>NW_004524627.1:10057904-10093417 GCF_000260255.1 Octodon degus
CTCTCTCTCTCTCTCTCTCTCTCTCTCTCTCTCTCTCTCTCTCTCTCTCTCACTGTGGTTTAAACCCAGGGCCTCTCCTGCTTAGCAAGAGCTGTGCCACTGAGCTATTTAGCCCCACACCCTTTTCTGAACTTTATTTTAAGCCATTCTCACACAGGCTTGTCTTGGACTTTTGCTCCTTTTGCCCTCGCCTCCTGAGTAGCTGGGATTACAAGCATGTGCCTCCAGGCTCTTTTCTATACAATCGCAATATTATTCCTGAACAAAATTGACAATTCTTGTCATCTAATCACACCAAAATCTGCATTCAGATTTTTTGAAAACAACCATTTATTTGTTTTATTTGAATTAGAATTCAAGCAAAGCTCATACTTTGCCTTAAATGTTTTAAGCTTTTTCAGAAAATGTATTTTGTACTGGGTCTTGCTGTGCAGTTCGGCAGCTCAGACTCAGTGTAGTGATCCTCCTACTTTAAGCTCCCCAGCACTGCGGGCTCAGCACACCCAGGGGCAAGGCAGGTGAAGCACGTGGTGCCTGGGATTCAACACGGTCCCTGCACTTGCCTAAGCAGGTGCTTAGTCTACTGAGCTATATTGCCAGCCCTTAAAAGTTTTGATTCTTCTCTCTCTTCTCCGCTCCGCTCCGCTCCGCTCCGCTCCGCTCCCCTCCCCTCCCCTCCCCTCCCCTCCCCTCTCTTCTCCTCTCCTCTCTTCTCCTCTCTTCTCCTCTCTGCTTCTTCCACACTGCACTTAGTGTGGATTTACTGGATTTAAAGGTATGGCCTACCATTATAAAACATGTCCCAGGATTGGTTTCCTACTGTTTCAAAACTAAGGGCCAGGATACAAAGAACGATGTTGCATAGAAACACATTTTAAATGATGCTATGGTTACTTTTTTTCTTGTTTCTTTTTAAACATAATTACCTACATGGATACATTTGAGAAAATGTGCCTTTTCAGAACATTTAGTTCCAAAAGGTAGAAGCATAATAAGCTTGTTTATAATGTTGCTCATTATACTCTTTTATTTCTTTTTACAGAAACACTTGAATATAGACAAGTACAAATGTGTAAAACTCATTAGAGAAAATGCAAGAAAAATCTCATGTTGTACTTTGAAATGCAAACATAACAAATAAATGGCAGGAAACAACTAATTATTCCTTCAACAACAAACTCTAGGAACAATGGTTTGAAGCAGCTAGATGATGTGCCTAGTATCCAGTTTCCTACCATTTCTTATAAACATCACCTCTCTGTTTCCTTCATGGGTAAATTTAACCTTAACCTCAGTCGGGGTGTCTCCAGTGCTGTCCTGTTTGTAGGGTAATAATCAGCTCACAGGTTTTGATCCTGTGTGGTTTAGAGGATATCTTTCAGCACACAGACATATGCATTTGTTACCCATAATGTTATTTCTGGACTGTGTACAGGGACTGATGGTGCTGTGTTGGAACACAGCTATTTATTCTGGCTTCTAGGCAATTGAAAAGCAAGGAACTGCTTAGCTCCATGGTCTTTGAACGAAGAAAACATTTACTAGAAAAGATTGAAAACAAGCGTGTTGTAAACTGAGACTAAACATAAATGTAACATCTTTCCTATTTGTATATCCAATAGAAAAGAGTAATACAGGTCCTCTCCATATATATTATATTATGAGAGTGCCAAAAAATAATGTATACACACTTCAGGAAAAGAACAACTTTTAGTATTTTAATACTTTAATACTAGATTTATTGCAACATTATGAGATTAGCACAAGTTACCCTTGGCCTCTACAATTAGAAGAGGTGCTCAAAGTAGTGGCCATCAGCTTCCAGATATTTATTAGTACAGCAAACTGCTGCTTTGGTAACCTTGGTCACTGAAATTGCTGCAATGTGTTTTCAGTTTTTTCTCTAAAGGCCAGCAGTGTAGTGAGTTTACCACAATATGTGTCATCCTCTAAGGTCACCCATGTGAGACTTAACACCTGTTACAAAAGCATGATCCTATTTTCCTGAAGTGTACATACATATTTGGGCTCTCTCACTCTGTCCATACTATATTTGACGAGGCCAGCCATGGTGGTACATGCTGTAATCCCAGCCCTCTGGGAGGATGAGGTGGGAGGATTGAAAGTTTGAGCCCAGCTTGGGCGACCAACTGACTTAGCAAGACCTTGTCTAAAAATAAAAAAATTATAGAAGGACTGGGGATGTAGTTTAGTAAAAATACCCTGGATTCAATTCCCAGTACCATAATCTGTCTATCTCCTACCTACCTGCCTCTCTCTCTCTCTCTCTCTCTCTCTCTCTCTCTCTTTCTCTCTCTCTCTCTCCCCCTGTCTCCCCACCCCTCCAACACCTTTGTTGTTGTGGTTTTTTGTTTGTTTGTTTGTTTTTTTTTTTTTGTGTGTGTGTGTGTGTGTGTGGTATTGGGGATTGAACTCAGAACCTTGCACTTGCCAGGCAAGCATTTATTCTACTGAGCTATCTCCCTAGCCCCTCTGTCTTTTTGAGGGAGGAAAAAGGAACTTGAATGCACCCATCAATCAGCTTCAACCATTACTGACTCATGGGGAGCCGAGTTTCATCTGTGTTCCCATCCACTTTTCCACCCTGACTACATTAAAGTTGATTTTAGATGTTAAACTATTTTATTCATAAATATTTTAGAGTTCATTTCTAAAAGACAGGTACTTTAAGAAGACACCAATCTGACTGGTGGCACACACCTGTAATATGAGGCTGAGGCAAGAAAACTGCTGTGAACTAAAGGCCAACCTGGAGTACATAGCAAGACCCTCTCTCCAAAACAAGACAACAACAAAAAAGATGACAATACCATTTCCATATCATACCTAAAAAATAGACAATAATAGTTTACTGTTATTACATACTCTTGAAATTTCTTGGTCTCAAAATATTTTTAGTTTTCTTAAGTTTGTATATTTGAATCAGCATCCAAATAAGATACACACATTGCAACTGACTGGCAATGTTTTTAAATTAAACATTGGATATGTTTAATCATGGTAAAATACCTAAAACTTAAAAATCGATCATCTTAAGCATTTTCAAATCTTTAGTAGTGCTAAAAACATTCACATTGTGGTACAACCATTCGTCAGCCTTTCATCTTACAAAATTGAAGCTCCTTATCCATCAAATAATGACTTTCCATTACCCGGCCCCTAAGGACCATCGTTCTACTTATGTCTATGAATTTGATTGCTCTAAGAACCTCATATAAGTACAGTTATACCCTATTCTTTTTATGACTGGCCTACTGCCCTTCACATAATGTTCTCAAGGTTTATCCTTGTGTGGCATGTGTCTGCATTTCCTTTTTAGGGTTGAATAATATTCCATTGTGTATGTACCATGCTTTGTTTTCTCATTCATCCATTAATGGGCATTTGGGAGAATTAATACCTTTATTTTAAAAAATATATTATTTATTTTTAAATATATTTAGTTGTTACAGGGTCTCACTACGCAGCTCAAACTCATAGTGATCTTCCTGTCTTCAGCCTCCCCAGCTCTGAGATTACAGGCCTATGCCACTCTGCGTGGACTCTGGCCTGCTGAGCCCACCCTGGGGGTGGGGCTATTGCTGCATGTGGTGCTGGAGATCAGACTGCAGTCCCTGAGCTTACCAAAGCTTCCCTAAATAGGTGCTTTAGGGGGTCAAATTGCGGTCCCTGCACTTACCTAAGCTTGCCTAAGCAGGCATTTTAGTCCACTGAGCTCTTACCAGCCCCAATACCTTTATGATATTGGATTTTCTAGCCCATAAATATGGTTTATAATTAGGCCACTGAATCAAAATTACTTGGAAGGTTTGTTCAAGCAGACACTACTCCTGGAATTTTGATTCACATGTGTGTGGTAGACCAGAAAACATGCAATCCTAATGATTTCCAAGTGATGCTGAAAATGCCCTTACCATATCACTTTGAAGATTTAGAAAGATTTAGTTTTCCTCAACATATGCTCCTCAGTAGAGCATATGTTTCCGTCCTATTAAGATTTATTTTAGGGGGCATGGCCCTAGCTCAGGCCTTTAAGTGGCTGCTTCCACAAAGCTCTCAGCCTCAGGTTGCTGGAGTTCGAACCTCACAACTCTCCCGCTGGCCAAAAGTGCCCTGAAGCCATTCGAGGAACAAAAAAAAAAAAAAAAAAAAAGATTTATTTTAAATAACAGATATGTAAAGGGGAAATAATGAAATATAAAATTGATCAATTTTCATTTAGTTTAGTAGATATAGTTTGTATTTTTTTTGTCAGCTGAAACCAGGAGGCGTACAGTTACACATCAGTTTATAATCTTTGTAGAAGCAAAAGATTTAAAGGCCCTGTATCTCTAGGCTTTAAGTCAAATTTTGTATATTCTACACTTGCTAAAAAAAACTCTTAAAATTTAAATTTGGGGGCTGGGGAGATGGCTCAGTAGAATAAGCACTTCCCTGGCAAGCACAAGGTCCTGAGTTCAATCCCCGGTTCTGCAAAAAATAAATAAATAAATAAATAAAATAAATTTAAATAGAAAAGTTTACTCAGATGGTATGCACATAAGAGGACACTACAGAACCCTAAAGAGGAGCCAGGAAAAGGAGATTTGGAAAAAAAAAGCTCATTGTCTCATGCTTGTGCCATCTCTTAGTTTAAATTCAGGCGAGCACCCAATCTGACAATTTGAGATTTCTTTTTTTATTTATATGTTATACAAGGAGAATCCTAAATTTTTTGGACTGCATGGGAAACACAAGGGAGGCAGGAAATGTAACAGCATTTTTCTTTCCTAGCAGTAGAATTATATCACTGATTTTTCCTAGGGATAAGGATAGAAATAGCAACCAAGAAAGTGGCTCAGTTCTACTTTCATCTCCAGTTTGCACTGAAGGGATGAGGGGAAATAGGCCTGGTTCTCTGCCCTTATGTTGTCTGCTGCAGGCAGAACTTCCAGTACTAGTCAGCTCCTCATGTCCCCCAAACTTCCCAGCAATCTGATGGAGACCATCTGTTCTCCATCATTTCCTGCATGCCTAGGACAGTGTTTGTCAGAGTACCAATTGAAGAGTCCTGATGTTATCTGATGTCCGAGATTGTTATAGGGAATCTTTGAGGTTGAAACTATTTCTCGAGAATGCTGAGACATTATTTCCCATTTTCACCCTATGTGCCTTTGAGTATAAGTGGAGTTTCCAAGAAAATACATGACAGGTGTTACTGCAATTCATAGAATGCACAAGCAGGAGAATCCCACTATTATCTATAGAGAGATTTCCTAAAATATATCACTGTCCTTATTTAAATATTTTACTTTGAAAAGTAATCATATGCCATGTTTTTTTTTGTTAGCATGTAATGGGCTTATTATTACTATTTTAAGTAAATTAATAACTATATTGGAAAATTTTCTTAATTTTAACTTATAAAGTAGTAAATATTGATAGATATACATAGCCAAGAGCTGTATGGAACCCTCAGTAATGTTTAAGGTTGTAAAGAGATTTACAATGAAGATTTTGAGAACTGCCTGCCCAGGACTGTTCAAGTCTCTCTGGGGCATATACTGATTACCTCGAAGTCATCCAGTTGCTACCCACTTCCACCAAATCCTGTAATCACTTCTTGTTTCAACCAGTCTTTATTACTGGGAGACAGTCTTGTTAGAATGGTTAAGAATTATGCACAAGGGGGCTGGGGAGGTAGCTCAGTAGAATAAGCGCTTGCCTGGCAAGCACAAGGGCCTGAGTTCAATCCCTGGTTACACACACACACACATACACACACACACACACACACACACACACACACCAATTATGCACAAGGAATTGAAGTTCAAATTCTGTCTTACCCACTTACTAGTTTTATAACTGAGCAATTTACTTTGCCCCTCAAGAGTCGCAGATTTCTTATGTGTAAAAGGGTTATGTAGTAGCAATTAACATAGATTTGTGAGAATTAAGTGAAAAAGCATGTCTGTAGGAGATGATTGCTTGTGATGATCTAATATAAGAACTGAAAAGATAAAGTGAATGCCACATGTTTAACTTCTTGGAAAAAGAGAAATGAGAATCCTATGGTTAGACAACATTTGGTTTAAAAGGTAAAGTGAGTGAGAAATAACTTCATATATGTCAGCCCAGTCTTGCCAGAAAAATGTTTTGACTTTTCGCAATTTAATGTCAGATCTTCTTTCTTTTCTTTCTTTCTTTCTTTCTTTCTTTCTTTCTTTCTTTCTTTCTTTCTTTCTTTCTTTCTTTTTATTTTTGGTGGAACTGGGGATCGAACTCAGGTCCTTGAGCTTGCCAGGGAAGCGCTTATTCCACTGAGCCATCTCCCCAGCCCCTTATTTCCTTATTTTTGTTTGTTTGTTTTGTTTTGTTTTTTGCCATACCAGGGATTGAACACAGGACCCTGCACTTGCCAGGCAGGCATTTATTCTACTGAGCTATCTCCCCGGCCCTAGTACAGGATCTACAGGGTCTCACTACACAAATCAGACTCATAGTGATCCTTCTGTTTTCAGCCTTTAATCCACGGAGCTATCTGGCCAGCTCCGTGTGTTTAATGAGATCTCTACTACTAAAAGGTGGCTTTGGAGTGGAGGAGTTGAAGGCAGTCATTTTTCTGATGATGGGCACACAATAAGGGCTGTAGGGGCATGGCTGCCACACTTCACATCATTGTTGTACCCATGATGTTTTCAAACCCACCCTAATCTCTGACAAGGGACAGGCTAGGCCACAGAAAATGCAGCCCAGTTTCTGCATTGGCAGCCACAGCCATCCTGAAGCAGAACATTTGTGCTGTGAGCATTTGCTACCAGAAGTGGAATGTGAGAAAGATGTTGATCTCCTTTCTCAACTATGGGTACTATCCAAGTATCCAGTAAGTAGGTTGCTTTTCTCTACAAAATGCTGGTGTTAATGTGCTTAGCTTGCTAGAACCTAGGGAGTGGAGCACAGAGAAGTAAAATGCTTTTAGTCAATTCTTATTTTGGCACAGAAGTAGTCTGTTGTACCTGCCTCCTCTGTTTCTTGGATGATAGGCTGAAGTTTCCACTTGCTTCTGTTTGTATCTGTCTGCCTTTTTTTTTTCTCTGCCAGAGGTTGCTTCTTTCTAGATTTACATTATTTTCCAGCTCTTATGTGTCTTGTAGTTAAAATGTTAGAGAATCTAATAGCATGTATCACTATGCTTCATGCAGGAAAACTTGGATGGTGAACAAATAAAAGACTTGTCCATAGGTCCTGTAGTTCTACATGAGGTTGATTGCCTGACCTGTCAACAGCCAAACCACATATTGGGGCCTAAACAGTTTGTTAGTCCCAAAGATTCCATTATTTAGCCATGCCAAAGTCTTACGTTTAATCAGTCCTCTTTCTGACTGAGAAGATCATTAGTTTTCTGTGAATGTGAGCAGATCATCTGAAGCAGTCTAATACATGCCTTTGCCTGGATTTTTGCAATCCATCAGAATTGGTGGACAGTCTGCAGTTTCATTTACCAGGTTGCTTCTATCTATATTGTAGTGATCTGCCTGTTTACAGCCTCCCAAGAGCTGGGATTATAGGCTCGCAACACCACATCCAGTCTCTGTGGGCCCCACAGGTGGGGCCAGCACGGCAGGCCTGGGTATCGAACCCCCGGCCTCTGTGCCTGGTTGCAGGAGCTTTAATCTGCTGAGCTATTTGGCTGGCCCAACACACACACTTTGTACACAATATGTAAACAGCAAAGGCAGGTTTGGTGCTCTGCTTCTTGAATTCCAGAAAAAAAATTTTCTGTTGTATTCATTTAGTGAGATCCATTGATTGTCCTCTTTTTTAATTAATTAATTAATTTTTTTTTTAGTACAGGGTAAACAGGGTCTCACTACACAGATCGGACTCGTTAGTGATCCTCCTGTTTTCATCCTCCTGAGTACTGGTATTACAGGTGGGCCACCATGCCCAGTCTGAATCAACATCTTAGTGCACCCTAGTAGATGGGGTTGGCTTTCTTTCTTTCTTTTTTTTTCTTTTTTTTTTTTTAACATCAATCAGAAAATAGTATAGAACTTCTTTAAGATTTACAAATTTCAAGAAAAAAGGTTTTACAAATTTCAACAGGCATGGTGGCATGTACCCATAAGCCCAGGATTCAGGAGGCTGAGGCCAAGGAATGTTACAAATTCCAGTTCTTCCTGGGCTACACAGTGAGTTCAAGGTCAGCCTGAACTACATAGCTAGTCTCAAAACAGCAACAAAAACAAGCAAACAAACAGCTTCTAAAAAATCGCAAATTTCTTAAAAGTCCAACTTCTTAGCTTAATTAAAAACTTCCACACTGGGCTGGGAGTATAATGCAATGGTAGAACACTTACCTACCATGCTCATGGTCCTTAGTTCAAACCCCAAACACTGCAAGATAAAACAATAATAAATACGAAGTAAAAAGCTTCACATATATAGTAGTAATTTTCCAGCGGCCCATTTTTCACTCACACTCTTATCTGACTACTTTATACATATGTCTAGAGTTTATTTTATAAAAAGATTTAAGCTGCTTGATGAGTTATGAATTTTCTGCCTTATACTCTCCACACCTGTACATAAAGGTATCTTCTCAATTTTTCCTGTTTTTCAGAAATAAAAATTAAATTTAAAAAAATGAACTAATCTTTCAAGAACAGTACTCCAGAGATAGCTCAGCAAACTAAGTGCCTGCTTAGGCAAGCTCTGGGATTGGGGTTTGATCCCCTGTACCACTTTCTGTGCTGGCCCTGCCCCTGGGGCACACTGAGCGTGGTGGTACACGCCTGTGATTCCAGTGCTGGGGAGGCTGAAAACATGAGGGCCACTATGAATCAGAGCTGCGTAGTGAGACCCTGTACCACGTACATTAAAAAAAAAAAGAAGAAAAGTACTCCACAATTGTAAAGCCCATAATTATATTTTAGATCCTACAACAAAGGAAAATGATGGCTGTAGATAAGCTAGAGCTGTTTTCTAACTTGAAGCAAAAACCATGATAATTGTGCAAACATGTGAACTGTGGAAAGCCACCTTGCTTACCAGAAAGATGATAGATTCAGAAATCATCTTAACAGAAAATTATTTTCACAAGCTGCTCTTGATTGAAAAGTTCCTGTAAAAAAAAAAAAGAAAGAAAAAGAAAAGTTCCTGTGACAGCCAGGTATGGTGGCACAGGCCTGTCTGTGATCCCAATGCTGGGAGGCTGAGACAGGAGGCTCTTAAAATTCAATCCCATTCTGGGCAACTCAGCAATTTAATATGATTTTTATTTTTTTACATCAAAGTAGAAAAATAAAAATGGATGAGGGTATAGTTCAGTGTAAAGGGCCTGGTTTCAATTCCCAGTCCTGCAAAAAGAAAAGAAAAATGAAAAACAAAACAAAACAGCTATGGCTTAAAAATCCTGTGATGGTCCACATTTTAGTCATACATATATAACACTTTTTTGTTATTAAATTCTCCTAAAAACCCAATAAGCAGGACTCAGAATACAAATATGTAGGATTAATTTAATGTGAATCAGGGAAAAGCTTCTTGACTTGAAACTAAGGATTCATGAGTTGTGGGGAAAGGAAAGTGCAGACAGCAAAGGAGTACTGTCACCAACAGGAGCACCAAGTATGTCTGTGGAACTGAGTGGATAGGCCACCTAAGGTATTCTCAGGCTGACATGTGAGGTGACCCCAAAGCTCTAAAAAGAAGGATTTGTGTGGTGGCTGTGAATCTGGGACAGCAGAGTCCCCTATGTAACAGTGTAAGCTGGAAACAAATGGCCTGAACCTAAGGTAGTGCCCCAGTTTCTCTGACTCAGCCTAGTAGTGGAATGAAGTCCTGTGTACTCTAGAGGCTATAAGGAAGTTGCAAGGACAGCTTGAAACTCCAGAGGACTCTTTAAACTAGGATTGTGGAGACGTGACGTGCAGCAGTCATAGGCAAGTTGGTGCGAAAGCAAAGGATGGGATATTGGACAGCTGAGGAGGTAACATCCTCCAGGGCCAGTAGCCCGGGCCCCAGGGCTCTGACACTGCTCGAATCAGATCTATCCCTCTGGTTATTTATTGACTAAACTTGGCTTTTTACCACGTGCAAGTGTCAAGGTTTTAAAGAGAAAAAAATAGAAGCAACGTTATTGTTTCTTATACAACTGGATTTCTGCATTTGAAGCCATTACATAAACCTCTTTCAGAAGGCCAATGTCCCCATGCACATATACATCACTGTAGGATGTGAACAAAGCATTTTTCTTTATCAATAACATTCCCAACCCAGTTCTGTTGTTATCAAAAAGCAAGTCTGACTGAAGGAAAAATGAACAAGGAAATGGCCAATGAATGCTCACTATTGCTTTTGTTTTTATTATGATTTTCATACAGAATTCATGGGAGTTCCTTTTTTCTACCGTATTCATTGTAAATACCTTATCCTAAGTTACTGAATCTGGAATTTTATCCAAAGTAGGGAAAAAAGAATGATAAACTTAAAATCACAACCCTAGCTGGATGTGAAGATGCATACCTATAATCTTGATACTTTTGGGGAAGCTGAGGCAAGAAAATTATAGCCTGAGGAGCTTAGTGATTTAGCAAGACACTTTCATAAAATAAAACATAAGCAAAGGGCTGTAGATATAGATCAGTGTCGCTCAGTGCTGCAACATAAAATCACAACCCAGACAGCATTTTTGGCTTTGCTAACTAGTTGACGGGTGACCTTGAGCAACCTCTTAACTTCAAATCTAAATCTCTTAAATTATAAAAAAGTAACAAAATATACCACCTTGAATTATACAGAGAACTAAACCATGTACCGGAAGAGCATTGTAAGTGCTTAAAAAGCTGCACTGCATGAAGTGTTAATCTTATGGAGGAGAAGACAATGGAAAAGAAATTATGTAGGTGTGAAGGACACCTGGAGTCTAACTACAGACAGCTCAACACAAGAATATTAGGCATGCTGCTAAGAGTGGTTCAGAAGAGGAAAAAAGAAATCATTTGGGCACTAGAGGCAAACCCAAATGACCTGTCTTGATTGAACTCTGCTTTTCCATTATTCTCTTGCTCATTGATCTCTGAGATCTTAGAATTGATATAAGGTATATTGCCCTGCCCTTATAGTTCCTGAATAGACAATCATTTCCAAATGCCTTCAATGTAAGAAATTAACAATAATTAGGGAGTTATAAATAAATAGCTAGATCTTTTAATTATTAGATACTCATCTTAGTTAATCCTTACTGTGAAAGAGCTTGGCTCCTGGTGCCTGTTGCTTTGTGACATCTCTGCAAGATCAGCATATCTGTGAGAAAATCTTTGTCTGTGTTATTTGAAACCTGAGAATTAGGAAGTTGGCTTTGAATGAAGCATACATTAAAGTTAGAAATAACAACAGTCTAAGGGGTTGGCGAGATAACTCAGCTGACTAAAGCGCCTGCTTAGGCAAGTTTAGGCAAGCACAGGGACAGCAGTTTGATCCCAGTTTGATCCCTGGCATCATATGCCTTGCCAGCCCTTCCCCCAGGGCAGGCTGAGCTGTCCAGAGTCTGGGCGTAGTGGCACACACCTATAATCCCAGTGCTAGGGAGGCTGAAAGCAGGAGGATCACTACGAATTCAAGCTGTGTAGTGAGACTCTATAACAACCACATACACTAGGAAGAAAGAAAGAACACGAACAAGCAAGAAAGAAAGAAATAACAGTCTTAAACTTAGTGTAGTATTAGAAATTCTCCAGTTGTAAAATGAGATGAAAAAAGTCCATTCCTCAGAATTCTTGTGAAGTCATACTTGGCTGGATTATTTTGTTATGTAATTTGGGATCGTAACAATTATAATCCCAACTACATGTTCATGTTGCCCATGGTAATCACTAGGCTGTGCTCTTAGGAGGGTGGTAGCCTTATTATCTAAACCCCTCTAGATGTCACCCATGTACCCAGCCACTTGAGTCCTGGTGCAGCTGCACCCAACTGCCTGTGCTTCAGGAACAATCCAAGCGCACAACTCCCAGCTCCTGTTGCCACCTTAGCAGAGCATGCTAGGACCCACTGTAGCTACATGCAGCTGTTTCACAACAAGCCTTAGTCATTGCTGTGTGGCCATCCTGCTGCTGCCACGCGACTACTCCTGCTTCCCCAGTCTCATGCTTCCCTTCACCTCACCCTACCTAAGCTCCTGGCAGACTATCATTTGTAGTTACTGCCAGAAGTCTTCCTTGGAACTCTAAATTCAGCTCGCTTTCTTTCTTTCTTTCTTTCTTTCTTTCTTTCTTTCTTTCTTTCTTTCTTTCTTTCTTTCTTTGTGCTGGGTTCACACCATTTTACCTAACAATTGAAAAATTTGATTGGTTTAGGATTATTAATTTAAGGGTAGAAGCCAAGCAAGGATAAATATTTGCATGATAGCAAGGAAGCATGTTAAGTAGCAGAGAAAGAAAAATCTTGTGGAAAACTCCAGAGCCATCAAAGCAGGGCAGGATTAAGGAAGGATTATAAAAGACAGAGACCCCCTAGGTGTGGGTAGCCAAGTATGGATTCTGAAGAATGTATATATTAAAGTAGACTGTCGCAAATGTCTCATTTTGAAAAATTTCAGACCTTTAGAGAAGAATAGTGTAATAAATACTTGTATTCCTTTATATATAGTACAGAGAAGAAAGGAGGGAGGAGGGGGGAGAAGAAGATAGAGGAAGAGAGACAGAATACATTTGCATGAATATGTGTGAATATATATTTGTGTATGGATAGAAAGATAAAGCTACAGAAAAACATGCACATGTATATATTTCCAAAGTTTGAGAGTTGGGTGTTGCCATCGTGACACTTAACTGCTAATACTTCAGCATGTGTCTCTTAAGAGAAAGACCATTCTTCTATAGGACCACAATATAATTATACCATGTAGGATATAAATGAGCTATAATACAATATGTAATATCCAGCCCATGTCCAAATTTCCCCAGTGTTCCAGTAAGAGCCTTGTAATTCTCCAGCTTAAAAGAAATTAAAACACATTTTCCAGGTTCGACATAGAGGCCTTCTCTATTTTTCCTACTAAATCATAAAAAGCAGCTAGACTTCCTATTAACATTTTTATGCCTGTAAAAGAAATTTCACATGTTCCCATCCAGATAGATAGGTACTAAAATAGAAATAACCAGAGCTGGCAGAAGAAGGTCTGGGCAGTACTGCTTAAAGCAACTATTGGGAGATAAAAGCACCTATTCTGTTCCTGGGATGCTGGTCTACTCCTTTTGGCCTCTCTCAGTCTTCATATGTAGTAAGTCTCTTGTTGTGCCTGTTAGTTCTTACTATTAAATCATATGAGCCTTTTTACCAAGATGGCAAAGAAGGAAGCCCCTGCCCGCCCCCCCAAAGCTGAAGCCAAAGCAAAAGCTTTGGAGACCAAGAAGGCTGTGTTGAAAGGCATCCACAGCCACAAAAAGAAGAAGATGTGAACATCACCCACCTTCCGCCATCCCAAGACACTGCAGCTCCAGAGGCAGCCCAGATACCCTCGGCAGAGCACCCCCAGGAGACACAAACTTGACCACTATGCCATCATCAAATTCCCCTGACCATAGAGTCAGCCATGAAGAAGACTGAGGACAACAACACACCCATGTTCATTGTGGACGCCAAAGCCAATAAAGCGCCAAATCAAACAAGCTATAAAGAAGCTCTATAACATCAATGTTGCCAAGGTCAATACCCTAATCAGGCCTGATGGAGAGAAGAAGGCATATGTTCGACTGGCTACTGATTATGATGCATTGGATGCTGCCAACAAAATTGGGATCATCTAAACTGAGTCCAGCTGGCTAGTTCTAAATACATACTTTTTTCCCCATTTAAAAAAAATAAATCATGAATATCTTGCTTTCATAGTCTTTTCTTAAAAACAGATTTTAAAATTTGCAGAGAAGTTGAGACCACAGTACATTATGTATATATCTCCCTAATTCCTGCCCTTCCAGTTTCTATTACTAACACCTTACATTAGTGTAGTAATTAATACATTATTGTTAACTAATGTCTATGCTCTACAAGGTCTACAGGATCTCACTGCATGGATCAGACTCTTAGTGATTCTCCTGTTTACAGCCTCCCCAATTCTGGGATTACAGGTGCGCACCACCACACCCAGTCTCAATTGCCATCTCAGTGGAGCCAGCAAGGCAAGCCCGGGGATTGAACTCCTGGCCCCTGTGTCTGCCTAAGCAGGCCCTTTAATCTGCCGAGCTATTTTACTGGTTGCAAATTTTCTTAGTTTTTACCTAATGTCCTTTTTCTCTTCCAAGATCCTATCTACCTATGGTACCAAATTACATTTCATTGTTGTTCTCCTCAGGCTCCTTAAACTTTGATAGTTTCTCAGATTTTTCTTTTTAACATCCTTGAAGTTTTAAGCTTGTAGATCATTTGATAATTCAATTTTTATGTATTATTTGACAGAGCATTCCAGTAAATATTACTTTGAAGTATTATCTCTAGTAAGAATCAAATCCTGTTTGAGGTAGTGTGGTGGTAAGATTGATAAAATTAGCTTTGGAACTTTGAGCAGGCTTGGTTGTGTATTATATGTATATATATATATATATATATATATATATATATAGAGAGAGAGAGAGAGAGAGAGAGAGAGAGAGAGAGAGTAACATTCATCGAAGAAATGATTTTCTTTTGGTGGATTGAATCAGTGAAGTTTGAGGCAAAGTTTGAGGCAACAAGGCCTATTAAGAGGGCAGAACTGATCAGAGGGTGGTTTTCTCTCAGGAACTTTATGGTCTTCCAGATCCCATGTGGCAGCAGGGAATCTATGCTTTTTGCTTCATCTTTGGGAGAAAGATAAAGTATCTGAGGACAATGTGGCTTGAGAAATTCTATACTTATTTAGCAAACTGTTCCCTTCTACTTTGATTTTTGTTTCTTATTTTTAAAAATTTGAGTATAATTTACATATAGTAATTAATATCACTCATAAATGTTCTGCTTAGAAGTTTAAACAAAGGCATGTACCCATGTGACCAATAGGGGCCTGCCCCTTAGCTCAGTTGTTTAATTGGCTGCTTCAACAAAGGAGTTAGCCTCAGGTTGCTGTGGTTCAATCCCCACAACTCCAGCCAGCCAAACATGCCCTGAAGGCATTCTGAGCCAGCCCCCCCCCAAAAAAAATAAAATCCTTCTGCCATGTGACCAATGCCTCCAGACATAGATATGTTCTTCATGGTAGAAAGTTATTTCATGCCCTTAGATGCTTCGATTCCAAAAGAAGACAATGGCCCAATTTTTTCCCCGAGAACTTTGCCTGTAATAAAACTTCATATTAATGAATTTACACATTTAGTACTCTCTGTATCCAGTTTTCTTAGCTTAGCATAAGGTTTTTGAGATTCATTCAAAAATTTTTGCGAAAATTAAAGTTTTATTTCATTTTTACTGCTGAGCAGTGTTCTTTACTTTGTGTGTGTGTGTGTGTGTGTGTGTGTGTGTGTGTGTGTTTATGTGTGTATTTTAGAGAAGGGTCTACAGTGTGTTCAGGGTCTCACCACTAGATGGGAGTTGTAGTGATCCGCCTGTGTGCAGCTTCCCAAGAGCTGGGGTTAAAGGCATGCACCACCATGCCCAGTCTCAGTTGCTTCCACTCAGCAGGAAGGGCCGGAATCGCAGGCCTGGGGATCTAAACCCCAGCCCCTGCATCTGCTTCCAGGAGCTTTCATCCACTGAGTTATTTGGTTGGCCTTAGTGTTTTTTACTTTATATTAATAAACTACAATTTCTTATCTATTCTTATATTGATGTATTATTTTCCTGATTGGTAGTGATTAATAAGTTGTTGTGTTCTTGTATAGTTCTTCTTTAAGGACTTATTTTCTACTGTCTTGTGTATAGAATTCCTGGATCATAGGCTGAGGAGATAGCTTGGCAGTCTAAGAGCTTGCCTGACAAGTGCAAGGACCCAGGTTTGATTCCCAGTACCACATGCCTTGCCAGCCCCATGCCAAGCTGTCCACAGAAACCAGGCACAGTGCAGCATGCCTGTAATCCCAGAACTAGGTAGGCTGAGACAGGAGGATCACTACAATGAGCTGCGGAGTGAGACCCTGTACCAAATAAATAAATAAATAAATAAATAAATAAATAAATAAATACAGTTAAACAGGGCTGGCCAGATAGCTCAGCGGACTAAAGCGCCTGCTTAGGCAGAGTGCAGCAGCCAGGCTTCGATCACCCAGTGTGCCAGTGCCGGCCCTACCCCCCGGGCACGCTGAGACAGCGATTGAGACTGGGCGTGGTAGTGTGTGCCTGTAATCCCAGTCTTGGGAGGCTGAAAACAGGAGGATCACTACGAGTCCAATCTGTGTAGTTCAACCCTGTAAGACCCTGTAGACCCTGTAATAAATACAAAAAAAAAAAAAAAAAGTTAAGCCATTTTTCAGAGTGATCAGATCACTTAATTAGGTATTTCTAGCTGTGTGAAATATTACCACAAACAGCTAAAACAACACGTACTTATTGTCTCATAGTTTTTATAAGTCTGAGCATCATTTAGTAGAAACTTTGCAAGGTTACAATCAAGATTTCAGTCAGTACTGGAGTTCTTATATAACAGCTTAACTGGGAAAGGATCTACTGAAAACAGGAGGATCACTACAAATCCGATCTGTGTAGTGAGACCCTGTAGACCCTTTACTAAATATATAAAAGAAAAAGAATGATACCACCTGCTGCATTTATGTAGGAAGATACTATATGCTGCAGGACAGTTTCTTTTAAGTATAGAGTTATTTGCTGTTGTGTGCCATGGTTTCATTTTTGCAGTTGGCAGACAAAAGAATTGAATGTGAACTAGAACCCTTTTGTCTTTTAAATCTTTGATAGTGCTCTAAGTCTTTGCAATTCCTGTTAAAGTCTCACTTCTGATTTACTAGCTTGGTTGGGGATAATAGTGGCAATTGCAGAGGCCTCTACTTGGCCCAGCTACATAATGGATCTTGCTCTATAGGTCAAGAAGATAATGTGGGAGCTCTGTAAGACAAGATGATCTATCTTACACTACATTCAGTGATTTAACTATAGATATTCATGGGCCCATTATAAGAGTAGTGCCAAAATTCCACTGGTCCTCCTAACTAGAGAACATGATATATCTTTGTTGGTTAAGACCCTGTATCTAAGCATTTCTTTATACTCTAGGTATTTTCTCTCCCCAGTGCATTTGTCTTTTTCTGACAAATAGTGAGCAGTCGTTTACAAGATGCCATCTTTCGGAAGTAGACATTACATGGTTGACAGACAAGAGAAAACTCACAGGGAGCTGGAGCTGGAGCTAGAGGTGATACTTCTGCCAGCCAGAGGGTTCTGCACACGGATGGATTAGAATTGGCTCCTGTCAGCTTGTAGGAGGCAATTATGTGCATTTCTTTTCAACTCTGTATTTAGTGACATTATGTTGGTAGCTTGAAATTGACCAAAGTAGATGTGTTTGCATCACAGAAACTGACCAATGCTAAAAATGCCCTTTCCGACATGCTTCTCTGAGGACTGAGGGTTACATTTTTTTTTAAGCACATCGCAAGAGGAAACTTAGTGATTCCATATTCTCATGCTTGCACATTCAAATGTCCCATGTGAGGTCAGGGGGCAACACTCTCATTCTCCTTCAAAGACCAGATACATACCTAGGAAAACTCATATCTTTTTTAAAAATGTATTTAGTACAGGGTCTACAGGGTCTCACTATGTAGATCAGACTCATAGAGATCCTCCTGTTTTCAGCCTCCCAAGTGCTGGGATTATAAACTCGTGTCACCGCACCCAGTCTCAACTGCCCTCTCAGTGTGCCCCAGGGGTAGGGCCAGTGTGGCATGTGGTACTGGGATCAAATCATGGTCCCTGCGCTCTGCCTAAGGAGGCAGTTTAGTCCACTGAGCTATCTGGCCAGCTCTAGGAAAACTCATATCTATGCATTCAGTTTTCTTTTCAAATCTTTTGTCCTTAATCAGAATCCAGACCTGCTTTTTAGCATAAATTGGTTTTGGTGCAGAAAATCATAGTCTCATTAAAAAGTTCCAGTAGAGGTCGCTCTGACTCTCACAGTGTGCCTTACATTGACAGCTGACTGCCCTGAGACATCATTTTCTTTTGCAAGGTACACAATTCCCTCAGTAGAATCCAGCTCACTCCATAATCCTTACATTATTCCCATACTGTTCAAATATCATGGCCACCACAAGTCCCACCTTTTACAGTACTTGTATTACATCCCAATTAGCCACAGGTAGGAAGGCAGCCTTAGTAATTATGGTATCACTGTGTGGCCCTACTTACTACCCACTACCATGCCACAGGCTTTTCATACCATCCTGAATGCCTGCAGAACAATACTGGTGCCAAGTCCCTTAGTTTGCATGCTCTAGGAAAGAAATCTTGAGTAAAATTTGAAAGAAATAGGAGTGAAGACCGAAGGAAATGTCAGGGAAGGAGGAGCAAGAAATCCAGCCTTGCACCATGCACCATGTAATGATACTCTTTCTTATCATTGGTGGACTGCACACATGATGGTGTGGTTATTGGACTTGGCCATAACTGCACTGTAAATCACAGCTCCTTACAACTTTCAATAATAGTTTGAATGTGTATACAGACAGCCAATAGATTAAATTTAAACAAAATTATAGAACAAATAGATTGAACAGCCAAATAAAATAAATACTACCCAAAGTAATAAAATACATACTCTTCCCAGGCAAATACAGACAATTCTCCATGATAGATCACATTTTCAACACAAAGCAAGTCTCAATTGACTGAGAAAGATTGAAATTCACATTTAGTAGTTGTCAACATAAATAAAATAAACCAGAATTGATAACAGAAAATATGTAAAAATTGACAAATATGTAGAAATCAGAAATTAAATAATAAACTATCTTTTTTGTTGTTTTTTTGTTTTGTTTTGTTTTGTTTTGTTTTGTTTTGTTTTGTTTTGTTTTGTTTTGTAGTGCTGGGAATCAAACCCAAGACAGGACACATGCTAAGCAGGGGCTCCAACACTGAGCTCCAGCCTTCATTCCTGAACAACACACTATTGAACAATCATTGGATCAAAAGAGAAATCAAAAGGGAAATTAAAAACAATATCTCATGATAAAATGAAAGCATTTCAAAACTTATGGGACACAGTAAAAGATGTACTATGAAGGAAGTTTATAGTAATAAATAGCTACTATTCAAAGAAGATCTCAAAAGAAAAATTGAACTTCACACTAAAACTATAAAAAGAGAAAAAATTAAGTTCAAAGTTAGCAGAAGAAAGAAAATAATAAAGATTAGAACAAAAATAGGGGCTGGGGAGATGGCTCAGTAGAATAAGAGCTTGTCTGGCAAGCACAGGGTCTTCAGTTCAATCCCTGGTTCTGAAAAAAAATAAATAAATGAATAAATAAATAAGAGTACATGTAAAAGAAAAAAATGAAAGCCTCTGGAGTTGCTTTTTTTTTTTTTTTTTTTTTTTTTCAGTACTGGGGACCTTGAGTTTGTCAGGCAAGCATTTATTCTACTAAGCTATCTCCCCAGCCCTGGAGTTGCTTTTTTGATAAGAACAAAATTGATAAATCTTTAGCTAGATTAAGAAAAAACTGCAATAAATGAAATTAGAAATGAAAGAGAAGATATAAATGATGGTACAAAATTAAAATAGAATTGTCATGGTGCTATGTGGTCCTTTCAGAACTAGTGTGATGAAATCTGATATAAAAAGGGGAAAGAAGGGCTGACCAGATAGCTCAGCAGACTAAAGCACCTGGTTATGCAGAGCGCAGTGGCCAGGGTTTGTCCCCAGTGTGCAGTCCTGGCTCCGCCCTCAGGGCATGCTGAGTTGGCGATTGAGACTGGGCATGGTGGTGCGTCTATGATCCCAGCACTTGGGAGGCTGAAAACAAGAGAATCACTACGAGTAGGATCTATGTAGTGAGGCCCCATAGAGCCTGTACTAAATACATTTAAAAGGAGTGGGGAGTGGGGGAGACAAAGACTGGGTGTGGTGGCATGTACCTGTGATCCCAGTGCTTGGGAGGCTGAAAACAGGAGGATCACTACGAGTCCAATCTGTGTAGTGAGACTCTGTAGACCTGTACTAAATATATAAGAAAGGGGGGCAGGGAGGAAGGGCAATCGATATAGCTTGGAAGATAAGAAACGATTTGAGATCACTGTGACAGTGAAATAAGTCAGACACTGAAAGTTACACATTTCATGATTAATACAGTACAATAAAAATATAATATGAATAGATAAGTTGATAAAATAAAGGAAAAGTGGTAGGCAACTAAAAGGCTGACTTTTGGAGATGTGAAAAACAACTAAGGGGAGGAGGGAAGCAATGGAAAGGGGAATAGAGGATTAAGAGTAATCGCAATATGCTTTATGCATGTACTGGTTCTCCAAACAATGATCACTGTTCTGTAAAATAGCAGAAAGAAGACCCATGCAGATGTTACAAGCTCTTATGTCCTGACAAAAGCCCAAGCTACTACATAATGCTCAAATAGTGGAGATCACTTGGTAAGCCTTAGGGATTTGCTGACAGAGGTAAATTCCAGATATTATGTCAATAACTCAAATTGAAACAATTTTTAATACTTCCTCATTATCTGTTGGCTTAGAAAGATCCTTGAGTGAACAGGCTATTCCTTGCAGGAATATGTCAATGCACTTAAAAAGGTGCTAACCACCATGATTCCCATTACTTTCCATTACCAATTTCTCTAATTCTTGCTCATCTTCAAAGAATGTTGAGCATTCTTTGTGAAGAATAAAGTGGCCAGGGTTTGTCCCCAGTGTGCAGTGCCGGCTCCGCCCTCAGGGCACGCTGAGATGGCGATTGAGACTGGGCATGGTGGTGCACCTATGATCCCAGCACTTGGGAGGCTGAACACAAGAGAATCACTACAAGTAGGATCTACGTAGTGAGACCCCATAGAGCCTATACTAAATACATTTAAAAGGAATATTCTTGTGAAGAATATTGAACTATTCCTTTTTCTTTCCTCTTAGTGTAAAAAATGCAATGCTGAGAACTCATTGGAACACTGAACTGAACTTCTGTATTTCAATTTACAGATCTATTCTACACTTAATAAATTGTGTTTATTTTCATTTTAAAAAAGATTATATTGCTTAGTTTGTGTATGTACACTCTGTGATGTTTACATCATGCCAAAAATTGCCTAATGATGTCTTTTTTTTTTTTTTTTTTTTCAGAACTGGGGATTGAACTCAGACCCTTGAGCTTGCCAGGGAAGTGCTTATTCTACTGAGCCAACTCCCTGGCCCCCATAATGATGTCTTTTCAGGACTGTATTCCTATTATGAAGTGACATATGACTGTATAATAGAATATTTAACAACTAGCTACTGCTTGATATCAAGACCAGATATTTATGCAGTGTCATGTGAGCATACTTTAAGAGATTACATGAACTTTTGTGTTTCAAAACAGTGTTTCTGGATAGAAGAAGGGTGAAGAATTTATCTCTATGGATTAATGGGTTAGCTCATGGGCATTAATGCCTCTATAAATCTAGGCTTCTCAAACATTACAACCCAAAGCTTAGGTGACACTTCTTCCCTTCTGAGGTGGAAGCTAAGCTGTATGTGGCTTGGGGATAAGGGTAGGGATCTTTTGGGATATGCTGTTGTGGAATCTGCTGCTGCAGTGGTGACTGGGAAGAGCTCATGCAGAGTTGGTTGCCATGATGGTTGCTGGAGAAAATAAATCTCCAGTGACCCTAAAGTCACATTAGCCTTGCAGGTAACACATACAACTGCTTAATATATTGATACACTGCCCTTCCTAAGTCTTAATTTTCAGCATTTCTTTTTTTCCCATGTAGTATTCTCCCAATAAATCATATTTTTTGCTTAAATTAGCCAGAGCCTTTTTTTATCTTATGAGGCTAATGAAACAATTTTGAGCAATATGGTACAGCTCTCCAATGCACTAAAGCACTGCTGTGTACATGTTTGGTGTTTAGTAAATGCTTAATGGATTGCAGAGTGTTCTCTAGGAACTGTATCATTTGCCATATAATAAACTGTCCCCCAAATTAATTACTAAAGGCACTAGTGATCAATTTATTGACCAAATGATTCTTTTGCTGGTCTTTCCTGGTAGAGGGGTGGAGTCTGAGCTCAGCTGAGATGCTAGATCTCTTTCTTCATGTATTCTGTCTTCCTCAAAAGGACTAACTCTTGCTTCTTACATAGTGCCTGGGATCTAGGAAACCATAGCTCTTATCAAGGTATTATTTGCTTTATGTTTGCTGAGATCCCATTGATCAAATATACCACAAGGCCAACATCAGCATCACAATGGGAGGCACTACCCAAGGCCATGACTTCCATGGACATAATTTATTGGAAGCTACCAGTGCAACCATCCATATGGAGAATTTGTCAAAATGTGCAATTGATGGGTAATTACATTGCTACTTATGTCAGAGGCTTATGGTTGTTTCTATTAATGTATTATGTCTACATTCATAGAATCATGGCCTTTTATAAAAGTTTTTGTTTGTTTCCCATGAAGATGTAGCATCATGTCCAAATTGTGATCAAGAGATGTAAGTGAACAATGCTATTAGGTTTTTGAAAAATTCAACTTTGATCTAGCAGGAACAGGTTTCTAAAATTGCCCTATAAAGTTATAGTTACATTTGATTATTTTCAGGAAGAAAGAGAATAAGTATTTACTCTCTTGACCTTTGTTTGACTGACTACATTTAACTTCTTCTTCTTCTTTTTTTTTTTTTTACATTTAACTTCTGTCCAACTTAAAATGATAGTTTTTCATTTTAAGATTTTTCATTCAGAGTCATTGGATCTGAAACCTAGAAAGATGTGATCGGCCTGAGGCAACAGCAGAGTTCAAATGCCCTATACATATATACAAGTATATATAACAAATATATAACATATACAACAAATATATCATATATATGTGGACAATCCTCACCCAGCACAAGGGTGAGACCATTCACCAATTTCAAGCTAGCTCTGCAATTTGCTTCTTTTTGGTATGGGGCAGTAGAGGCAGGGACTAATCAATCAACTGATCCTGGACAAAGGCAATGACCAGGGAGAGAAGGGAGCAACCAGACCTTGTGACTGCTGACACAGTCTACGGTCCACATGAATCCCCACCCTACAGACTACTTTTAGCAGAGATCAAAGATATGGTAATGTCTCAGTTACTAATGGGAGCCAGGAAATACTTTGGCTTAGACAGTAACTACAGTTGCTAAGACTGTAGATACAACAAAGATATTGGTTGTTCAAAAATACATGCGAGGTGTGGAGATATACACTTGTAATCCTAGCTAGCACTTGGGAGACAAAGAAGCATGGCTTCAAACTGATATACTATATATATCATTGAATCATAGTGCAATGAAAGTAGAAATTGATGACAAAAGAAAACATAGAAATTATGTGAAAACATGGAAACTAAACAGTATGATCAAATAAAAAATGGGTTATAGAAAAATTAAGGAAGAATCAAGACAGTTTCTATAAATAAACAATAATGCCACTACAACATACCAATGAGCTCAAGGACAGCCTGAAAAATATATTGAGACTCAAAGAAAAATCAAAACAAAATAATTTTATTTTCTTTTTCTGTATTTTGTTACTTCTTCATTATTTTTCTTTTTTATTCTTTACTGTGATTGGTCTCTAATACTATTAGTTTTCTTTTACTCCTCAATAGATCTACCTCTCTCACCTTTCTCTCACTTTCTCATATGCCATTCATTAATTTATCAATTTTTTTCTTTTTTCATTTTCTGGTTCCCCATCCCTCTACCTTTACTAGTATAACTACTAAACTGTATGCATCTCTAGATAGTTAAATTTATGCTATTGCTGTTGAATACCATTCTATTTGTGTCAGTGTTTATACTATAATAATGCATCTCTTTTCTATTAACATATTGTCATTCCTTTGGGTTTGGCATTACTCAATTTATATATATATGTATATATATATATTTTTTTTTTTAATTTTTATTTTATTTTTTTTCAGAACCAGGGATTGAACTCAGGCCCTTGTGCTTGCCAGGGGCCTTATTCTACTGAGCCATCTCTCTGGCCCTCAATTTGTATTTGACACTATAATTAATGCTGATTTAATTGCCATAGCAAAATGACAAAACTGTTGTTAATAACTGATTTTCTTTGAATTCTAATAAAGGATTGATTATCTTGAGGCCATTAACAATACTGTGGCCCCCGGATGCTGAACCAAATACTCTACAACCTCCCATCCCAAGTAAACAGAGGTGGTTGGATCCTTGACAGAGGCAAATTCCTTCAGAGGAAGTCACTGAAAAGTAGACATCAACTAAAGAAGTCTCCATAGTAGAAGCAAAACTTTCTACTACAATCAACCCGTAAGTCTTAACAAAGAAACAAAACAGTAGAAGACATAGAAAAAATGAGAATACAAGCAAACAAAACTCTCAACTCCTTCAAAGCTGATCCATGGGCATCAAATGGGCAGAAACCAAAAGCCACACACCAGAATTATTTGAAATGTTATTAGGAGAGTTATCAAAACAGATAGCAAACAACTCTTTTTGCACAGGTCCTGCTTTACCTTGGTCTTAACCATCCAGTAGAAAAGTATGAAGATGAAATATAGGAAGTAAAGCCATGTTGTTATGTTGAGCTGTGGGGGACTCAGGTCAATAATTTCTGACATTGCCAGTTAAACAGAAGACCCAATGCTATGATGGGCTACTAGACTCTTTTAGAATATTTTGCTGAGTTTACACACCTATAATATTCAATAACGGAACTTAGAAAAAATGGGGTATACCGATGAATGTCCATTTTGTATCTGTGTATTCAAAGTGGTTAGGATAGATATATAGTTGCATTCTCTTAATGAATAGAATGATTTGTTCTAATGGTGTTTGTAAATAGGATCTCAAGTCCACATCTTGTACATCAATTAACCACTAAGAAGAATATATGCAGTGTGTTATCCGTTGAATCTGTACTTCCGATATGATTTGAAACTGTCTCATTGCTATCCGTTTATCAATAAAATTTTGAAAAAAAACAAAAACAAAAAACAGATAGCAAGGTATTTGGGGAGCTCACAGGAGATATAAATAATAGGCAATTAAACCAAACAAACAAATGATCAGTGAGTTTATAAGAAACAATAATAAAAAGCTATTAGAGCTTTAAAAAAGATGTAAAACATGAATGACAGCATAGAAAAAAAATGAGTCCATAAGAAGGCTTCAAACAGAAATTTAAGAGATTTAAAAATTCTAACTAAAGTATGGGCAGTAGAAATTACTGGTGTGAAGACAGAGAGTCAAAACTGGAAGACATGGCTATTGGTGGTGGTTAATTAATGAGAAATGCTTTTATAAAAATGAAAAATAGATCCAACAGCTTCTAGATGATGCAAAGACTAACCTAAGATTAATTAGAATTGGTGAAAAATCAGAAGACAACACAAAGGGCATAAAAATAACTGTTTATAGAAATAATAGCAGAAAACATTCTAAATAAGGGGAAAAATTAACATACAAATAATTGTAAGACATGTAGAACTCTAAATAACCAGAATCAGAAAAAACCTCTGCACAATGCAACATAGTCAAAATCTTAGATGTCTAACAATAAAACAACAAAAAACACAATCCTAAAAGCTGTAAGAGAAAAACAACAAATCACTTGTTAAAGTAAACCTATTAGAAATACAGCAGGCTTTTCAACACAAACCTTAAAGTCCAAAAGAGCCTGGAGGAAATCTTTCAAACCATGAAAGAAAATACTGGAGCTGGGGAGATGGCTCAGTGGAATAAGTGCTGCCTTGGCAAGCGCAAGGGTCTGAGTTCAATCCCCAGTTCCACAAAAAAAAAGAAAAAAAGAAAGAAAGAAAATACCTTCCCAAAAAAAGCTGATACATTCTGGAGCATGCCTATCAAAATTCATGATGAAATGAGCTATTTTCATGATAATAGGTACCTAAATTAATTAATAAGCACAGTATTAATACTTGTAAGACCTGGGGCGAAGGGCCAGGATGGTAGCTCAGTGGCATAGTGTCTGGCAAGCACAAGACCCTGACTTTGATTCCTGTTTACAAAAAAGAGCTGGGACAAGGCTTCTCAAATGACAACACATGCTCTGACTCAGATTTAATGCAAAACATGGAAATTTACAAGATTGGCCTACAATGGCCACCCACAATGGCCATAATTATAGAAGAATGATAAAGATCTCTCTCCACACTAGAGATCTAAAGGATCCAGGCAAAGGCCTGGAACCCACAGCAATGTCCCCTATGAGTCTACATCAGGAGGCTGAAGGAACCATGATGGAAGACTGAGGGATCATGGTGGAAGGTCGAAGGATCGGTGCTAAAAGCTAGAGTCTGTACTGACAAACCAAATGGCCAATGCTGCAAATTGAAGAATATGCACTGCAAGCCAACAGATGATTCCCAAGGCCAAAGCAAAGACTAGAGGTCTGGACGCTGGGGGTTACGGGACCGAAGAGGTTATCAGAACATACACAGTCATGCTGCCTCAAAAGATAGTTAAGCATTCCCAGGCACAGAATAGAGCTTCACAAGTTGGGAATACTTTTCAAACCATCTCTCAGCCTGGAAAGTAAAACAGAAGCCAAGTGACTCAAAGATCATCTGGGAACAGAACAGTCCAATGGCAGCTCATGAACATATGGATGAAGATACTCTGCAAGTAGCAGTGGGATACTTTGAGAAAGGTCCCATTAAAATTTCACAAAGTAAAGATAAAATTTTGAAGAAACACTTGGAAACTATGGAAAATGTGGCTTGGAAAAATGGGTTAGCTCCAGAAGACATTGATATTTTACTGAATGTGGCTCTCAGTGGCAAATTTGGAAATGCTGTAAACACACGGATACTGAAGTGCATGATTCCAGCTACTTTAATATCAGAAGATTCTGTGGTTAAAGCAATCTCCTGGATCTGTGCTGGCAAGTGTTCTGGTAACACCAAGGCACTTTTCTATCGTTGGCTGGTTGCAATGTTTGACTTCATTGAAAATAAGGAGCAAATTAACTTGCTTTATGGAGTTTTCTTTGCTTCATTGCAAGATGATGCACTGTGCCCTTATGTCTGCCACTTGCTATATTTACTCACCAAAAAAGACAATGTCAAGCCATTTCATGTAAGAAAACTGCTTGATATTCAGGCCAAAATGGGAATGCAACCTCATCTCCAGGCTTTGTTGTCACTTTACAAGTGCTTTGCTCCTGCTTTGATTTCTGTATCTTTGCCTACAAGGAAGAAGATCTACTTTAAGAATTCAAAGGATCTTTGGTATTCAGCTGTGCTTGCTGTGAGATTTAGAGATCATGGATCTTTTTCTGAACCTCTAAATCTGACATTAAGTCCAGTTAATTTACATCCTCTAAAAAGAAAATGGAATTCTCACTTAGTTATTCCAGGGCTAAAGTCTGGTAACTATGCTAATGGATGTGGAAAAAAGGAGATGAGTTTTTCTGATTGTCTTAGTTGCAGTGGATCACTTCCAGTAGAGCAGCTTAAGAGCTTCTCTCTACTCTTACAAAACATGCATTGCTTAGAGCTTTCTTCTCAGATGGGCTCAGTGCTAAACAACTCGCTGCTACTTCACTATATGAACTGTGTCAGAGATGAGTCAGTCTTACTGAGGCTGTACCACTGATTGAGTCAAATATTACAAGAAGAATGTATTTGGTATAAGGTGAATGATTATGAACATGGAAAAGAATTTACCACCTTCTTGGACACAGTCATCAGGGCAGAGTGCTTCTTACAAGAGGAGTTTTATCCCTGTGAAGCTTTCCTGTACAAGAGCATTCCTCTCTGGGATGGCATTTGTTGTTGGTCACAGATCCTTCAGCTTGTGAGCTGGATTCCTTTTAGTAGCTTCTCTGAGGTGAAGCCACTACTTTTTGACCACCTGACACAACTCTTCTTTACATCATCCATTTATTTCAAGTGTAGTGTTCTTCAGTGTTTAAAAGAGCTACTGGAGAATTGGCTGTTAGGGCTTTCTACAGACATCCACAAGAAACTTATGAGAAGTCCTCTAGAGACAACTTTGGGTGGATCCATGAACTCTGTGTCTGCACTGATTGACTATGTAGTCCATACTGTCCACTACTGCCATGCATTTGGATAGCACCAGTACTTTCTTGCTGCACTTTATTTTGGATTTCTATGAGAAGGTATGTGACATATATATAAATCATGACCTTCCATTAGTGGTATTGTTTCCTCCTGGGATCTTCTATTCTTCACTCCTCAGCTTGGATACCAGTATCTTGAACTAACTTTGTTACATTATGCACAGGTATCATAAAAATTTGATGGCTGCCAAGAAGAATGAGTTAGTACAAAAGGCAAAGTCAGTGTTCAGTTATAGCAGCAAGACTTGTTAACAATTTAATCAGTATTTGACAACCATGGTTGGTTGCCTGTGGACATCCAAACCCTTTGAGAAAGGAATATACATTGATCCCAAAATCCTAGAAGAAACTGGAATAGTAAAGTATAAAAGCAGCTTAAATATAATCCATCTCCCTTCTCTATTGAGCTATGCTGCTTTCTTTGTGCTACAGGAAAACCCAGAAGAAAGGACAGTAAACCTGAGGTCTATTCAGGGGAAGAAATGGATCTTGTATTTGGATTATTTATTTTCAGAAGGATTACAAGGCTTGAAATTGTTCATATGAAGTAGTATTCATCATTCTTCTGTCCCATGATCAGAAGGCATAACTACAGCAATGAACATTAAATAATGAAAGCTGGCATAAAACAAACTGAATGCTGGACTAAATCCTCATTGCTGGCAAGACCATCTAGCTCAACTTGAATTTCCATATTTGATTCACTGAAAGACTACAGTCTTCAAATAGTGTTCAGACTGGCCTTTTGACCATAACTCAGAAGAACCCTGATGTGGCTAACTTATGTTTCAGGAGCTGGATTTTTAGCCTACTTGTGAAAAATTACCTCTTTGTTATCAGGCCGTGCCTTCCACTAAATTATGCAGGAGGAGACAAATATGCTTTGTGGTGAGATATTTTACAGTTTTGTGTACTATAACCTGCACTGATAGAAGAGAGCAGATATGGTAGTGGGAGCTAATGCACAGACATACCCATGCAAAACACTCTGCTACCTTAGTGGAAGCTCTGTGGATATTGCCATTTTTGGTACATGAACATTGCCAGCCCCAAATTAATAGAAGACAATATATGTGACTCTAATGCCTAAAATAGCTGATTGGGTCTTAGGTCTTTACTGGTAGCAATTTAAAGAGAATAGAAAGAGGAGAGAATTATGGGGATGATTGAGGTATTTCTGTTTATTCCTGTTTTACTTTATGGAAATGCTTTATTTTACTTGTGCGTAAATGAGCATATCTCATTTTAAAATATTTAGCCCTGGACAGTTTAATTGCAACTTTATTTGCATAAGTATTTCTGAAGCTTTTTTTTTTATTTGAGGAACCAAGGATTGAACTCAGGCCCTTGCACTTGCCAGGAAAGCACTTACTCCACTGAGCCACTTTTGCAGCCCCTATAAATATTTTAAATAACTATAATATATAGCTTAAAATTTACTATAAAATTTTCCTTCAGGGCTACTGAAAAACTTTCATCCTTTTAATAAAATTTGTATTATTTGAGAAGGACAAAGCTGAATTAACTTTGTTTAAAGGACCTATTTTTTTTTTGGTTCTTTTTCTTCCTTCCATTCAAGCAAGAACAATATTATTGGGTATTTTGAAACTAGAAATCCCATTCATTGATTTAATTGATATTTATTAAGTATCTTACTGTGTGCCAGGTATTCTGTGTGCTGATTATCCAGCTGTGACTAACGCAAAGTACCTGCTTTTATAGACTTTGCATATCAGTGAAGAAGAGAGACAATAAGCATATAAGTAAATATATCTCAGATGCTGTGAAGAAAATTCATGGGGTAAGAAGAGACTGTGGAGAGGGTTTGTTCCTCATGAAAAGTGGTTATAGACAGCCTCTTTGAAGAAGTGTCATAGGTTGAGACCCTAATGAAGTAAGCATATAAGACATGTGACTATTTTGAGAAAAAGCCACTCCGAACAGCGTTAAAGGCAGTAAAGTGGCCCCAAAATGGTAATATATATGTCATATTTGAGGAATAACAGAGAAGTTAGTGAGATTAACATAGTGTTTAAAAGGAGTGGAAAGAAATTATATAGGGAAGAAGCCAGAGATTGGTTCATGAAGTGTCTTTATAGCCTGGTCTGAGTATGTCAATGGAAACCATTAGAGAGATTGAGAAAAGGAGTTGGATAATTTGACTCCCCTGTATGATATATGGAGCTGCAATAGAAAGATTACATTGTGGAAGATTGAAGGGCGGGGGAGACAAAGATCAGTTAGCTTCTGTTCTAGTCTTCAGCTAGTGACCTAGCTGATGAGGAAATGGTTAGATATTGGATTTAGGGTGTATTGTGAAGATAGAGAAGTTAGGATCTGCTGATATTAGTAGGAGGAAAAAGAGGAATTAAAAATTATTCCTAGATTTTTGACCCTTCCAGGAAACAGATGGGGCATACCTGAGGTAGATCAGATTTGGAGATGTATGGAATTGAATTCTATGATGCGAGGTTGGAAATATCCAACTGGGAATTGGATATTTAACTCTGGGCTTCAAGGTACAATTTAGAACTGGAGAAATTAGTTTGCAAGGAATGATGGAATAACTGTGGCACTGGATGACATCACCTAGTGCAGCTAGAAAAGTTAGCAAAGGAGCAAGTCCTGGTATGCCAACATAAGGAAGGAGAGGTAGAAAGGAAAACCCAATCAATAACAGGGGAGGATTTATTAGGAGTCTAGAAGGAAAATGAGACTAGTATGCCAGGAAAAGAAAGTGTTTACAAATGATGAATTATTTCCACATGTTCTCACATGCATGAGGAAGTTGAAAAAGTTGTTTTATGTAAGTAGAGGGTAGAATAGTGTTTCTCAGAAGCTGGAAACGGTGGGGAGAAGATAGCTAACTCCTAGATAGAGGAGTCATTGAATAGAAGGAATTAGCATTGTAAGACAACTATGGTTGACAACTATTGACTGTATATTTCTAAAGATCTACTAGAGAAGATTTTCAACGCCTCCCAGTAAAAAGAAATGATGTGCTTGAGGTGATGGGTATGCCATTTACCCGGACTGTATTGTTACATAAGTGTATATGTATAGAGGTGCCTCATTGTACCCTACAGATACGTTCTGCTATGTGTCAGTTAATTTTTGAAGTTAAGTAATAAAATCAGAAATAAAGTTCCTCAAAAACAACAACAAAAAACAAAAAACAACAAAACAACAACAACAAAAAAGACTAGAGGTCTTCTGAAGAGAATAGCACCTGTCCCAGATGACAAGAAAGACTGGAGTGTCTCTGAGAACAGCTGAAGATTCTCTGAGGAAAAATCAGGTAAAATGAAGCTCTTCCAAGTAAAATCACCTGAAATCCTTTTCTCCTGTTTTCCTTTTGTACCACTACAATAACAATCATCCTTAAAGTTAGCTTTCCATGCCCAGAACAATGCTGACTCAATACAGTTGGTCATTCCTCACTCAAGTTAACAGTTAATCAATTAAACACCACAACCACAAACCAACACTCTCCCAATTCTCAAGGATATCTTAGAAAGAGACAATGAAGTTAACAGTGACAAAATGTCCAATGTAAGGAATATACAAACTGGGGTGAGAAGTTAAGTAGAATGAAAAGTTAAGAAGCAGCAACAAGAAAATAAGACTAACTGGAATAAGCCTAAGACCTATCAGTAATAACTTGAAATGAATGGTCTCAATTCCCCTATTAAAAGACACAGATTGGAGAATGGATTAAGAAAAAATTAATCATATTCTGTATGAAAAAATATATTTAACCGAAAACAACATCCTTAGACTAAAAGTCAAAGGATGAAAACAGTATTTCATGCAATGGGAATGAGAAAAAAAAAAAGCAGGCGTATCCTTATATTCATACAAAGTGAACTTCAAGCCAAAATTGATCAAAAGAGACAAAGAAGATCATTATATATTTGTTAATGAAACAATCCTACATAAAGATAACAATTATTACTATGTATACATCAAATAATGGCACACTTAACTTCATACAACATGTTCTACTGGTCATAAAAGATCAGATAAACATAAACACAATTATAGTGTCAAACTCAATACTCCACTATCACAAATAGACAAATCACCTACACAAAAAACAATGACAAAAAGAGTCTTCATAAAATGTTCAAACAAAAGGATTTAATAGTCACAGAATGTTCCACCCAACAACTAAATAGTCATTCTTACCATCAGATGGAACATTCTTAAAGATAAAACACACACTAGCCAATAAAGAAAGCATATATAAATGTAAAAGAATTGGTATCAAACTATATATATATCACTGAATCATAGTGCAATGCAACTAGAAATTGATGGCAAAAGAAAACACATTATGTGAAAAGATGGAAACTAAATAGTATGCTCAAATAAAAAATGGGTTATAGAAAAATTAAGGAAGAATCAAGACAGTTTCTATAAATAAACAATAATGCCACTACAACATACCAGAATTCATGGAGCACAACAAAAACAGTCTTAAGAGAGTTTATAACTGTGAATGCCCACACCACAAAAATTTGACATCTTTCATGAAAATAATATAGAAGGATCTTTTCAATCTGCTAAAAGCTATTTACTAACCTACTTCTAACATCAAATGTGAGAAACTTGGAAAGCTTTTTTCTAAAATCAGAAGCAAGAATAATGTCCACTATCACCACTTCTGTTTGACATATTACTCAGAACATTAGCAAGAGGAATTAGGCAGGATAAAGAAATGAAAAGGATATATGTATAAAAGGAAGAAGTTAAATTGTAATTTGTAGTGATCCTCTAGGCAGATATGTAAGATCCCCCTAAAATTTGCTAGAAGATACTTATAATGAATAATCAAATTCAGTAATATAGCAGGACATGATATTAACACAAAATTTAATAGTATTCCACTGAGAAAGCAATTATGAAAAAAATTATCATTCACAATAGTACTAAATAAATTAAATACTTAGGAATAAACTAAAGAAGTGAAGGACCTCTACAAAGAAAACTACAGTACTCTGAAGTAGGAAATAAAATAGTACATCAGGAAATGAAACAATATCCCCTGTTCCTAGGTATGTAAGATGAATGTAGTCAAAATTACCATAGTTTCAATTTTATATACAGAAAAAATTCTTTACAGAACTGGGGAAAGCAATCTTAAAATTCATATGGAAGCAGAGGAGATGGAAAACAGTAAAAAAAAAAATCTGGAGAAAAAAGAGCAAAATGGGGGCATCACAACCCTTGACTTAAAGTTATATTACAAAGCTACAGTGATGAAAACAATATAGTACTGGCAAAGCAATGGACACGAGATTCAATGGAACAGAGTAGATTCAGAAACAATCCTACATTCACTCAACTGTTTGATCTTTGACAAGAAGATCGAAAACATTCACTAGAGGAAAGATAGTCTGTTTAATAAATGACATTGGGAAGACTGGATGTCCACAGAGAGAATATTGAATCTAGACCCATATCTCTCACCATGTACAAAACTGAAGTCAAAATGGATTAAAGAAGTAAATGTTAAAAGGGAAACAACCTGCTGGAAGATACAACAGGTGAAACTTTTAAAGTTACAGGAGTAGGCAAGGACTTTCTGGAAAGAATACTGATTGCACAGGAGATAGTATTGAGAATCAATGGATGGAAGGAGTCCTATCAAATTAAAATGGTTCTTCACAGCAAGAGGAATAAGTGAAATTAAAGCCTACAGAATGTGAGATGTACTAGCTATTCCTCAGACAGAGGTTTATGTCTATAAAAAGAACTTAAAAATTAGATCTCCCAAATAAAAGACCTCATAAAAAATGGGCAACTAGATATATAGACATTTCACAGAAGACAAAATACAAATGGTTAATAATAACATAAAGAGATGTTCAACATCACTGGCTATTAGAGAAAGACAAATCAAAACAACACTTCCATCTAACCCCAGAAAGAATGGCCATCATCAAATAACAACACATACTAGTAAGTCTGTAGGGAATAAAGGAACCCTTGCACAATGTTGATGGGAATATAAACTAATAAAACTACTATAGAAATCAGTGCAAAGATTCCTCAAAAATCTCGAACAGAAATTTTATTTGAATGAACTGTTACCCTTCTTATTGTTTTCCCCAAAGAGTTAAAATCATATCATAATAATACATAGTCATTTTTATATCAGCACAACTGATAATATCTAAATCTTGGCAGCAGCCTATATGTTCATCAGCAGATGAATAAACAGATGAATAAATAAAGTAAATGTCGTATTTAAGCCTAAAGAAAGACAAATGAGCCATTTATAGGAAAATGGATACGTCTTGAGACCACGATGTTAAGTGCAATACATTAGACACGCTAGCTTAACTATTGCATGCTTTCTCTTACATGATAAACCTAAATTTTAAATAAACAGCAAAATAAAAGAGAATAGGAAGTAGGGAGGTAGATCATTCTCAGTTGGGAAGGAGATCAAGAGATAGCGAGAGGAGGAGAAAGAAAGGGGATTCAAAAAGGAATCGGGATGTGTTATGTACATGTAACAACTCCACACAAGGAATATAAACATTATGTACTGCAAGCATACTAAAAGAATTAAAAATACAGAAAAGTAAATAAGTTATCTTTTAATTAAAGAAATAGAATCTAGGGCTGGGGAGATGGCTCAGTGGTCTAAGCACCTGCCTGGCAAGCACAAGGACCTAGCACCTAATCCCCAGTGCTAGATGCCACCCTGACCCTGGACTCTGGCAGTGCTGTGCTGGCTCAAAACCTGGCATGGTTTCACATACCTCTAATCCCGGCCCTGGGGAGGCTGAAACAGGAGGATCACTATGAGCTGCTGCATAGCAAGACCCTGTATCAATAAATAATTTGTAAAAAGGAAATGGATTCTGGATTAAAAAATTTTGTATATATATTTCTATATATGTAACGTGCTTTAGTAGAAGATAAACCTTCAAAATGTTTTAGCAAATTCATAATTATTGTCTTTTGTATGTATGTACCTTGACATTTAAGTTTAATATCTTTATTGTTTCATTAACTGTCATATAATTCTAGAACTTCAATGCCTATGAACTCCATTTAATGTGGGGCTACATTTCTGAGTAAAATTAATACAAATTCTTAGATTTTAATTCCTTGTGATTCCTTCTTTTTTCCCATAATTTTATTGATAAACCAATAGCAATGAGACAGTTTCAAATCAAATTGGTAGGACAGTTTCAATAATTAACACATTGCATACATTCTTCCTAGTGGTTAATTGCTGT
>NW_004524627.1:10095022-10101645 GCF_000260255.1 Octodon degus
ATATGTGTGCCTATGTTTATAGCAGCACAATTTGTGATAGCCAAATCTTGGAAACAACCAAGATGCCCATCAACTGAGGAATGGTTGAAAAAGATATGATGTTTTTACACCTTGTGATTCCTTCTATGGTGATTGTTTAGTTTCTTTATCTGTGATTTTTAAAATTTAAAACTACTGTAAAAATAAGAAGCAAATAAATATCTACTAATCCTATTTTTACTCACTTTTGAGTTGTAGGATACAAATTAAGATTAACATTTTACTCATTATAATGTGGTCCTACTGCACAAGAGGACACAGCCTTGTCATCTGCAATTCACAATGCAAGTTGGAAAACATCTTGAATGTTCTACATTCTGTTTAGTGAGACTTGTTCAGTGATCTTGTGTTTGGATACTGGCGACATATCAAGCAGCTTTAAAAACCTTCAAGCACTGACTCTTAGTTTCTGTACTTAATTCCTTTTGGCTAAACATAAGCAGTTTGCAGATAGCACTGGTGCAAGGAGCATACTTGGTGTAGCATTACGCTAGGGAATACTTGCCTTAGAAAGAGATAAGGACTTCATTAATAAGAGAGAGAAATAGACCACAGATTTATGGAAGATCAAGAAATTTTTTTTAAATTTATTTATTTATTTATTTTACATTTATTTAGTGTGTGTGTGTGTGTGTGTGTGTGTGTGTGTGTGGCCAGCTCAGCCCACCAGGGGGCGGGGCTGGCTGGCATGTGGTGCTGGGGGATTGAACCGCGGTCCCTGTGCTTTGCCAAGCTTGTTCCAAGTAGTGCTTTAGACCACTGAGCCATCTCACCAGCCCAAGACCAAGAAATTTTAAGGAAAAAGAGGTTAACTATATGGATAGAAGCAAGAAAGAGGACCAAAAATAAGCCTTTGAGTTGACAGTAGGACATTAGCGACTTTTTTTCTTTATTTAGGACAGGGTGCTCAGGGTCTCACTATTTAGATCAGACTCCTAGTGATTCTCCTGTTTACAGCCTCCCAAGTGCTGAGATCACAAGCAGGCACCACCACACCCAGTCTCACTGTGCCCTGGAGGCAGGGCCGGCAGGGCACACCGCCATTGTGCTCTGCCGAAGCAGGCACTTTAGTCTGCTGATCTATCAGCCTGGCCCTTTAGTGACTTTTGAAAGAGTTATTTCAGTAGTTCTCTGCTAGTGGTAGTGAAGAAATCCAGGTTCTAGTGAGCTCAGGAACTGGGAAAGTAGTATAAACCAATGGCGACTACCCTTTCAAGAAGTAAGACTATAAAGAAATACAAATAGTGTGGAAATTTGGAGGTGTAAACCCATAGAAGGGATATTTGTTAGACTAGGGGAGGCTTAAAAAATTGTCTCGCAGGGGATGGCTGTAATCCCAGAACTCTAGGAGGCTGAGACAGAAGGATTACAAATTCAAACCCAGTCTAGGGCATTCTGTTTCTAGTAAAAGAAACAGAATGGGTATGTAACTTAGTGATTAGGTCCTGGGTTCAATCCCTGGTACTGAAAAAAAAAAAATTTCTGAAGCCATATCATGTGAAGAGACTTTCCTTTCTTTAGTATTGTCTCAGAAAGCTACAGTGGGGAATTTAAGAATTTTCATTTACTCAACTGCTCCTGGTTTATGCAGAAGAAAATGCACTTCTTAAATGTGCTAGGGAATATAATTAAATTAAGCCATATTAAAGACACATATTATCTTGTAAATTGAGATCTCTCTTTGATTTATTGTATTTGTGGGTTAGTTCTCATGTTGGTAAAATAGTTTTGTTTTTTTTTTTTGGTGGAGCTAGGGATTGAATTCAGGCCCATGCGCTTGCCAGGGAAGTGCCTATTGCACTGAGCCATCTTCCTGACTGCCCCCAAAAACACAGTGACATGTACTCTGAAGTTTTTTTTTTTTTTTTTTTGACTGAACCAGGGATTGAACTCAGGCCCTTGCAGCACTTTCCAGGAAAGCATTTATTCTACTGAGCCATTTCCCCAGCCCTAAAATAGGTTTAATACATGAAGTTATATCTATATGTGAAGAATTTACTTCGGTTCCCAGAATGTTTTGCTTCTTTGCCCTCCCTAATCCTAGTATTTACCATGTGCCCAATGCTAGGTACTGAGGTACTAAGGCTACCACTATGCCTAAGATTTAGAATCCATTCAGAAAAGGTTCACAGGGGAAATGTTATTAGTCATTGTTATGGTTGATATTTGTTGTCTCCCAAGAGCCTCATGTATTCATCAGTTGGCTTTTCAAAGGTGATTAAATTATGGGGACACTGTAGCTGACTTGTTAGGAGGGAGTACCTGGTATGAAGATGCTGGGGGTGTGGCCTGGAAGCATGTGTCCTACTTCTTTTTTTGTTCTTTCTGCTCCTGTTTGCTGCGCCGTGAGCAGTCCTCTGCTGATGTGCTCTTCTGCTGCCCTGCCTTGGAGTTTGTGGATCATGGACTGAAACCTCTGCAAATGTCAAGTCAAAATAAACTCCTCCTTCTTTAAGGTGTGGATTTCTGATATTGTGTCTCAGTGACAAAAAACGTGACTAAGACAGCTTTTAGTACCAGAGAAATAGGGTCATTACTCTGATGCTACCTGACTATGTGGTTCAGAAGCCCTTGGAAGTGGCTTGTGTGAGGAATTGGAAAGGTTTGGTGATGCTGGATAGAAAAACATTGGTGTGTTGTAAGCTGAGCTTGATTGGAGATTCTGGTCAGGTCTCAAAAGACCAGAATGCTGATTTTTAAAAGCAGATGGAAAAGATCAGACTTAGGAGATTTAAACTAAGAACAAGGACTCCATTGGCAGTTTGACTCCAGGCAATATGTGTTATGATCTGGCAGAAAAAAGTGTCTACAAATTGCTTATATCTTGAGACCTTGGAGTAGTCTGAGATTAAGGGAATGGACTAATTAACCTGGTAGAGGAAATTTTAAGGCAGCCTAATGTTTAGGCTATATCATGTGTGCCATGTATTGCTTTTAGCCAGATATAGAATGAAAATTATGAGCAAACATCCCATTTGAAAAGTTTAGTCTGGACGCGGTGGCGTGCTCCTGTAATCCCAGCACTTGGGAGACAGAAATCAGGAGGATCACTACTAATGTGAGCTATGTAGTGAGACCCTGCACAAAAAAAAAAAAAAAAAAAAAAGGAAAAGGAAAATACAGGATCCATTTGAAAAGTTTCCCATTTCTCCACGAATGAAAGGCCAGCAAAATTGGAGCAGAGGAAATCTGGGTTGAGGAATGACTAGGGCATATCAGGAATCAGTAAGATCCCTCCCTTTTCAGGGTGAAAGTTGCAAAAATGAAAGGTATTGCTTAGAGAAGAGAGCCCCAGGATACCCTGCTCCAGGATAAGAATTGCTGCCTAGGGAATCTATTCCTTGGGATTTAATTCAAAATTCTTAGCCATCTAGACACTCCAATGCTTCTGCAGTCATAATGCAAATGGTCTGGTTATTTGCGAAGGTGGTAGATCTTGCTGTCATCCACTTGCTGTTGGTTGTGGGCTAGGGTAGAATTGTGGTCTTAGGGAAGCTTCCACTCAGATTTCAGAAGAGGGTCTGGGAGGCCAGGTAGTGTGGTCTTGAAGTGAAGCCAAAAGTATAGTGGAGAACCCAGGAAGTTGGAGAAGTCAGAAATATGGAATGTCTGAGGAGAGAGCCATAAGGGCTATAACCCTGGGCCATGCCATAGGGTCAGGGCCACACAAGTTCTTTTAGATCAAATCTCACCACAACTTGCCCCAGGTGCTGGACATAGAAGTACAAGACCTAATGTTTGTCCTGCAGTCTTTGGGTCTTGCTTTGGCCCAATTTCTTACCTCCTTGGTTCTCTTTTTTGGAATGGGAATGTTTACCTTGTGTCTTTGTATGCCAGCAGCACTTAACCTTCTTTTTTGATTTTTACAGGGGCTCACAAGTAAGAGTTGGTTTTGAGTCTAAGAGGAGACTTTGGACTTGGACTTGATACTGTTAAGATTTGGGTGACTCTTATACATGGGTAAAATGCATTTTGTTAAAGAGTGAGTCTTTTGGGGTCCAGCGCTGGAATATTATAGATATCCCCCAAGAGCCTCATATGCTCAGTAGTAGGCTTTTCAAAGGTGACTCGGTTGTGAGGGCATTAAAACTGAGTTACTGTCAGAAGGTGGGATGCGGTAGGAAGAGATGGGTCACCAGGCTTGTGACCTGGAAGGGTTTATCTTCCTTCAACACTCCTCCCCTCATTCTCTGTTGTTCACCATGCCTGGAGCAGTCCTACCCAGCAGTGTCTGTCTGCCACATTGTCCTTTCTTGAAGTTGTCAGATGATGGCTTGAAATTTCTATAGAACAGCAACTAAAATAAACATCCCCTTCCCCTGAAACTGTGTCATCATCCAGATACCTCCCGAAATAATTAAAGCCATCATACCACAGTGATGTATGTACACCCGTGTTTATAGCAGCACAATTCATGTCTTGGAAACAGCCTATATGTCCATCAACAGATGAATGGGTAAAGAAAGTGATATGTCACATCATAAGAAAGACAAACTTGAGTCATTTGTAGAAAAATAGATGTACCTTGAGGCAATAAAGTCAAATAAATGAGATACACAGCTTAAATATTGTATTTTTTTCTTATTTATTTACTTTTGAAGATAAAAATTTTGGGGGAAATAGAGAGAGGGAGAGAGAGAGAGAGACAGAGACAGAGAGAGAGACAGAGAGACAGAGACAGAGAGAGACAGACCCAGAAGGTGGGTTGCTCCTGTCTGGTTTTTCTTCTGAGAAACTCAGTGCATAAATAAAGTGCAAAAAAGAGGGGGAAATGTTATTGCAATCCAGCACAGACAATGTACTGTATATACAAGGGTACCTTGACTTAGTATAATTGTTTTATGTTTCTTGCCTTGTTAGTCTGTTAATCTGTACGTATAATTAACTTTATAAGGATTTATAAGATAAATGAGTGTGATTTTGGTAAAAAAGGATGAAAGGGAAAAAACAAGAACTGAGATGTGTTACGTACTAATTCCTCATAATGAATCTAATCACTATGTACTGCAAAAGTCTACTAATAAATATAAAAAACTTTTAAAAGTTGAAAGTGTCAAGTGTTGGGTCTCACTGACCAGAAAAATGACTAAGACAGTCACAGCACTTTGTGGTCGAAATAGCTAAAAAACAGCAGCTGAGGTGAGCTTAGGGATGGTCAAATCAGAAACCCTGAAACATTACTAAGAACACAGATTCTTTCCATATTTGTACTGTGCTCATTGTAGCATTTCTGCCTTATCCATAGGTTGGCCTGCCTCAGGTTACAACAGCTGCAGCAATTGGGCAATGCCATATTCTTCTAATAGCTATGTGGTAAAACTCAGCCATCCATGTAGCTCACTTCAGCAGGGTCCCCACCAACTGTCTTCCATCTTCCAAAGATAAAAACTGCATCTTGAGCTCTTGTGAAAATCCAGGCCAAAGCGAATGAAACTACCACTTTAATCACATTAATTCTTTGCGGCTGGACCTGGACCAGGCCCCTACCTCCTGCAAACATTTGGCACCCCGAATAGAGGGTTCTGAAGTTAGGCAGGACTGGCTGTTGAGTAGGTGAGTGCTCACCAAGCCTTCACAAGGCACATGACATGCGGGACTGAGAAAACAATCTGTTGTACAGTTTACTGGATTAAATCCACACTTGGACATCCCTGTTGCTTCAGTACTTTCTCAGCTGTTCTAGACACGAATGTTTACATCAGGGCACACCTGTGTTCTATTTACAGCACCTGATTTGGGGCATTCTGAATGGGCAGTGAACAGCGTCTGTGAAAGACAGAAAATCATGTACTTTAAATGAGACATCTATTACTATTAATACCAAGAGATGGAAGAGATACATCTTCTAAGCTAATTTTTGGAATAAGCTCTTCTGATGTCTTTATGCGTTATGTAATGTAATTGTCATCAGTAAGTGGAGTCAAATATATGTGGGTTCCCGAGTTCTGCCAACCATCTGCTTTGTGATATAGAGCAAATTAACTTCCCCAAGTCTCTTTCCCAGTGTGTTCTAGGGCTAATACTACTCATTTTTATGGGGATTAAATAAAATTATGTAAAGCGGTTAACGCTGGCCTGGAACACATCATAGGAAGCCCGCTTGCCAATGATGTGCTCAAACGCCACCATTCCTGTGATCTCTCTTGGATGTTTGGATGGTGCTTTCCTGTTTTTACACTACTAAGACCTTTTTACTACACTATGAGCTGTTCATTGCTCCTTGCTTCCTTTTCCTTATCGGGATCTCCGAAAGGCCAGTAATTGTCCTACACTCTAACTCCTGGCTGTTGGCGAGGTTGGCCCTGCTCAGCGTCCCACGTTTGTTTTTGTTTTGGCTGACTGCTTATCGGATTGGGCCGGAGGAGCGGGGAGAGGGGCGCGGCCTGCGGGAGAGGGGCGTGCCCACCTAGGGTGCGCTCCCCCGATATGCCCTGGGGGCCCAGCGTCCTGGGCTGAGCGGGGGTCCCGGAGGTCACCAACTAGGCTCTGGATAAAGCCGCCCGACCGGCGCGCCGGCCTCGAGGGGCGCGCCCGGGTGGAAGCGCGCGCAGCTGCCGCGCTCGCTTGGGGGCGGCCCGGCCTTC
>NW_004524627.1:10102192-10123701 GCF_000260255.1 Octodon degus
CGGTCCCCTTCCGCGGCGCGGCGTGGGCAGCGCGGTGTCGCGGCTCTGCGTGCGCGAGCGGCCGAGGGCGTTCTCCGAGGGGTCTCGGCTCCGGCTTGACAGGTGCCGGGCGGGTGGGGCTCGGGTCCTGAGCGAAGTGACAGGTGCAGTGTTTCCGCCGGCGAGACAGGCTCGGAGGCGGCCGGGCGCTGCGAGCCTCCAGCGAACGCGCGCGCGCGCACACGCACACACACACTCACACACGAGGATACAGAAATGAATTGTAGTTTTTTTTTTTTTTTCCTGTGGAGATCTGGCGTACTCCCGGGGTCGTTTGACTTTGTTAGGTGTCCAGCGATGCAACAGTTGGGCGTCTTTTCCTCCGGGCGTGCACTGCACCCACACAGCCAAGCCCTGGGAAAGGCCTTGGGTGTGAAATAGGGCCGTGGTTGTCATTGCCCACGGGATACTGACTTAGTGGCTTTGTGAGGTTTTCTTAGAACAATGCTTTAAGGCCTTGGAGGCTTACGGCCATCTGTGCTGATTGATAGAACGTATAACTTTTTAGGGGAACTGGTATATCGGCAAAAGTTTCATAAGACTTTTGAGGCGTAAGTGCTTAGAAGTTTCTAACTTCCCTTTTTCTCCCCATCGCGTAGGAACCTTTCCGCGTCTTAGTCGACCTCAGCATGCCTCATTATTTCTTCCAGTTTTGCTTTTGACTTTCAGCTAGCAAGAATCCTGCTGCCTCTTTTTGAGTCTGTTTTTGGTTGGTATAAAGTTAGTGGTGTTCTCACAGGAACGTTTCCTACCGGCTTCTTAAATAAAATTCAAATTTGAACAAGACCTTGTGAATGCTGTAGAACACTACAGGGAAATGTCCATTGCATTTCAAGAGCTTATTTTTCTCTATTGGGACACTTTGTGATTAAGCAACTAAACTTAAAAAGTATAATTGTCATTATTGTCAGCAGTGCTTTTGCTTTGAGATGGCAGACAGATGATTGCAGGGAAATAAGACTTGTTTCTGTTCCCCACCACTCTTTCTCCCATTCCGGTCCATCACCAAGCCTTTATTGTCATTGAATAGCTGTCTTTCGTTTCACTCCCCAAACAGAATTCAGGGCAAATTGTGAGATTGGAGCAAGATTTTGGAAATGGATTGTGCAAGACTATTTAAAATCCAGGTATTTAAGTGGATTTAGTGGCCAGTTAAAATCGTATTAGTGAGGGAAAGAAAGCTAGATTTGTGGGATGTTTTAGGAAAAATATCATTTTAACTTTTTCTTAAGCTCTTAAATAGTGCTTGAAAATTTCCCTTCGGAAAGAACAGTAATAGATACTCTAATATATTCACACAGCTTTGGGAGCATTTTTGGTTACTGTAGAATAAACAGAAATATTTAAAGTTGCTGTCATCACCTGGAAAAGAAGGACCTTGTTTTCCTTTTTTTGAAACGCATTATTTTATGTATCTTTACATGATGGAATTATCAGAAATTCTCTTATAAGGCAAATGCATGTAAAAGTCTATTTTCATTTTTCTATACCCATGAAAATTTCCATTAGCACAGATCACTGCATCATTTGATGAATATTATGCAAATTATAAGAGTGCACTTATATCCTAGATGGTATAGGTCAGTTAGTTCATACAACTTCTTGCCGCAAGCAAGATGTGTGACGTTCCTGCTACCATAATACAGCATACTGTTTTACAGTGAACGTTCTTTTAAGAGTGAGAGTAAGCTCTAAAGCAACGATGAAAAGTATAGTATGATAAATATATAACCCAGTAACAGCCATTTATTGTTAAGTATTATGTGCTATAGATAATAGAATGTGTGATACTGACAGCACAGTAGATTTGTTTATGTTAGTATCACTAAAAACACTTGAGTAATGGCATTGTGCTTGGACCTTATGTTACCTACGGTGTCATTAGGTGGTGGAATGTTTCCAGCTCCATTATAATCTTATGGGACAACTGTTGTATACTGCCTCTGTCATTGATTGAAATGTTATGTGGCAGTGACTATAGTTAGCAAGGGCAAGACCACTGCCTGGCAGTCTTTTTTTTTTTTTTTTTTCTTAATGGAATAAGAATTTTTTTTTTTCTCCGAATGCCTTCAGGGCAGGTTTGGCATTTGGCTTGAGTTGTGGGGATGGAACCACAGCAGCCTGAGCCTGACTGCTTTGTTGAAGCAGCCACTTAAAGAACTGAGCTAAGGTGCAGGCCCCCTGCCTGGCAGTCTTGAAGCTGAGAATCTTGCTTAGGGATATAGTCAGAGCCCTGTCCAACTGCAGGTGCTGTGACAGAGTCCATTTCTACTCTGAAGCTTGAGATGTTATTTCTGTTTCAGTGTTTCTGACCTACGCCATATAGTTGGAAGGTAAACTAAGGGAAGAGGATGCTACACCTTCAGTATTGAAATAATGAAGAACAAATAGGGCTGAGGAAGGCAGTCTAGAATGGTGGGGAAGGGCTTGGATTGCAGTGTTAGTCTGTTTGGTTGGTATCGTGGTTTATTTTTACCTGGCTAGGATCTCAAGTCAGTGCTTTAGCTGGTTTGGTAGACATCTGTAAAACAGATAATTAAAGTACTGGCTTATTGTATCTGGTGTGAGTAGTCAGTGAAACCCTGCATCTGAGACACTTTACATAGAGTCATAGTAAATATGCAAAAGTTAAGTGATGCTTTTGTATTATTAGTAATACTATTGTTAGATGTCACGAAGATAGTAAATGAATGAAAAATTGCTAACAGGAACTTATTGAATGGTGATCTTGGTTCAACAAGGTCAAGGGGAGCACATGCCTGGAATTGCAGCACTCAGAAGGCTGTAGAAGGAAAATTGTTGTAAGTTCGAGACCAGCTGGGGCTACAAAGTGAGTTCAGGGCCAGCCTGAACTGCATAGTGAGACCCTGTCTGAAAAAGACACAAAAAAGGGGAGGGGAGGTCTGAAATAAGCGATGCAATGATTAATATCAGGCTAATTATGAGAACTAGTAATAGGGAGATTATATAAAATATTGATACAAACTGCAGCTTAGCAAAGTAAATGATACTGAATTGTATGTGTAATATTAGTATGGACTTTTCTTGCTGTTATTATTCCATTTTCCCAAAGAGTGTTGATTATTATTTGTTTTGTTTTGTGCTTGCCAGGCAGACATGTTTTGTTTTGTGCCATAAGCTATATCCCAGGCTATTGCATTTTTCTTTCACAGAGCTGCTTTGAAAATTTGAACTTTGCTTTGGTGTGTGTATGTATATTTATAATTTGGCACAGGGTCTCACTACATGACTCAGACTCGTAGTGACCCTCCTGTTTTCAGCCTCCCTGCTTCTGGGATTATAGGCACACCCAGTTTTGGTAGTAGTTGGCTTAGCATGCCTGGAGGCAGGGGCAGTGTGGCATGTGGTGCCAGGGATCAAACCCCTGTCCTTGCACTTGCCTAACCAGGCACTTAGTCTGCTGAGCTATCTCGCTGGCCCTGGATTATATTTGATTCACCATGCCAGCAGACATTTTTCACTGTGTAATATTCTTATTTTAGGAAGTCTATGAAAAAGATATACATATGTTTAAATTATAAGTGTAATTTTTTAAAAGATGAATTCTAAAAATATTTAATGTTTTATTTCAGAATAGTGCTTTTATATTCAAAGTGTTGAAAAATGTTTACTTAATCAGTTTAATTTGTGTATGTCTATTATGTGATTATTTTCATTTGTCAGGCTTGAATTTGAAGAAACTGAAGAACCTGATTTTACTGCATTATGTCAGAAATTAAAGATAGCAGACTGTGTCAGAGAAAGAGCTTGGTTAACTTGGGAGAAAGTTTCATCTGTGGATGGAGTATTGGTAAGGATTTTCTTAAGTATTTTGAAATTTATTTTTCTCATTTTAAAAATAGTTCAGATCACTCTAGAAAATTTGAAACAGAAAACGTAAAGAAAATAAAAACCAGTAATAATTCCATTAACTAGAGGTAGCTTACCATGATAACTTTAAAGATGTTTAGAAAGAAATCTCCTTACATAAACTTTGCTCCAGTATTTAAAAGCAAATCTTGCATATCATATTTGATTCATAAACACTTCCCTATGATACAAGGACTTCCAAGAAACACAGTCATGTCTTAAAAGTAATTTTTATCAGTGCTCGACTTTCTTCATTGTTTTAGAGTTAGTTTTGTTAGAATTTATAATATCTTGCTATATTTGTTCCAGTTTTTCTTTGCACATATATGTACATATGTAATAATAACAGCAGAAAATATTTACTATTGTTTTCATATGTTTTTATTTTTTTATTTTATTTTATTTTTTTGTGGAACCGGGTATTGTTTTCATATGAACTTGGGGAATATTATACATACTTTCAGAATAGGTTATTAGTAATTGAAGATATAAAATCTTCATTTTACATGTAAAATTTTAATTTTATACATGAAGATACTGGGTACAGAGAGGTTAATTTATCTAGACCAGAATCCTTAGGAAATATCTCAAATTCAAATTTGGTATTATACACATGGTTATATATTTTTACATGTAATTTTTGTTTAACATCATAAAAATTTTCTTATGTTTTCTGAAGTAGTTTTGGCAATATAGTTTATAGTGACAGTATAATATTTTTTTCTGTTAGACACATTCTGATTTATATTGGTAAGGATTTTCCCCAAATTTTTGATGCTGTTAAACAATGTGAGATACATGCTTATACACAAAAATAGTACCTGGCACAAAATGAGTCCTTGATGATTTGTTAAATACATTAATTAATGATATCTGATATTTTTATTAGAAGAAATTCTTACAAATTGGATTACTGAGTCAAAAACTGTGAACATTTTTATGATTTGACAGTTACTGTTAAGAATCACACCTAATAGGTGCTTTCTTATTATCGTAGTAGTAAAACTTTTAAAAAGATTTTTTAAAAAAATCTCTGGTGATAAAAAAGAACACAAGTTTCAAAAGTCCAAGAATTTGAACACAGTAACCACTCCTTATCTAAAATGAGAAGAACACTGAAGTATCTTGGATATGTGACTTGGATATAATTATTCTAAAGCATCTAATGTGTATTTTACTGAGTTGGTTACTTTATGTATAAAGCTATTTTTTTGTGCATATACAATTGAATGAAGTGATAGCTCCAAGTGTCCCTTTTCTTCAAATATTAGCTCTTAATTTTTAGAAAGTTAGAAATGGCTTTTATGGAATATTCATAAATACATGTTCTAGTTTATAAGTTTGTTTTCAGTTTATAAGTGTGTTGTGCTCCAAATTTGTTTTCAAATGCAGTATGGTAATTAGAGTTCTATCCTAATTCACAACTTTTTTGGTACTGAACTGTAATAGTTTTAATAGTAAAGGCTCTTTTAGGCTTTAGACTTAAATATGTAAGTGTATATGTGCATCTACTTTATTATCTAAACTGTGTCTTCCTAGCTTTGTTCCTACCTTCCCTTAAAACTGGTATAATTTAAATTCCATTTACTAAAATAACTTCATGATGGAGACAAGGATGTGTGAAATCACTCTTGGTTGTATGCTAGAGGAAGACAATAAAAGAACTTAATGTTATCTTTGGGGTTGGGGGTACCTTTTTAGAGGGTATGATAGAAGATGATGATATCTTTTTGCCTTGTAATAATTCAATAAAATTTTCCCTGACATGTTATTTTAAGTGATTGTCTAGTTTTTGAGGATTGGTCTGAGAATTTAGCTTCTGTTTTTCCAGTAATTTCTCAGAAACAGTGTGAACATACCCACAGAACATACAGTGTTCTGAACAAGAACAAGTGTAGGTAGTGACAATAAATCTATGTCAAATGCATCTCTTCTAGTGGTAGTTGTCTATCTTACCTGAAGAAGAGAAAGGTAATTTGGGGGAATTCTTTTTGGTGAGTGAAAGTAGATTGGACTAGATAATGGGTTAAGACTTGGAATTAATTGGGCAAGAGGGAGTACATTTGTAATTCCAGCTACTCAGGAGAACAAAACAGGAGGATGGCAAGTGTGAGGTTGGCTTGGGCAACTCAGTGAAACCCTATCTCAAAATAAAAATAAAAAGGGCTGGGAATGTAGGTCAGTGGTAGCGTGCATGTCTAGCATGCGTAAGTCCCTAGGTTCAATTGCTGCATTAGTGATTATAAAAAAAACAAAAACTGAACTGAACTCCATAATTTAAACAAATTACTTAAAATCTCCAAGCTTTAGTTTTTTTTTTTTTTTTTTTTTTTTTTTCTTAGGGCTTTTTTTTTTTTTTAGCGGAACCTGGGATTGAACTCAGGCCCTTGTGCTTGCCAGGCAAGCGCTTATTCTACTGAGCTATCTCCCTGGCCCCACCAACCTTTAGTTTTTTATCTGTAAAACAGGCTAACAAAATTTTCAGAAACTTGGAGTCATTGTGCACATTAAATATATTAATGCACATTAAGCATTTATTGGTATCAATGATTGCCTATGCGAATGGCTGTGTATTCAAGCAGCCATTATCACTTAAGGGCTAATCTTGTTGATTTTATTATGAGAATAGTGTTTAGAAGAAGTTAAATGATTGCTTGTTTTTGGCACTGGAGATCAAACTCAGGTCCTTGCATATGCTGGTAAGTACTCTACCACTGAGCTACAGTCTCAGCCCCTAAGCGGTTGCATTTTTAAATGGGTAGGTGTTGATTTTTTAAAAAAATCCTTATTAACTCTTTAGGAGTTAGGAAAGTTGTTTATGTATTCATGAAAGTCTCCATGAATCTTCTTTAATGAAAGCTTTATGGTACTTTAGTTAGAAAATTGTTTCCTTAATGGACATTTTAGCTATGATTGTTATCAGAATTAGATTTTTTTTTGTTTATGCTGTATTCATAGCATATGAATAAGGAACTTTTCATTAAAAATTGGCTAGGAATGGTGTTCTTGTTGTGGCTCAAGGTGAATCAGTTTTAGAATTTTTTTTTTTTTTTTCTTTCCTGCATCTCAAATAGCAGTGTAATGAGATGGAAAAGGGTTTGGACATCAAGGCAGAAAAGTTTAGCTTGATATTAGTTCTCCCTTACTTGAGATTTTGTTTTCCACATTTTCAGTTACCTGTAGTCAACTGCAGTGCAAAAATATTAAATGGAGAATTCCAGAAATGAATGATTCCTAAGTTTAAAATTATGTTCTGTTCTGAGTAGTGTGATGAAACTTCTTGTCTCACTCTCCCTGCTGGGGATTTGAATCATTTCATTGTCTAGCGTATCTGTGCTCTATGTGTTCCTTGCCTGTTAGAGACATATGTCCAGCTTGGTAATCAGATGAACTGTCATAGTATGTGTTCAAATACTGTAACCTTTATTTTACTTAATAATACCTTCAAAACCTAAGAATAGTCATGCTGATGATTTGGATGTGGCGAAGAGAAGCTGTATTGGGTAAAAGGTAAAAATTTATTATATATATAACATAATATATATATATATATGTATATATATAAAATATGCTTTGGAGATACTACAAATTTGGTTCCAGGCTATTGAAATGAAGTAGATACTGCAATGAAATGAGTTCCGCATTTTTTTTATTTTCCCAGTGCAAATAAAACAAGTTTATTCTGTACTATAATTATTTGCTGTGCAATAATATTACATCTAAAAAAGTATATATAGCACCTTAATTAAAGTATTTTATTGCTGGATCAGGGAGATAGCTCAGTGGCATAAACACCTGCCTGGCAAGCACAAGGTCCTGAGTACAATCCTCTGGTACCACATACACACACACACACACACACACACACACACACAAAAGTGCTTGTAGGGCTGGAGAGATAGCTCAGTGGTAGGAGCGTATGCCTGTCAAACACATGGTCTTGAGTTTAATCCCCGGTTCAAAAAACAAAACAAAACAAAATGTTATTGCTAAAATATGTTATGTTTGTCAGAGCTTAAAGCAAGTTGTAATATGTTGATGACTATTGACTGATGAAGGTGGTGAATGCTAAAGGTTGGAGTGGAAGTGGCAGTTGCTTAAAATAAGATGATAGTGAAATTTGATGCATTGATTGACTCTTCCTTTCATGAAAAATTTCTCTGTAGCATGCAGTAATATTTGTTCATAGTACAGCTTCTATCATAACTGGAGTCAGTTCTCTCAAATCCTGTTGCTACTTTATCAACTAAGTTTATGTGACATTGTAAGTTCTTTGTCATTTCAACAATGCTCACAGCCTTCTCATCAAAGGAAGAATATATTTTAGGAAACCACTTTCTCTACTCATCCATAAGAAGCAATTCCTTCTTCATTAACATTTTATCCTAAGGTTACAGTAATTCATTCACCTCTTCAGGTTGCATTTCTAGTGTGTTCTCTGTCTCTTTGTTTCTCTGTCTCCATCTCTGTCTCTGTCTCTTTCTCTCTCTGAAATGGTGTTGCTGTGTAGTCTAGTCTGGCCTTAAACTCACAGTGATCCTCCTACATTAGCCTCCTAAGTGCTGGAATTATAGGCATGTGCCACCACACCTGGCTTCTCTTGTTATTTCTGTCACCCACACTTAAAGTTAATTCCTCAGTTGAAGGAATGTAGATCATTTACCCATGAGAGTAATTACCCATGAGGGATGAAATAATTTCTTCCAACTCCTGTTGATGTTGCTATTTTTACCTCTTCCTATAATTCATGAAAGTTCTTAAGGACTTCTAAAGTGGTGAATTTCTAGAAAGTTCTCAATTTTCTTTGCTTAGATTCCCATCAGAGGAATCAGTCACTGTGTTTGGAAGCTAGCCTTAAAAAGTGTGTGAGGGGTGTGTGTGTGTGTGTGTGTGTGTGTATGTGTGCACACATGTGTGCACATGTGTGCCTTGATGGTATGTGGATTAAATCTAGGGCCTGTTAATTTTGATCTACATTTCCAGCTTTTTTATTTTACTTTTACAATTTAGACAGGATCCTGCTGAGTAGCTGAGTTGCCCAGGTTTGGCTTGAATTTGTAATCCTCCTACTTCAGCCTCTTAAGAGTTTTGGATTACAGGATTGTGTCACCATACCTGGATTAAAATAGATTTCTTAAATAATATATTTGAAAGTCAAAATTATTCCTTTACTGATGATCTGCTTAGTGGATTTTGTATTAATAGGGAATCTTTTCCAAGCAGTAGGTCTCAACAGAGAGCTTCAAATATTCAGTAAGTTATGTTTTAAACAAATGTGCTGTCATCCAGCCTTCTCTTCATTTAATGTCACAGGCGGAGTATAAGCTATAACGTTCCTCCTCTGGCTTCCCTAAAGGCTTTTATCCATTTCATTAGGTAAGATATATTTAGTCCATCTGTAAGACTCACCAAAGTCTTAACAGTTCCAGACTGCCAAAAAAATCCAAATCTCAAGTCTTTCTAAGAGACTGAAGGCATTTAATCCTTAGCTGTGAATTTCTATAAAAATAAAAAAAGAAAGGTAAATCCTTCTAACATGCAGCAGCACAGGATAAGTATTTCCATTCCAAAAGAGAATAATATAGAGGTAGAAAGGAATAAAACCAAAATAGGACTTAAATCCAGCAGGTCAAACATTTAGTCCCATAGCTCTATGTCCAGCATCTTAGACAAGGTTATATGAGATGGGAGCTTGAAAATGCCTGTGCAGCTCTGCCCTTATGTCCTTGCTGGTTACAGCCTATGTGACCTCTCTCAGGCTGGGTTCGTTACTAACTGTGATTTTCCTTACCACATGTTCCATGTTCCTGGCATTTCCAACTTTCTGGTATCTCCACTTCATCTTTGGCTTCACTTTTACAGATTTGTGCATTGTCTTCTTGGGACTCCTGGCAGGAACTGTGGTCCTCTCATACAACCACATTGGCTGACCTTTGAGGTCTTCTTCCAAAATCTAGGTGGAAGCCTCCACTAACCCTCCATAGCTTTTGTATTCTTCATGCCTTCAGAGCCCGTAATACTTGGATAATGTCAAGGTCTGCAGCCAGCTTGAGCAAAGTCAAACCCTTATGGCTGCGGTGGCCAAGTATGTACTTGGGTATATACTTCCCTAGGACACCCTGAGTAACCAAGTCATCTTGAGGCTCTTTTGTCAAGGCAGAGTCTTTCAAACATCTTCATGTTTTTACACCATTGAGTCTGCTATGAGTGGGGTTTGGCCAATTGCTGAGATGGCTCAAGGCATTTTTTTCCTATTGTCCTGGTGTAAAGTATGTGATTTCCTTTTTAGTGACATTAATATTTTCAGCAAACATACTTTCCTTCATCTGAACTTTATAAGTATTTCCTTTCTGTGAAAATTATACATTTTTCGTATAATTTCTTTCTACTTTTAATTCCTGATTCTCAATATAGATTGGGCTAAAAGCATCCCATAGTACCCAGCTACAGTGTGGATGTTGGATTACCTTGAAATTTTCTCTGCATGTTAATTTGTCTGTAATGTTTAAACTCAACCTCATACAAAGTCTGAAGGCATGGGCAAAATGAAGATAAGTTCTTTGCCAAAATATGACACCCGTGGGCTCAAGTCTATTTCCAAATAGTCTTCATTCCCATCTAAGCCCTCAGGAACCTGACCTGTGGCATCCCCATTATTATCAGCACTTCTGAGCTTTAGCCAGAACCACTCATTTAGCTCTCTAGACAGCTTTCTATACTTTCTCTTGCTCTGTTATCCACACATTTCCAGATTTACCATATTAACCAGGCTTGAAGGCTTCTGCTGCACAGTGCCAGTTATAGTCCCAGCAACAACTCTACTCCTGGCACCATATTTCTGTATTAGCCTCATTCCCTTTGATGGGTTAAAATACTCACCACTGCAGCTTAAAGGCCAGGCTTATTTGGCTCACAGTTTTCAGTTCATGTATGTTAGCTAGCCCCAGGGCATAAACAGCATGGCAGAAGTACATGGTATGGGACAGCTGCTCAACCTCTGGCAGCCAGGAAGCAGAGAGAACGGAGGATCCAGGGACAGGGATACACACTTCCGGGTTATGTACCTAGTGACTCATTCTCTCCAGCCAGGCTGTGTCTCCTAAGGGTACATTTCACCTATGAACTCATCAGTTGATTAATTTACTGAGTATAGTGCTCCAGTGATATAGTCACCTTCCAGAAGCCCCACCACTGAACACATGAGGCTTGAAGGACATTTTAGATCCAAACCATAACATTCACAATTCATATACATAAAGAGAGTTAGAAATTTGCTCTGAATTAGGCTTTAAGGGTAAGTTGTGGCTGGTTTGATAAAATATACAGCCTACTAAAACTTTATGCATATCAGCAATAAGGAAGCTGTTCCGTCTTACCATTTATGTGTTCATTGGAGTAGCATTGTTATGGGCTATATCTAGATGTCCCTTCAACGCCTCATGTGCTATAGGTGGGGCTTTTGAGAGGTGACTAGATCATGGGTCTGATGCTGTGTCATGGGTGTGTGAAACTGGATTAGTCCACTGAAGGATTTATAGCTGGGTGTGATGTTGAAGCTAGGTAGGAAGAGGTTAATTATTGTGGCTGTGTCCTAGAAGGATGGATGGATAGCCAGCCAGCCAGCCAGACAGGCAGACAGACAGACAGGATTGACAAATCTCTCCTCTTTCCTTCATGGCTGCTGCTTTCCTTTGCTATGCCCCTCTGCTATGTCACCCTGCTGTAGAACCAGCTACAGACTGAAATCTCTGCAAACTATGACCAAAGTAAGCCTGTCCTCCTTTAAGTTGTCTATGTTAGGTATTCTGTTTCTGTATTGAGAAAGTAACTATAACAAGCACTTCTGATTTCTTTCTTTTTTTTTTTTTTTAAGTGTATTTGGTACAGGGTCTTACTATGCAGCTCAGACTAGTAGTGATCCTCCTGTTTTCAGCCTCTAAAGTGCTGGGATTACAGGCGTGCACCACCACACCTGGACTCAGTGGCCCAGTTAGCACACCTGTGGGCAGAACTGGCATGGCATACAGTGTAAGGAATCAAACCCCAGTCCAGGTGCTTACCTAAGCAGGCACTTAGTCTGCTGAGCTGTCTCATCAGCCCCTTAATTTCTTTTTAGAACTTTTCTTACTAGTCATTTTCCATTGCTGGGACAAAATACCTGACATCTACAACTTCAAGGAGGAGAGGTTTATTGGCTCACAGTTTCCACTGGTTTAGTCTGAAGTCAGTGGCTCTGAGGCAGAAACACATGGTGGAAATCCTGGTGGAGCAAAGCTATTCATCTCCTGGCAGGCAGGAATCAGAGAGAGAGGAGGACCCAGGGACAAGAGTGCATCCTTCTAGGTCATGCCACTGCTGACTCATCGCTAAACAGGCCCCATCTCCTAACAGAGCTTTTAGCTAGTGAATTCACACGTGAATAAATTCACTGGTGAATATACCTCCCCTGTGATCCAGTCATCTTCCAAACATATGAACATTTGGGGGATGTTTTAGGTATAAACCATAACATTCTTCCCTGTCCCCCAGAAAACTCAGTGTGTGGAATGCATTTGTCCCATTTCTAAGAGTCACCAAGTATTAACAGTTCCAACATTGCTGAAGGTCTAAGTTGAACATTTCTTCTAGGATTTAAGGTAAACTCTTTGTTTCAAGTCCTTGTAAAAATAAAAAGAAGGCTGGGGAGATGGCTCAGTGGAATAAGCGCTTCCCTGGCAAGCGCAAGGGCCTGAGTTCAATCCCCGGTTCTGCAAAAAAATAAATAAATAAATAAATAAAATAAAATAAAAAAATAAATAAAAAGAAGTATTTCAACACACATGGCATAATATAAACATTTCTGTTCCAAAAAGCAGAAATAGTGGGGTAGGAAGTGGGCCCAGACCAAAACTCCACAGGGCAAAAATTGAATCTTGAGGTTAGGTTCCAGAATGGCAGCAGTAGCTGCACCATGTTCCAGAATAGTGCCGGCATGGAGAATATATTCCTCGGAATCAGGGTCAGAGTGCTCAGAGATCTAGTCACTCAACTCCTACATCCAAGAAAGAAGGAAGCCCGGCTACTGCTACTATCTATATGCAGCAGACCTTGGCACCATCCACATGGCATTGGTTTTAGGTGCTTGCAGAATTCAGGAGTTCTGAGGTTAAGAAGGCTTCTACTTTGATTTCAGAAGAAGGCCTGGGAGGCCAGTTAGTTTGCCCCTGAGAGGGCAGTGTGTGAAGCTGTGAGTAAGAAGCATATTCAGTGGAAACCCTAGAAGTTTGCAAAAGCCAGGAACATGGATCATCTAAAGGAAGCTGCAAGGAGGTAGCAAAGCCCACCTCAGAGGGAATCCATAAGAGCTACCAGCATAAGTGCCATAGGGGCGGAGCCACATGGAATTCATAATATGGCACAAATTGCTTCAGATGTCCCACATGGAACTGCAGGACTTAATGTTTGCCCTGCTGGATTTTGGACTTGTGTTGGTCCCAATGCTTGGTATCCTACTGTGTGTACCTTCTGGAATGGTGATGTTTATCTTATGCCTTTGAATGTTCCAAGTGTTTAAGGTTTCATTTGTATGGGGGCTCATAGTTGAGTTTGCCTTGGATCTTGGAGAGGAGACTTGAGACTTGGACTTTTCAGCAATGCTGAAACTGTTTGAACTTTGGCAACTCATAGAGATGGACTAGAATGTCTTTTGCATCAAGGGATGTGCATGAGTCTTTGCGGGTCTAGGGGTGGAATGTTATGGTTTGTGTATAGTTGTCCCCCAAAAGCCTCATGCAGTCTTGAGGCTGCTTCTGGAGTTAGTGATTCATTATTGTGGGTGTGGATGCTGCACTTGCCCAGGAGCAGATAATTTGCATTACAATGTAAGGGGGAAGAGAAGCTAGCTGTCTGAGCTGCTGCTACTTCTTTTGTGTGCTCTTGCTCTTTGCCACTGTCATGAAAGGTTGCTCTCTGCCATGTGCCAGGCTGCCTTGGAGCCAACTGAGTATGGACTGAAACCTCCAGTAACTGTGAGCTAAATAAACCTGTCCTTCTTTAAAAAAAAAAAAAATTGAATCCTGTGGCTATGGGGGCAGATTGTGATGAGATTTCACCTCCAAAGGACTTGGTAAGGCCTGCTCCTGTGGCCTTGCTAATTATAGCCTACATGACTGTTTTCTTGGTTTGGCTCTGCTTGCAACTTTTCTAAGGTGACGTTCCACATTTCTGGAATTTCCAATATCCAGGGATCTCCTTTGTACCTTTGGCTTTGGTCTCATAGCTGTATGCATTTTGCTGAGAAGCATACTGCTTGGCTTCCAAAGTCTACTTTCCAGTGTGTGTGTGGAAATCCTTCTTGACTTCTCTATGCTTTGAAAAAACAGTGCTGTGTGGATGAAACCAACCGAGATCTGTTGCCACCTGGAGAAGTAGGCTTCCTCCCAACCCCAGCCCATGGCTGCATCAGCTTGAGTGCTGGATAGATGAATTCTGGGAAATACTTTCCTAGGTAGACCCGAGTGATCTTGGGTCCCCATGGCTCTCAAAGGTTTACCCTTTTGCACCTTGAGGCTGTGGTAGGTGTTTCCTACTGATTAATGAGATGCCCGTAAGTCACTTTTCCTAATGTGCAGCTGGAAAGCACTTGACTGCTTTTTCATGCTCATCTGTTCAGTAACCAGTTTAGTGAACAGTTTCTGAACACTTTACTGAGCAGGCAGTTTCTGGCTACAAGTTTTTCAATTCATTCAATTCTTTTCTTTTTTGACTTTTACTGTAGATGTGGATAAGAGCACCCAGCAATACTTGTGGCACAGTGTGAACACTGGGCTGCCTCAAAATTTCCTCTGCCAGTTAATTAGTCTACCATTTTTAAATTCAGCCCCACAAAAAATCTGATGATATGGACAAACTGGCCTCTACTCCAACTGCTAATGGAGTTATTGTTCCTCACTGAAACCTCATGAGTTTATGTTTTATAATCTGTATGCTTATTAGTATTCTGGTCCTCTGAGCTCCAACTATAATTCCTCATTTCTGCTTACAGCAATCTAGGACTTCTCTAGCATCACTCCTTCAAATTTTTCTAAACTCTTCCTGTAAATAAGTTCCAGAGGCTTCTGAACCACCTAGTTAGATACAGGCACAGCAGTGACTACCCTCCTGGTACCAGTTCCCTGTATTAGTAACTTTACTTTTGCTGGGACAAAAATGCCAATACCCAGAACCTAATGGAGGAGTTTTTAAAAAAAATTATTTAATTATTTATTTATTTTTTTGACAACTCGTACAGAATTTTATTTACCAAAGTAATATGAACTTCACAGTATTTGTTGTAATACATGGTATTGTCTTACAACCAGCTATTCATATTACCAGATATATACACATAAAATTGGAAGAAGAAAAAAACTGGAGCAATGTATAAGAAATTAAGAAAAGAAAAAGTACAAACAAGTGAAAAAAGGAGACGAAGCTAATTAGAGCATTGACTGCTTCTTTCCATTTCCTTTTTTTAAAAAAAAATTTTATTTATTTATTTTTTTGTCCTGTCGGAGTTGAATATTCTATTGGCATCTAAATACTATAAGTGTTTGAATTCAACTAAACATCTAACACTGTCTAGCAGTCTATAATATTAGTGGATTATCCTCAGAAGTTATTGACTTGAACCTTTTACAGCTCATTGTATTAATATGGATTTACTTTATATACCTCATTTTTATACTTTTCTACTGGATGGTTAAGACCATGATATAGCAAGACCTATATACCCAAAAATGTAACTTTTGTATCTGAGAAGGTCAGCCAAGTACTCTCAGAATTTATCCTGTAGCCCTGTACCACCTTTTGTACATCCTTTTGTCAATGAGGATGAGTCACGGCCATTACTTGACCAATTTGCTCTCTGTGAAAGCTTGAGAAAATGTTTTTTCTCTCCATGTGACTCTCCCCAGGCTCACTTTAGATCCTCGAACACATTTCTCTGTGGCTCCATAATCTTCTTGATCAGAAAATTTGGAGCACAACTGAGTTACATGTTGTTACAATACAGGTTCTCCTATGTCCTGAGTCTTCACTGACCTTGAAAAGCTAGGGCCAAAATGTTGGCCAATCATGCAGCCCTTCCTTTTCTCCAAATTTTGATCTGCTAACTTAGGTTGTTAACCCTCCATAAGAGAAGCTAATTATTAACCTGCAATATATGCAGTTCGGTTTATCCTATATGTAGAAATATCAAACATTTTGGCATATCCTGGAATAGGTATTTTCATCAGATATTGATATGTTGAACTTTAAGTCCTTACAGAATATGAAGGAAAAATAATTATATAAAAGTAGAAATAAGCATTTACATATTTTTACAAAGAAATTTAGAAACCTAGTCATATACGGAATTGTAAGTCCTTATATTAGGGAGATAATACGATATTTGCAGATGTGGGTGTGGTTTATTTCACTAATAAGTGTATCTTTAAGGGGCATCCACTTAAATATGAAGGCTTCAAGTTTATCATTCTTTATAGTTGAGTAGTACTCCATTATATAAAAGTACCACATCTTTTTCAACCATTCCACATGTGACGGGCATTTTGGTTGTTTCCAAGTCCTGACTATTACAAATTGTGCTGCTATAAACATAGGCACACATATATCACTATGATATGATGCTTTCAGTTCCTCCGGGAAAATTCCCAGTAGGGGGATAGCAGACTTGAATAGAATTTCCAGTCCTAGTTTTCTAAGGAGTCTCCACACTGATTTCCATAATGGTTGCACCAGTCTACACTCCCACCAACAGTGAGGAGAAGTTTATTTAGCTCACAGTTTCTAGTGGTTCAGTCCAAAGTTGGCTGGTTCCAAGGCAGAAGTGTAGTGGAAGAGCCTGGCAGAGGAAATCTGCTCATCCATGGCAACCATAAAGCAGAGAGAAGGGGTCAGGGGGTAGAGTTCCTTTAGGTCATATCCAAGGACCCACTTCCCACTAGGTCACACCTCCTAACAGTATATTTGGTTACTGAACTCATCCCCTCCTGATGAATACAGTGCCTTCAAGATCCAGTTGCTTTTCAAACATATAAGACTTTTGTGGTACATCTTAGGTTATTTGAAGAGAGTTAGGCCCTTGCTTGGGATTTCTTTTTGATTTAAAGGAGAATGGTGGCTGGTTTGATAGTGGATCCAGCCTACTAAAATGTTAGTACTTCCCATTTTAGTACTAAGACTGTTCTGGTTTTTTTTAAATCATTCTTATATTCACTGGAGTAGCATGTTTAATTTGTTTCAGTAAGTTTTCTTTACATTTGGACTTAATTGTTTGACTGAAGAGCTTAGTATTTAGCTTCTCTTGTATTTTGATGTGTCTTCCGTACTAAGTTCATTTCTAGCTTTGGATTTAAAATGAGATGTGAAGGATTTTTTTTTTTTTTTTTTGGCTGGCTCAGGCTGCCTTAAGGGTGAGTCTGGTGTGGCATGTGGTGCTGGGGATCAAACCGCAGTCCCTTGCCTCTGACTGATTTTGCTAAAGAAGGTGGTTTAGACAACTGAGCTAACCTGCCAGCCCCTAAAATGAGATGTTTACTGCTTCCTTTCACTTGAACACTCAGAGATTATTTTAGTGTTACTAGCTGATGTAATTTGAATATTGTGTCTCAGGGAATAGGGAGGCTGGGAGAATGTATATAGGTAGTTAAATATAGTATGTGAAGGAACAGTCCTGAAACAGAACACTTTGAGTGAGTGATTGATTGAAACAGGGTCTTTCTGTGTATTTTAAGGTTGGCCTTGATCTAGCTATGTAGCCAGGCTTTCCTCAAACTCATGACAGTCCTCCTGATGGCCTCAAACTTGAGACAATCTTCCTGCCTCATGCTCCTAAGTGCTGGGATTGCAGGTGTGCACAGCTATACAGCAAGAACACATATATTTATTGATTAAGTACATTGTTTTATATGGGTGCAATTCATAGCTCTCCAAAAATAGTTATAGGGGCTGGGGAGATGGCTCAGTGGAATAAGCACTTCCCTGGCAAGTGCAAGGGCCTGAGTTCAATCCCCGGATCTGCCAAAAAAAAAAAAAAGTTATAGTAGTACCAGTAAAGATCATCATTTATAGATCATCATAATAGATACAGTAATAAGGAGAGAGTTTGAAATATTGGGAGAATTGCCAAACATGATAAAGAGACATGAAGGGAGTATAGTGAATACTCTTGAAAAATTGGTACCAATAGGGTTGCCATAAAACTTCCCTGTGTAAAAAATGTGTTTGTGAAGTACAACAAAACAGTAAAACAAACCACGCCTGTAGAGGTTTACTTTTGTTATGGTTTATATGCTCCGAGTCCCAAGATCCACATCTGATGAGGTTCTCAGGCTGTGCTTCTTAACATGGCGAAAGCAGACAGGCAAGTAGAAGCATGCAGAAAAGAAATGTGAAGCATGACCTCACTTTATAACATCTTGCTGTTGTGGTAACTAATTCAGTCCCATCAAAGTTAAGAGCCAAATCCTTTGAGAATTAACCCAGTCCCATGAGAAGGGCATTCTTCCTCCTAATGGTCTTATTACTGCCTTAAAGTTTGGCTTGCTACCACAATGGCAGTCATAGTGCAGTATGAATTTCAGAGGGAATGAACCAAATTCATGCCACAGCATCTGCCATTCAGTACCAGTTCTGTCCAGTATATAAAGACCCTTGTTTTCCTTCATTTTTTCCTCCTTACACTGCTGCCTGAAATCTTTGTCTAGCACGTTAGTTTGACTATTTGTAGGGCTCATTTGTCTTGATTTACTTCATTAAGGTTTTCTTGGATATTTAGTTATTTCAGGCCGAACAGTAAGTCTATGTCTTTTTATATCTTATGTACCATTCTTCCTTGGTGAGACTGTTCACATTTTTTTTCTATTTTTTATGGGGATCTTTTCTTAGTGAATTTTAAGATTTCCTTGTATATTTTGGATAGTAGTATTTTATCATATATATATAGTATATATTTTGCGAATATTTTATGTCATTGTGCAACTTGTCTTACAGTTTTTCAGAGGCAGAATTTTAAAGTTTTAATGTAGTACAGCTTATCGGTATTTTGTATATGGGGTGTGCCTTGCTTTGTATGTAAATACTATCACAGACCCAAGGTCAACTAGATTTTTCTCTTGAGTTCTGGAGATTATATACATTTCACATTTCAATCTCTGATCTATTTTTAGTTAAATAATGATGTTTATAGTATGAGTCTGTAATTTTTTGGCATGTGAATGTCCAATTGTTTCAGTACTATTTGTTGAAAAAATACTGTTTTTTTACTGTATTGCTTTTGCTTCTTTATCAAACATCAGTTGACTGTATATCTAAGTATATTTCTGGGCTCTCGTTATTTTATCTTGGTCAGTGTCTGTTTTTTCACCAATGTCTCACCATGATTGCTACCATAGGTTTGTAGTAAGTCTTAATGTTGGGTACCGATCAATCTCTAACTTTGTTCTTCTCCTTCGATATTAAAAAAAAAAAATAGAACCTGTTAGCAAAACACAATGATTATTTTCCTTGTGAGGAGGTAGTATACATGCATGAGCATCTCATTACTTTTTTAAAAACTTCTTCCCTCCCTCCTTTCTCCTTCTATCCCTTCATCCCTTTTCCTTTTGCAAAAGATGTTTCTCTCTATTTCCTCTTACCTGCCCTTTTTTTTCCCTCTTTACTTTTTGAGTTCCTCATGTAAGAGAAAGCGTAACTGTATTTAAGCTTGTTTATCTGACTTGTTTCACTTAACATTATAGTCTCAAGGTGCATCCATTTTTCTACAAATGACTCAAGTTAATCTGTATGGCAGAATAGTACTCTATTGTATATAAATACATACTTTTTCTTTATCCATTTATCCAAGATTTAGCTGTTGTTCAGCTAGGAATCTGCTTATCTTTTTTGAATACTCCCAATTTATTAGAATATAGTTTTTAAAAATAATTGCTAATAATCTGGATTTTGGCATTGTTTCTTGTGAATTCATGTTTTTCATTTCTAAATGCATGAATTTGGATATTTTCTTTCCCCATTTTTTGGGTAAGATTAGGCAAAATTTTGTTTATTCTTTTAAATAACCAGCTCTTCGATTCAATGATTCTTTGCATTCTTAGTCTCAATTTCACTAATTTCTGCTCTGATCTGTATTAATTACCTTCCTTGTACTAGCTTTGGGTTTGGACTGTTTTTGCTTTTCCAGTAGCTTCAGGGGTTTCATTAGGTTATTTATTTGGATTTGTTCTACTTTTATGGGTGTTTATAACCCTAAACTTCCCTTTGAAGACCGCTTTCATTGTGTCCCATAAAGGTTTTGATGTGATGTACTGGCATTATTGTTTGAATGTAGGAACTGTCTTATGTCTTCCTTGATTTCTTTTGTGATCTATTGAGTTTTCAAGATTGAATTGTGTAATTTCCATGTGTTTGCATAATATCTGTAGTCATGTTGCTTTTTTTTTTGGTCTGAGATTTGCAGGTTGGTTGTAATGAAAAGACTTTGTTGCTAGAATGAAGTCATCTTTAGGTAGAACTACTTTCAATGTTACACTCTGTGCTTGCCTATCAAAGGCCTTTGCCTCTGTCTCAAGATTCAACCACTTGTATTAATTTGACAGGAGAGAATGCAGTGTAATTGGCCCAGCACCCAACTGTCCTGGAAAGGTTCATAATACTGTTAAGAACATGAAGGCAGGATTCCGTATGGATGCACTGGAACAAACAACATGGGGAAGGCTGGGGAAAAGAGTGGCGGCAGTGGGAAGAAAGGCTTGAAAAGGAAAGCCGCTATAGCAGACCCTCAAGAGGCTGCTTTCGCCAGGGATGGCACAATGGAAGGCAGGGTCCAGCCCATGAAAGCAACTGCCTTTCTCCCAGGCTTCACCATTTTGGAAATTAAGAATAAGCAGCGGTGACACTTAATGTTCATGCGGTGGAAACAGCAGCAGCTGAAGGAAAATTAACTGCTAAGAAAAAGCTTAAAAAAGAGAGAGAAGGTCTTGGTGATAAGGCTCCATCAAAACTGGTACCCAAGAGTATTGGCAACCAAGAAGTCCATGATGAAACTACAGTAGATGCTAATGTTGAAGAGATTGCTTATAATGAAACTACAGATGAGTTTGTTGCTTACTTCAACAGAGAAGCTTTTTGCGAGATTCTCATCACAACATCATATTGACTCCATGGGAGAATAGTAAAACTGCCAGAAACTCTCAACAGTTTCACCCAACTCACATGTTTATTATTGAAGAGGACTGGCTCTGAAAAAATTACTCCACCGTGCATCTCAAGAGATTTCACCGATCTGATTGCGGGTAATGAAGATCGTAAAACACCAGATGGACTTATTTTGAGTCACTTACCAAATAGTCCAACTGTTCATTTTAAAATAAGCGGTGTTGTCTTCGAAAAGAAATTAAGAAGCTTGTCTTCTGGATGGTTAACAACCTAAGTTTGCAGACCAAAATTAGAGAAAAAGAAGGGCTGCAAGGAAAGCCAACATTTTGACTCTAACCTTCTAAGGTCAATTAAGACTCAGGAAATATGAGAACTTGTACTCTAACGTTATATAACTCGGTAGTGTCCCAAATTTTCTGATCAAG
>NW_004524627.1:10132662-10133842 GCF_000260255.1 Octodon degus
GCAGAGTGGTGGGGGGCGGCCCGAGGGGCTGGGAGAGGGTCCGGCCCACGCTGCGCCTGGGCTGGGACTGGTCCCGCCTGCGCAGGGTAGCAGGAAACTCTCCGCACACTCACCGGACCTGGGCTAGGCCTCTGTATTACTGTTTTTATTAAGTTGAAAATTTTTTCAGACTTTTCTTGTATCCTTTGTTTTGAATAGATTACCAAGAAGTAGTGTTTAAATCCAAAATATTTTCATATTTTTAATATCTTTCCATTGTTGACTTCTTATTGAATTCTATGCTTCTTCCATTTCTTTTCTTATAAAACTTTATTTCAGTTTAAACATCAAAGCATATAATACATACATTATACAGGAGTAGGTGGGAGATTACAGTTAACCTTCAGAGCTGTACAGCTAGAAAACTCCAAATGAGAGACACAATCTAGATAAAAGACACTTATTCTAGATTATATTTAGCTCCTAATTTGAAAACATAAAAAGTAATCCAAAAATCTGAAGCGCACTTACACGAAGTCACATAAGAAAAACTAAGCAAGTGATATCAAATGTTTGGGAAAATCTTTCTATGTAATATTCAGAAGAATGAATTCTTAAAGATCAGGGACAGTGGTTCATACTAGCACATTTACACCAATATACACTTCTATCAGCTTAATAAAATTATTGGAGTTCAACAAGTTACTTAAAATCTAGATATAGGCTCAAAAAATCAAGGCCAAAAAATGAAAATTTTATGTTGGACATGGTCTTAGTTTACAGTTGGAAACTACTTTTTGTTTGTTTGTTTCTTTTTTTTTTCCAGAACCAGGGATTGAACTCAGGTCCTTGCGCTTGCCAGGCAAGCACTTATTCCACTGAGCTATCTCCCCAGCCCCTCTTTTTTTTTTAAGGCAGGGTCTCACTATGTAGTTTGAGCTGGCTTTGAACTCACTGTGTAGCCCAGGCTGGCCTAGAATTCAGTGATCCTCCTGCTTCAGCCTCCTGAGTGCTGGGATTATGGGTGTGCACCACTATGCCTGATGAAGAAGAGTGGCAGAAGCCCAGAAATAAACCTAGAGATATATGTTTACTACTTTTGACAGAGGCACCAAGAACACACTATAGAGAAAGGGTGATCTCTTCAGGGGATGGTGCTGGTAAAATGGATTTTCTTTCTTTCCTTTTTTTTTTTTTTTTT
>NW_004524627.1:10145995-10151398 GCF_000260255.1 Octodon degus
GGGGTGAGATGATATCTCAATGTGGTTTTAATTTGCATTTCACGAATAGCTAGCGATGTGGAGCATTTTTTCATATATTTATTCCAGAATATATTTATTGAGAGAAAGAAAGCTCCTGTCCCGAGAGAAGGACAGGAGGGGCTCTTGAGCGAGCAGTTCCCCCCCCCCCCGTAAGTTGTCTCTTGCAGAGACTTTTATAGAGGAAAACCATGTGGTGAGGCGGGTCTAAGGTGGTGGAGAAGACATAGGAATTTGCTTAGTTGGGCTTGAGATGGGACTGCACTATGGTCAACCAGTGAGATTACAAGCACCATTGCTTAGGTAAAATTGATTAAATCCAGTATCAAATGGGAAAGTGAGTCACGTAGCAAGCAGGCACGAATACAGAACAGGGTCTTTTCCTTTTGGGGGTTGGGCTAGTGACTCATTTGGGCTTTTTCAAGTTGATTGATACTATTTAGGATATCAATCCCTAATGCCCATCCCTAGGGATGTAACTGTGCTTCCTCTTTTTGTCTTGGTCTTGAGGTGCGGCCCATATGGGAGTGTCTGTCTCTTCCAAGTTGCAAAGCCACCTTGTCTTCCATCCTGTCTCCTTGAGGGGCCTGGCCCTGTCTGACTGCCTATAATATTTCTGTCTAACTCGGCTGCCTGCAACATTCCCCCCTCTGAAGAAGTAACCCGAACTGCCGTGAGGGAACTATGGGCGATGACCGCTCTGGCTTCTTCAAGCTGAAATGGGTCGTAGTTGTTGACCAGTCAGATATATTCTTCAGAGCTTCTATCTAAAGGCCCTCCATAGACACCACAACTTTTCATTACAGCTTTGAATCTGAAGACAAAGGCAAAGAAACTATTAAACATACATTGGCCAAATAAAAACACTAGTCAGAACATTTTTTAGGTGCATTAGCAGAGATCTCTTAAATGTGGGGTTTAATCCTTTTATCTTCAATGGCCATTGGGTACTGTGTCAAACAAACTGGCCTTTCCTGTTATTACTGGGGAACATGAATTACCGGGCATAGGAAAAACAGTATTTTCCCATTTGCAAGTGGGCCACTGGTTGGGTAACTACTGACAAATCTGTATAAGCAATCTATTGAAAGTTTAACAGGATTTCTCCTTATATTGGCAGTTAACATGGTTTCTCTCAGACTGAGAGGGAAGACACATGACCACCTCAATCTGAAAATTCCTTTGGCTCCATCATAAATACTTTCTTTTTCCTTCTCTCGCAGATGTGGACATTTCTGCTTTCCTGTAGGCTACTAGTATCACCATTCTTATTTTCCATCTATAATTCCATTCTGTATCCTTTCTAGAAACACCTCAACTGAGACCAATTCATTCCTCAAAACTCTTCTTGCTTCTACAGCTTGTGTCAGATATCTGGGGCCCACTGAGCAACATAAAACCTTTTGGTTTTAGATTTTACCTGTATGATTACCTGGGTTTTGGTATCTTTTAGAAATAACAAATTATCTGAGAGATTAGAACATATGTAATCAAAGCATGAACATTCGAGCTAACAGGTACATTTATAAACCTTTTTGAGATCTAACAGTCATCACTCATTAGCTTTTAGACCCCTTTATTCATGGAGTCTGACAGTTTGCTGTAAGTCCCTCTAGCTTTAGTTAAGAGAGGTCACACATGTATTAACTATCAGCACGAAATACTGGAGTTATATTAAAAATCAACCAGGCTTACATACTCATCATGAAATACAAAGCATTTAGTCATATTAAACTAATGTCCCATTCAGTGTTTTGGATATGGCTCCCATGGTAAGCAAGGGGCACTGCCAAGGGATTTTTCCTTTCAATTCTGTGGCTCTGAGTTTTACATCACGAATACAATGCCTGTCTCTATCTATAGGCCCACAGCTATTGGACACTGCATAAGCCAGTTTCTTTAGAACATTTTTATACTGACAGGTTGTTATCTGTCCTTGGGAACCTGTTTTAACTAGTGAAATACTTTAAGTATTACACATGAATAACAATATATTACATTTGTAAAACATCAGTCTCAGCATCAACATTTAGTAAACAACCTGAATATATTGCATTACCTCAGTTATAGCTAAAGCAATATATCTTCTAAAGTCTGTTTCTATTAAGGTATGATGACGGGAAGGAAAGTCAGAGTTGGAGAAGGACAAAGAGACCTGTGCCAATGACCAGCAATAAATAGGCTGGGTTTCTTTTCCCTCCTATAGTCATGATTACTCAGGGCTCCTCCGTGGAGATGGCAGGTAGAGGTAAGTCTGGCCAGAGGGAAGAGGTAGGCCCAGTGCCCTTCAGTCCTACTGGACCACCTGGGAAGCTGAGTCTGAGCTCAGGCGCCTCCGCCTCAGAGTGCAATCTCACTTCTAGTGGCTGCCTTGGCATTCAGGGCATGGCTTGTGGGCCTCTTATGGCAGTCCCTCTTATGCTGGCTTGGCTTCTCACAGTAGTAGCAGATGAACATCATCGTTGAGCTCTTCTTGGAGCCAAGAGAACCAAACTTAGGGTCTGTTTTGAGGCCACAATAATGGTGGCCATTTTTGATCTCTTTGTTTTCTCTCCCTGGTTTTCTCCCAGTTCCAATTATAGGACACTTAAACAGTTTTTACCAAAGTATCAAATGAGCTGTCTGGAGCAAAAGCTATCTTTTGTAGCTCTTCAACTTATCTGTAAGAGTAATCTGTCTGTCTGTTGAATTAACATCTCACAAAGTATGTTTTACCAGTCCCTCTATTAAACATTTTAAGAAATCAGAGGGGTGTTCATCTTTTTCCTGATAAATAGCTAGCATTTAATAACTGAAGGCTTGATTCTAGTTCTTAGACCTTGAAAAATACACACTTGAAAGAAAATGTCTTTTCCACTCTTCTGCCTGGCTATTAGCAGCAGGGCTTGCACTGGTTGGGCTCCAGTGGGAACAAGTAATTCTACTGGTTGCCAATCTTTTGAGTCCTTATGACAATATAATATTCCTCTCTAAATGTAATAACAGCTTATAAGGCTACCTGCTTTTCATAGAAGTCAAAGCTTGGTTTAAGATTAACATTATATCTTTCCAATCTAATTCATAAGTCTGAATAAATCCTCTAATAGACATCATTGTACTTATCAAGGGAATCTAAGGCACATGAACTCTGGAAGTTCCAAATTTCCTATTTACTTCTTTAAAAGATATTGTCCTTGAGGAGCTTGCATAAACCCAGCTAAGAATGGGTGTAGCCTTGCAGAGGCATGGATTATAGCTTTTTTAGAAGTACACACCCTCTATACTAGAAAGGCAAATAGGGGAAACCTTACTTTCACCAATGGTGGGTGAGGCTGAACTGCCTGGTTCTCCTGTTGCTCACATCTACATTTCAAAACTTAAATAATAATGACCTTATTAATGTAAACCAAATCTGAACATAAGACATTTTTACCATTTTCCTTTTTACATCATCTTTTTAGTTATAAACTAGCATCACAGTTGATACTTTCCTCTTCATTTTGAACGGCTCTTTTTAAGATGTAAGGATCAAACATCTTTCTGGTGCCTAATGAAGCACACTCTAAAGGAGTATGAGTCTTTGACTGTGAGATAACCTGGAATTCAATAGAAATTACCTTTCTGGGCATCCCCACCTTTTTTCAAATTGATTCCTCCACCCAGGTGTCCCTGAGTAGCCCTCTCCAGAGCAGGTGGATCCTCCTGTTGGAGAGAAGGGAGACAAGATCCCACCAGCCTATCCACCCTTGAACTGGTGAGTGATTCCTACCTCCTGAAATATCTCAGAAACACTTCACTTACTCTTACTGACTATTTGTAAGTTACAGTTGGTCTGGTGACCTGAATGTCTACAGAAGGAAGCATTAACTATGGTATAAGAGGTCAGTTAGAAGTGAGCACTTCTCAGGCTACAAAGATCACTTCTAGAGATAGAACCATTGACTGGAGAAATTTGGCCCTGTTCACTGAACCAGTCTCCAGACACTTGATTTCCATCTGATCACCTAGATAAACATTTCTAGCATCTAAACAAGATTTAACCTTGAAGCTCACAGGTGAAACTTACATTTGTCATCTAGCAATCACATTTTACATGTCCCGTCTAGCGGGTCAGTCAACGAAGTTCACCTGGGAGAGGAGCAGGGAATGGAGGAGGGGACAAAGGACTGGAGACATGAGAAATGGAGACAAGACAGGATTCTGATCAAGTCTCGTTTATTCAGGGGAGGTGCTGTGTATGTATAGAGAGTGTAGGGAATGAGGAAGTCTTGCCTCTTGATGTTAGCAGGTATCTAGGCAATGGAGGAAGGTCCCACCCCTGGGGCATAGCACGTGATACACAGGGAATGGGCAAGGCGGGAAGGACCAGAAACTAAACTCAGCAGGGGAATAGACACTTAAGAAAATGGCTGACACTATTATAAAATGGATACCAGTTAATGGCTTCCCACAGGTAAAGACAATATAGCTGGCAAAAATCTTACTCTTAGTTAACACATAGAGCACAGATGTAAACTTCCCCTGATAACCACTATTGTAAACTGTCTCAGCCTTATTTCTGAAATAGTGACCCATTAACTTGTTCTACTGAAAAGCTCAGGTAGAAGTCCTACTTTACTAGCAGAGAGAGAGAGAAAGTACAATAGGTAAGTGGAGATCTTTCAGTGGTCAGGGGCCAGTTTCCACCAAGGAACCTTCAGATTTGGCACCTTCTCCCCTCAGGAATTATTGGTTTCTTTTGGCCCACAAAACCAGAAATGTCTCCAGAAAGGAATCCCACAGTTTCTCTGGTCAGCATTCCATCAGCCAAAGGCTTCAATGGGGATTCACTGAAGAACAGCTGGGGAAACCTGTTCTCTGCTTCAAAGAATGGCAGCTGCTCTAAGAGCATTTACTAGCTGGCAGAGTAACCATTGTTTGTAAGTTCTATAAGGGGTAGCTACAAGCCTGAACAAGATTACCTAGTACTTTACATTAAAGGCTTTAAAGTCCACAACTTATCTCTTATGCACAATGATAGCTAGACCTAGGAGAAAAGATTGAATCCTCCCTCACACTAAATGTGTTTTAGTCCCATAAGTGTGCTGCTTTTGGAGACAGCTCCTTCTGGTGTCACCCAGAAGTCAGTTCTCTCCACTGTGTCTCAGGTTTAGCCTCCCGAAGGAGACATGCCCAGAAGACTAAGCTGGGACATGGCTTTTATATGTGTCCTCCTGGACGGGCATAATTCCTCATTGTCTCATCTGACCCAGAGATGTGGTATGTATCTTTTTTCTAAAATGACTTCCTCGCACATAGGCCAAGCATTGGCCATGACTCATCCACATGGCTGACACTGACAAAGGTTCTACAATCTGAGGTACAGGATCTCAAGATAAATCCTGAGGGCATTTCACTGACCTTGTC
>NW_004524627.1:10151498-10157416 GCF_000260255.1 Octodon degus
GGGATTGAACTCAGACCCTTGTGCTTGGCCAGGGAAGTGCTTATTCCACTGAGCCATCTCCCTGGCCCAAAGCACCACCTTTTTCTTTTCTTTTTTTTCTGGTACCAGGGATTGAACTGAGGACCTTGTGCTTGCTAGGCAGGCACTTAAGCCATTCAGCTATCTCCCTAGCCCTTGGATTTTCTTCTAGTAAAAAATAAAAATTAGATTTTCATATGCAAAATTCAGTGTCAGTGCATTAAATGCTTAAGCATAATATAAATTCTAGAAGATATAGTGGAAGATGCCAACTATTCTTGTGTCCTCTACTTTGAATGTTTTAATAAGCACGGTGTTTACTTACTGTAAATATTAATTTTGGCAGTAATATTTTTGGTGGGACACTAAAAGCACAGATAGGCAACAAAAGCAAAAGTTAGTGGAACTAATAAAACGTTTCTGTACACAAAGGAAGCAATCAACAAAATGAAAAGTAAATTTACGAGAGAAAACATTTGCTAACTATGTCTGAAGGGTGGTTAGAATCAAAATGTGAAAGGAGCTCATACTCCATAGTAAAAAGGCAAATAAGCCAATTAAAATGGTCAAAGAAACTCAGTAAACATTTTCCAAAGAAGATATACACATGGCCAGTAGAGATATGAAAATATACTTAAATTCACTAATCAGAGTTTCAAATCACAACCATGTAAAATATCACATTACACATATTAGGATGATTGTAATAAAGTCGAGAGACAACAGGCATTGTAAGGATGAGTCCTCAAAATATTAAAAATAGAATTACCACATTATTCATCATTCTCACTTCTGATGTGTGTGTGTGTGTGTGTGTGTGTGTGTGTGTGATCTCAGTTTGTTAGAGAGATGCCTTCACTCTTTATTTTAATGGCATCGTTATTCATAGTAGCCAAGGTGTGGAAACAATTGAAGTGTTTGTCAGTGGATGAAGGGATAAAGATAATGTGGTATGCATGTGTGTATAACAAAATAGTATTCCACCTTAAAAGAGTAGGCAGTGTTGTCACTTTTGAAAACATCAGTGAATCTGGAGAGCATTATGCCAAGTTAAATAAGCCAAACACTGGGAGATAAATGTTCTGTGATCTCTCTTATATACTGCGTCTGAAAAAAATATAGGAACAAAATAAAAAAGGGTTCCCCTTATAAAAAAAAGTAAAAGAATAAAGGGGACTAGGGAAAAGGGAATGATGTTGGTAGAGTACAAACTTTTAGTTACAATATAAAAGAATTATAGAGTTCTAATATATAGCATGATTATAATTAATATTTTATACTTGAAATTTGCTAGGAAAGTTATTATTTTTCTTTTTTCTTTTTTTTTGGTGGAATCAGGGATTGAATTTAGGCCCTTGTGCTTGCCAGGTAAGTGCTTATTCTACTGAGCCATCTCCCTGGCCCTGAAAGTTACTATTTTTAATGAGTTTAGGACAGTCTGCAGGGTGTACAGGGTTTCAGTACATAGATCAGACTCATAGTGATCCTCCTGTTTTCAGCCTCCCAAGCTCTGGGATTACAGGCAGGTGCCACCATGCCCAGGCTAAATCGCCATCTCAGTGTGCCCTGGGGCCGGGGCTGGCACGTCACATCGGGGAATTGAACCCTGGCCACTGCACTCTGCCGAAGCAGGCTTGCTAGCAAAGTTATTAAGTGTTACTGTTGTGTCCATACAAACTTGATTATGATAATCACTGCACATTGTATACATATATCAAAATATGGTGTATATCTTAAATATGCATGATTTTTATTAGTAATTTATACCTCAGTAGAGCTTGAAAAAAACAATGTAAATTCTTTTATTCACTACTGGTATTTGTGTGTGTGTGTGTGTGTGTGTGTGTGTGTGTGAGTGAGTGTCGGGAATCAAACTCATAACTTCGTGCTTGTCAGGCAGCTGTTGTGCCACTGAGCTATATCCTGGCCCTATTTTCCTTTTTTTGAACAAGAAGGCTATATGACATATGATAGAATGCATTGACATCAATTTGGAAGGTTCTGTTTTTCTATATAATTGAGTCTGACTATAAGAATTAGCTTCTGACTTCAGGGTTTTTAAAACCTTGTTTTCAGGAGAGGGGAATTTCCTGTCTGGTCCTATCTTCTTGGATGGATCATCTGTGAGCTTTGGTCTCAATAAACTAAGCAAAGAACTTGGCAGAAATTAAATTCTAGGTCAGTTATGTACCACCTGTTTAGAAAATGAGGCCTATGATGTTCTTTGTGTGATTTACCATTGCTGAAGCTATTAGGTTGCTCTTGGTATGTGGATGGAAGTTGAGATGTGTAGGTACTAGTGAGCAGGCAAATCAGTCAGAGTCCATTGAAGATCTTGGTTAGGCCTGTGCACTGAACTCTCAGTTCTTAAGTGAAAGGGTTTCAGGTATTCATTTTTTGGCAGATGATCAGATAGATCTGAACTTGCTAGGTTCATGTTTTCCTGAGGGTAGAATCAACTCTGCTCTCAAAAGCATTATGTAACTGGATGATTGGTTCACCTGGTATTTACCCCAACATGTTGGATCAGAAATATAATTAAGTTCAAGCAGGGCTAGCTTTGCAATTCTGTTTATGACTGTGCCACTCTTACATTTAAAAAAATAATTTTATTGAGAAACAAATATCAATGAAACAATTTCATAACCGATTACTGGCACATTTTCAATAATTAATACATTGTATATTGTTGTCTTAGTGGTTATCCATAAAGAATATTTATTTATTTATTTATTTATTTATTTTGTGGAACCAGGGATTGAACTCAGGCCGTTGCGCTTGTCAGGGAAGCACTTACTCCACTGAGCCATCTCCCTGGCATTCAAATCTATTGTTTTTTCTTTTTTTTGGAGCAGGGGGGAACAGGGATTGAACTCAGGCCCTTGCGCTTGCCAGGCAATCACTTATTCTACTGAGCCATCTCCCTGGCTCCACTCCTACGTTTTATTTCTATGGATATACAAGAATATCCTTTAAAACTAGAAATACTAGACTTCTGTCAGCTAATGCTATATAATTGGAAGGGGGAATTCTCTAGCATGTTTTCCTGTTACTCCTGTTGCATGAACCCTAGGTGAGAAGGAAATCCAGTCATAGAATTCAAAGGCAACGGTTTCTCCTATTTTATCTCTAATGCCATCCTGTAATCACTAACTATATTGCTTATCACTCATTAGAGTCTGATGAATTAACTGTAAGGATATATTCTTTTTACCTTGAGATACAGAACATTTTTCTATTGGCTTATTTTCATCTTTCGTAGCTCAAGAAATACAGGCTTTTGAAAATATTGTTTTTAACTTAGAAATTGCAGTTCAATTTCATATTATGTTTTGACAGTTTAGGTAGTGGTAATTTTCTGATGCCTGTTTTGTTTCCTGTATGATGCACATCACCACTTGGTGGAGCTCTTTTACAAGTAAGTGCATTATAAAAATGCAGGCTCATACAGTTGATGTTAACTAAGGGTTATCAGGGTGGTTCAAATGAATTCAACTAAGTGACACCACAATAGGGTTGCCTCTTCAAGTACTGACTGTAGATTTTGATTTCAATTATATATTTTTTTACATTAAATTCCTAGAGAATATGGAGATAAAAATTTAAAAAATGAAAAATATTTAAAGAATATGAATAAACAATTGCATGTTTTTACACAGAAATTTAGAAATCTAACCATATACAGCATTGTAGCAGACAGTCCTGTGACATTTCTTTTTCTTGTGTCTTTTTTTTTTTCATTTATTACCCATTAAAAGAAAAAAAAAAACTTTTACTTGTGAGACAGTATGGCAATAATTAGTATGTCATGACAAGAAGTACGTATTTAGAAAACCAGAATGACAGGTATTCCAAGTGTGACCCTTCTGTTACACATTGCTATCTTCAGTGCAGTTGCTTCGTTCACAGGTATCAGCATGTATAGTTAGGGTGAGAATCCTACCAATTAACTGCTAGTTTCAAAAACCTGCTGATGTTTCTCAGGATCATTGTCTTGCCCATCTTGTGCATATAAATGTATGGCTTTGTACCTGTCCAGTTTCCCAGCTTGTCTCCTTGGCCTCTCCTTGTTGCCAATCCTCAAGTTCTTGCTTTCCTTTTAATTGTGCTATACCTTTCTATTTGTATTTCTTCTTTTGAGTTCTTATACTAGGGAGACAATACGATATTTATACATGTGTGTCTGGTTTATTTCACTTATGAGTATATCTTCAAGTGGCATTCACTTAAATACAAATGCTTCAAGTTTATCATTCTTTACACCTGAGTAGTAGTTCACTGTGTAAAAATACCACATCTTTTTCAGCCATTCCTCATGTGATGGTCATCTTAGTTGTTTCCAAGATTTGGCTATCACAAGTTGAGCTGCTATGAACATAGGTACACATATATCACTATGATATGACGTTTTCAGTTCCTCCGGGAAGATTCCCAGTAGGGGGATAGCTGGCTTGATTGGAATTTCCAGTCCTTGTTTCTTAAGGAGTCTCCACACTGGTTTCCATGGTGGTTGTACTACTCTACATTCCAACCACCAGTGGAGAAGGGTTCCCTTTTACACACAGCCTCTTCAACATTTGTTGTTGGTTGATTTCTTTATAATGGCCATTCTTTCTGGGGTGAGATGGTATCTCAGTGTTGTTTCAATTTGCATTTCACGGATGGCTAGTGATGTGAAGCATTTTTTCATATAGTTATTCACTTCCTTAATTTCATCCTCTGAGAAGTGTGTGTTTATTTCCGATGCCCATTTCTGTATTGGGTCTTTCAATTTAGGGGCCCTAATGTATTTTAGTTCTTTATAATTTCTAGAGAGCAGACCTTTGTCTGAGTGCTTATTAGTTAAGATTTTTTTGAAATTTGTTGGCTGTTTTTTCACTTTGTTGGTAATTTATTTTGATGTGCAAAAACTTATCAGTAAGAGTTGGTCCCAGTTGTTAATTCTTTCAGATGTTTCCCTTGTGATTTGATTTTTGTTCATGAAATCTTTGTCTACCCCCATGTCTTCAAGAGTTCCTCCTACTTTCTCTTCCAGGAGATTTAGTGTTTCTGGTTTGTTTGTTTGTTTTTAAAAAATGTATTTATTATAGGAAAGGATATGTGGTCAAAATGCCTTTTGTCAACTATTTTAATTAACAACAGCAACTACAACAAAAAAGAATGCCTTGTAATTGGGGAATCACGTATTTGACCATATTAAGTATATTTCTTTGTAATCTTTGTGCTTTTTTGTAGATGGTGCAAAAATGAATTCAAATAAGTCCTGTTTACATTTTGAACAAGCAGGATTTGAAATGAGGATTTCTGCTATACAGAAAGGCAGTATTCATACTTTGAAAAATAATCAGAGCTGCTTTTCAGCCAGCATGTTCTTTTTTTAATTTTTTATTTTGTTTCCCATAATTTTATTGATAAACAAATAGCAATGAGATAGTTTCAAATCAAATTGGTAGGACAGTTTCAACAATTAACACATTGCATACATTCTTCCTAGTGGTTAATTGCTGTACAAGATACAGACTCGACATCCTATTTACAAACACTATTAGAACAAATCACTCTATTAAGAAAATGTAACTATATATCTATCCTAACCACTTTGAATACACAGATACAAAATGGACATTCATCTGTATACCCTTTTTTAGTTAAGTTCCGTTATTTGAATATTATGGGTGTGTAAACCCAGCAAAATATTCTAAAAGAGTCCATTAGCCCATAATAGTATTGGATCTTCCGCTTGACTGGCAATGTCAGAAATTGTTGACCTGAGTCCCCTACAGCTCAACATAACACCATGGCTTTACTTCTTATATTTCATTTTTATACGTTTTTGCTGGATGGTTAAAACTAAGGTAAAGCAGAACTTATGCAACAAGAGTTGTAGCTTTTGGGTCTGA
>NW_004524627.1:10157516-10163276 GCF_000260255.1 Octodon degus
TGTTCTAATGGTGTTTGTAAATAGGATCTCAAGTCCACATCTTGTACAGCAATTAAACACTAAGAAGAAAGTATGCAGTGTGTTAGTTATTGAAACTGTCCTAGCGATTTGATTTGAAACTGTCTCATTGCTATTTATCAATAAAATTATGAAAAAAAAGAAAAAAAAAGAAATTAAGAGAGGGATAAGAACCCAACAGAACATGTCCTGAAATAATTTTGAATAACTTTACAACAAGATTGGATCATTCAATTGGATGTATATTTGCTTCTCCTTTTCCCCATAATCCTCAATTTATTGGAAGGCAGGTTGCCACATTCCACAATCAGAGGGATTACATTTTGTTCAGATTTCATAGGTACATATTCAGGAGTGAAAAGAAAGTGGAAATTCAAGAACTTGGACCACGTGTTACCTTAAAATTAAGATCTCTTCAGAAAGGAACCTTTGATTCTAAATATGGAGAGTATGAATGGGTCCATAAGCCCCGGGAAATGGATACAAGTTGAAGAAAATTCCATTTATAAAGCATTATAGAAGTTTATAAAGCATAATAGAAATAAATATTGGATTTTGCTGAAAAAAAAAAAAAAAGAATATGAAGGCAATCCAGATATTGGCATACAGAGAAAAAATAGGAAAAACTTAGCCACTCTATCAATAGCAACATAATCAGCAATGATAATAGTATCAAATTGAACTGGACATTGGCATACCATAAAAACTAATACTGTACTACCCTAACCATAGAACAGAGAGCTATAATTATAGTATAAATACAAACCAAATATTGCCAGACAGTAAATACTATATACAACAACTGTACTCTCCTAATAATAGAAAACAATGCAGCAGTAATAACATATAGCTAATTATTTAAACATTAGTAGAGCTTAATGGTTATACTAGTAAAGATAGAAGCTATGGAGAGTCAGAGAATACAAGCAATAAGATTTGATAAATTAAGCAGTGGAAGATAGAATACAAAAGTGAGATAAAAATGTTATTAAAGAATAAAAATAAACTAAGCAAACGTTTAGTCTGCTGAGCTATCTGGTTGGCCCTAATACAGTTAAATAGAAGAAATAGGGAGGCACATAAATAAAAGGAAGAAAAAAGAAACAGCAAAATAAAGACAGAAATAAAAAAGAGGAAAGATTGAAAGAAAAAAGGACAAAACTTCCAAGTCTCCCAAACCATGAAGAAAGAAAAGAAAAAGGAAAAAGGTGTCCCTCTGCCCCCCAATTTTTTTTTTTTTTGGGTTTGGTTTTTTTGTTTGTTTGTTTGTTTGTTTGTTTGTTTTGGTGGAACCAGGGATTGAACTCAGGCCCTTGTGCTTGCCAGGGAAGCGCTTATTCCACTGAGCCATCTCCCCAGCCCCCAATTTCTTTTTTTATATGTCTTTGGTACAGGGTCTCACTACATTGATTGGACTCATAGTGATCCTCATGTTTTCAACCTTCCCAGCATTAGGATTACAGGTGTGTGCCACCACGCCTGGTCTCAGTGGCTGGCTCTGCACACCCAGTAGGCTTGGCCGGCTTGACATGTGGTGTCAGGAATTGAACCCTGCTCCCTGCACTTGCCTAAGCAGGCACTTAGTCTGCTGAGCTATCTCGCTGGCTCTTTTCTTTTATATTTTTAAATGAATGGTTTCTTCCCAGGGTCTGCAGTGTTGGAGTCCAGCAGTTTGTGGTTTTCTCCACCTTTATGGCTTGTGGGTTTGTGAGATAGCTTTCTTCTCCAGGGTACCTTTATTCATACACTCCAGGCTGTGGCACCCATCCAAGTCGAGGTGTATCTCAAGTTGGTAGATGGGAAAAGCAGTCAGACCACTCTCTGTGCTGGATGTAGAAAGGTTAATGGGGTTTTAGCATACTACTGGATTTATTGTCAGCATTTTCATACCCAGCTTCCTCTGAACGCCACACATGCAGAACCTGGCATAGCCACTGAGTGTGGGGCCCAGTGCCTTTCTCAGACTTTGCTTAAAGTTTTCAGGGTGTCTGTATCTAGCCAGCACCTTCTCTGTGTCTATCTCTTGTGGTCATCTCTCATCCAGTTGCTGTGATACGGTAACCAGAAACCCTGATGTGAAGTTGTTGTTTGACTTAAACATTACCTTTTCCTCAGATGTCCTCTGATTAAGCTCTTGCAATATGGTGGGTGATGCATTTAGTTTCTTCATAAGAAGTCATTTTGAAGTAAAACCTGTGCTGCTTTTGCAGTTTACAATAAGCTGTGGGCTTTTGTTGGGCTTTTGGTCAGTTCATTGTTTGTCCCTGGAGCTACCAGCACTCTGGGCTTACCTTCTCGTCCTGGACGTTGGCCTTGTATATGATCAGGCCAATCAGTTGGTCAGTACTTCTGCTGCCCTATACTAAGGGGAAACAAAATGCACAGTTGGCTTAGAGTTGGCGAGTGGCCACAGCCAGAGTGTTAAATCCACTGGTATAGAGTTGGTCTAGGTTAAATATGACTTTGTTGAGTTTCAGGGTCTCTGGGCTCCTTCTCTTTCCAATTCCATTCAGATTGTCTGAAACCACTTTATACAGCTCTTCTGCCTTCACAGTCTTTCCAGGGTTTGTCAATACTTTTCAAGGATCTTGCTTTTGCCTAAAGAATCGCCTATATCAAATAAGAAATCACTTTTCCTTAGCAGGATGGAGAAATCTGCAGGAGTGGATTGCTCTGTCCTTTCCTGCTGCCATGTTTTTTCTTTAATATTGTTTTGGCTGTTCTGATGCTTTTCTTTGTAAACTTTAGAATCATTTGTTAAAAAAATTTTGTTTCTATGTCCAAAATAAGTTGCTTTGATTTTGATCAGGATTATGTTGAATCTGTAGATCAGCATACTAATGTCAAGAGACTTAAGATCTTGAAAATACTGAATCTTCCTATCTATGGATGTGAGGTATTTCTCCACTTAATGCTTTTCCTTCATTAGTGTTTCATAGTTTTCTGCATATTTATCTTGTACACATATTGTTAGATTTGTGTTGTGTTTCAGTTTTTTGGATGCTAATGTAAACAGTAATGTGCTTTTATTTCAGATTCCATTTGCTCATTTTTGGCATATAGAAAAGCAATTTTGTATATTGTCTCCTGCAAGCTTGTTATAATTGCTTATTCCTATAGTTTTTTAAACTATTGGCTTTCATGAATGGATTTTCTATATAAATAGTGATACATCTTCAAATAAAGACAGTTTTCTTCCCACTCTATAACTTTTTTCTTTTTGTTTTAAAGTATTGTTTATAGTTTCTGGTATGATGTTGAGAAGGTGTGATGACATGATATCTCTGCCTTTTTCTTGATCTTAGTAGGAAAGCTTCTAGTTTATTATCAATAAGTATGATGTCAGCTGTAGTTTTTTTTTGTAAGTGTTCTTTATCAAATTAAGAACATTCCCCTTGATCTGTAACTTGCAGGGAGTTTAAAAAAATCACAAATGGTTTTTGTCAAGTGATTTTTTTTTCCCTTAGATAATGATATGACCATGTGAGTTTCCTTTTTGAACGTTGGTGCTATGGATTGTGTGATTTGAAGACTAAATCTTGCAAGCAAGCAGGCCTTACACACTGCACTTATTTTTTTTATGTTGCTGGATTTAGTTTGTTAATATTTTATTGTGGCATTGGCTTGCAGTGTTTTGTTTATTTATTCTTGCTTCTAGTATTTCTGTCTAGTTTCAGTGTTAGTATAATTTTGTCTTCATAGAATGAATTAGTATTCCTCCTGGTTCTGTCTTCTGGGAGAGGATGTTAAGGTCAGTATAATTTATTCCTTAAATGTTTAGTAGATCTCATTTATAAACCCATCTGGCCTCGGTGTTTCCCAATTACTGATTATATTGTCTATAGATAATAGGTTTATCACATTGTGCTTTTTTTCTTGGGTGAGTTTTGGAAGATTATGTCTTTCATGGAATTGACCATTTCACCTACTTAATTAACATGTGGCATAAAATTGTTCAAAGTATTCTTTTATTATTCTTTTTGGGTCAAAGGGTTCTATGATGACATACTCTGTTTCATTTCTGATATTAGTAATTTATTCTGTTTTTTCCTTATTCTGGCTAGACACATTGATTGTATTAATCTTTTTGAAGAACCATCTCTTGGTTTCATTAAGTTTTTCAACTTATTGCTTTTAATTGTGTTTATTTAAGCTCTGTACTGTTATTTCTTGTATTCTGCTTAATGTAAATTTAATTATTTTTGGGTATCCTAATGTAGAAGCTTAGATTATTGATTGTAGATTTTTCTGCTTTTTAAAAATATGTGTTCGGTGATGTATATTTCTCTTCTTGCACTCATTTTGCTGTATTTCACAAATCCAATGTATTATATTTTCATTTAGTTCAAATTTGTAACTTCTCTTCAGATGTCTTCTTTGATCCGTGTTCTGTTTAGAAATATTTTAGCATTTTCCAGGTATCTTTCAGTACTTGATTTATAGTTTAATTCTACTGTGGTCTGAGACCATACATTGTATGATTTGTTTCTTTTGGATCTGTTAAGGTATATTTTGTGGCTCAGAATACGGTCTGTGTCAGTGAATATTTCATGTAAACTTGAGGTGAATTTATATTCCACTGTTGGATGAAGTGGCTTATAGATACCAGTTATATCATTAATTGATGGTGTATAAGTAAGAAAGTTTTCGTATTCTTCCCTATTTATCTTTCTGATAGCTACAGGATAGACATATTCCTGTTAGTACTGGTAATTTGTGCCTTCTTATTTTTCTTGATCAACCTGGCTAGGTTTTTCCTTTTTTTTTTTTTTTCAATTTGTTTAGTACAGGGTCTACAGGGACACACTGCACAGATCGCACTTACAGTGATGCTCAAATTTTCAGCCTCCTAAACACTGGGATTATAGACACCTGCCACCATGCCCAGTCTCATTTGCTGTTTCAGCATACCCCAGGGGCAGGGCTGGCATGGCACACCCAGGATCGAACCCCAGTCCCTCAGTCTGCGTAAGCAGGTGCTTTAATCCACTGAGCTGTCTGGCTGGTCCAGAAATATATGTTCTTAATTGGAACATTTTATTCTTTTTTACCACAAGCATTTAATGTTATAAATTTTTCAGGGCTAGCCAAATAGCTCAGCAGATTAAAGCGCCTGCAAGCAGGCACAGGGGCCAGGGGTTCAATCCCCGGGCCTGCCATGCTGGCCCCACCCCTGGGGCCTGCTGAGATGCCAATTGAGACTGGGTGTGGTGGTACATGCCTGTAATCCCAGCTCTTGGGAGGCTGTAAACAGATGGATCACTGTGAGTCCAATCGAGTAGTGAGACCCTGAACACCCTGTAACCCTTCCCTAAAATACAAAAAAAAAAAAAAAAAAGAAAAAGAAAAAAGTTATAAATTTTTCTTTAAGCACTACTAGCTGTAGCCTACACATTTCGATATATTGTGTTACTGTTTTTGTTTTTTTTATTTTTATTTTTTTTGAAAGAATTTAGCTCTATTGTAAAGAAAAAACTTGTTCAAAACTATACATAATTCCACTATAAAATACTAATAACATTGACAGCAAAGTAGAAATAGGGCAGTATAGGCACATTTATACAATGTCAAAGAGCACATATTTCTATTTCATTTTTTCAATAATCTATTCATTTTGACCTGTTTCTGTATCTTCTATTCTATTCCACTGATTCTTGAGTCTGGTTCTTTATAAGTCTCATGCCATTTTAATCACAGTAGCTTTGTAGTATACTTTATTCCAGACACACTCAGCCACCTGAT
>NW_004524627.1:10163376-10168933 GCF_000260255.1 Octodon degus
ATGCAGTGTATTATTTGTTGAAACTGTACTTTCGATTTGATTTGAAACTGTCTCATTGCTATATGTTTATCAATAAAACTTTGAAAAGAAAAAAAAATTTAAAAAAGAGCAGCTGACGAGGAAAAAAAAAATGACTTCCTCTCTTCGGCGTTAACAAACACTCATTTTCTAAGGGCTTTATTTAGTTGGAATGATCAGAGTTTTCCTAGTTTTACATGCCTCTAAAAGGGAAAGTACAAAGAGGTGGTAAAATTAGGAATAAGGTCAAAGCAAGGAAACTGAAACAGCACAGGCCTTGTATTCCCTCTAGCATGTAGAGGGGGGATCAGAACCAGTCTATCCCAGTGAAACCTGCCCTCCAAGTCTTTAAGAACAGTTGCCGACCTAATGTCATTTAACTGGCAAAAGCAATCCTGTGTTTCACATATAAGCATGCTTTTTTTCTAAGTCTGACCTGGCTGAAAGGTCCCATTTTACAGAAGTTTATATAAAATATACTAGAAGGCTTACTAACGTTACTCTAATGCTATGGTCTAAAATTGAGCAAGGAATACCAGTACATTTAGTCAACCAGTTCAAAGACAATGTATACGAATACACAACAATCATAAAATGTCCCATTGATGAAATATCATGAACTTGTAACATTTCCACATTTTAATTTAAGATTACCAACATTTTACCAACAATATAAGAGACAAAAACAGAAGCAATTGTAAGCAATTTTAACAGTACTATGTGAAGCAAAACTGTATGAGGCAAAGCATGAACAATTATGAGCAATGAGCAAAGACATTTTAACATTTGAAACATAAATTTGTTATCAAAGCAATCCAGAATTTATGAAAAAAAAAGCAAACTCATACCTCCGTCCAATGATCTCGGTGGGAAACTCCAAAATGATACAGGGAAAAAAACTGGTCTTGGGTGGGTGACCTCCAAACCATATAGGGAACCTCCAAATGACATAGAGAAAAACGATCTCTGGACCCGACCAGCACGAGTTCGTGTTCTCTGAAACCGAAGAATGAATTTTAGGACAAACGGAGATTATGAGCAGAATATATTTATTGAGAGAAAGAAAGCTGTCCCAAGAGAAGGACAGGAGGGAGGGCCCGAGTGGGTAGTTCCCCCCTAGTAAGCGTGTTTGGCCCCTTTGTTGAAGATCATGTGGCTGAGTGTGTTCGTCGAGGCATCTGCATCTTCTAATCTATTCCATTGATCCTCAGGTGTATTTTGTTGCCAAAACCATGTTGATTTTATCACAGTAGCTTTGAAGTATAATTTTAAGTCAGGAATTTCAATGCCTCCTGGCTTGTCTTTGTTGGCCAGGATTGCCTTTGCTATTGAAGGTCTTTTCTGGTTCCAAATAAAATTTAGGAACGATTTCTCTAGGTCTGGGAGGTATGTTGTTGGTAGTTTGATAGCGATTGCATTAAATCTGCACAACAATTTTGGGAGTATGGGCATCTTCACAATATCGGTTCTTCCTATCCAGGAGCAGGAAATATTTTTATATTTTCTGAAATCCTCTACAATCTCTTTTTTCAGCGTATTGTAATTTTCCTTGAAAACATCTTTGACTTCTTTAGTTAAATGAATTCCAAGGTATTTCATTTTTCATGGTGCTATTGCAAAAAGGTATTGTTTCTATAATTTCCCTCTCGGTGTGTTTGTTATCTGTAGAGAGGAATGCTATTGACTTTTGAGTACTGACTTTGTATCCTGCTATGCTACTGAATTTGTGTATCAATTCTAGTAGCTTCTTGGTGGAGTTTTTTGGATCTTCCAGGTAAAGTATGATGTCATCTGCAAATAAAGATAATTTAACTTCTTCTTTACCTATTCTTATTCCTTCATTTCTTTCTCTTGTCTAATGGCTCTAGCTATTGATTCCAAAACTATATTCAATAGTAGGGGTGATAGAGGACGTCCTTGTCTTGTACCAGACATAAGAGTAAAAGATTTCAGTTTTTCCCCATTTAGAATTATATTGGCCGTTGTGTTGTCATAGATGGCTTTTCTCATATTGATGTAGAGGCCATCTATTCCAATTTTCTGTAGGACTTTGAACATGAATGAGTGTTGGACTTTGTCAAAAGCCTTTTCTGCATCAATGGAGATGATCATGTGGTTTTTAATTTTCGCTCTATTGACATAGTGTATTACATTGATAGATTTTCGAATATTGAACCATCCTTGCATCCCTGGAATGAATCCTACCTGGTCATGTGTATGATCTTCTTGATGATTTGCTGTATTCTATTTGTTAGGATTTTATTGAGGATTTTTGCATCTATGTTCATGAGGGAGATTGGCCTGTAGTTCTCTTTTTTAGTTGCATCTTTCCCTGGATTTGTCATCAGTATCATACTTGCCTCCAGGAATTATTTTGGGAGAACAGTTTCCTTTTCAATTTCATTGAAGAGTTTGAGGAGTGTAGGGATTATATCTTCTATAAATTTCTTGTAGAATTCAGCTGTGAATCCATCAGGACCTGGACTTTTGTCGGCATGCTTTTTATTACATTTCATATTTCATTGCCTGTTATTGGGTTATTGAGAGTTGTTATTTCTTCTTGATTCAGTTTGGTAATTTGTACCTTTCTAGGAATCTGTCCATTTCGTCTGTGTCTTCTATTCTGTGAGCGTAAAGATTCTCACAGTAGCTATTGATAATCTTCTGAATTTCCACTGGGTCTGTGGTCATTACACCCATTTCATTCCTTATTGTTTGTATTTGAATTTTTTCTTTCCTCTTTTTGATGAGGTTAGCTAGGAGCTTATCAATTTTATTTATTCTTTCAAAGAACCAGCTTTTTGATTTGTTAATTCTTTGAACTGTTTTCTTCATCTCAGTTGAATTAATTATTATTATTATTTTTTTTTTGGTGGAACCAGGGATTGAACTCAGGCCCATGCACTTGCCAGGGAAGTGCTTATTCCACTGAGCCATCTCCCCGGCCCCTTAATTTTTGCTCTAATCTTTATGATTTCTTCCCATCTTTGGGCTCTGGGTTTGGTTTGCTCTTCCTTTTATAGATGTCAGAGGTGCAGCATTAGAGTGTTTATTTGTTCCCGTTCTGTTTTCCTAATGTGTGAGTTCACTGCTATGAATTTCCCTCTGAGAACTGCTTTCATCGTATCCCATAAATTATGATAAGTTGTTCTTGAATTTTCATTGAATTGTAGATATTGTTGAATTTCTTGTTTAATTTTATCTGTGCCCCATGGATTGCTGAGTAGGGTGTCATTTAATTTCCATGTATTTAAAGTTTTTTTCTGGTTTCTTTTGTCATTTATTTCCAGTTTCATTGCACTGTGGTCAGATAATATGTATGGGATGAGTTCTGTTTTCTTGCATATACTTAAGAATGACCTAAGGACCAGTATGTGGTCTATTTTAGAAAATAACTAATGTGCAGCTGAGAAAAATGTGTATTCAGCTGTGTTTGGATGGAGCACTCTGTATATATCCGCCATGTCCATTTGTTCCAAGCACTGGTTCAGTTCTACTATTTCTTCGCTAATTTTTGTCTGGTTGACCTATCTTTTTGGGAAAAGGGGGTGTTAAGGTCTCTTTTTAAAATTGTGGTATTGGATATTAGATTTTTCATGTCCATTAAGATTTGTCTTATAGGCCGCATTCCGGGAACCCCCAGACCCAGTCGTAGCCCAGGCCCAGTGAGTGTGTGGGAGAGCTTCAGGCTACCCTGTGCCAGCGGGACCTACTGGTTCCAGCACAGGCGCAGAGTGAGTGATACCCTCATTCACCCCCTTGGAATGCCCCTCACCACTCTGCAGCACCTCCCCTACCCCGCCTGCCGAGTAGGAATTTCTGCCACGTTCCGGGAACCCCCAGACCCAGTCCTAGCCCAGGCCTGGTGAGTGTGTGGCAGAGCTTTCGGCTAACCTGCACCGGCAAGACCTTCTGGTCCCAGCCCAGGCGCAGCATGAGTGAGACCCTCTTCCATCCTCTTGGGACACCCCCCACCACTCCGCAGCACCTCCCCCTACCCAATTGCCTAGTAGGAATTTCTGCTGCGTTCCGGGAACCCCCAGATCCAGTCCTACCCCAGGCCCGGTGAGTATGTGGGAGAGCTTCCAGCTACCCTGTGTTGGCGTGACCTACTGTCTCAGCCCAGGCGCAGCTTGGGTGACATCCCCTTTCACCCTCTTGGGATGCCCCCCATCATGCCGTAGTACGACCCACACCCCACCCACAGAGTAGAAATTTCTGTCGCATTCTGGGAACCCCCAGATCCAGTCCTAGTCCAGGCCTGGTGAGTATGTGGGAGAGCTGCCTCTCCCCCCTACTCCAACTTGTCCCCTCCAGACTCAGGTCAGGCCTGGCATACAGGCCTGGGGTCAAACCCTGCAGCTGCAATCCCGGCAGAGAGTGTAGGGGACAGAACCACCCAGCTAGTCCAGGAGCAGAACATCTAGCCAGATGGGCACAACAGGTTCACCCACAAGGGCAGCAGCAGGAAGGAGCTGAGAACAGCAGCCAGACCCAAGCCAGGCACAGCTGGGTAAATCCAAACTTTGTAGATCTGCACCTGAACTTCAGTAGGTGTAACAAAGATCTACAACAAAGGTCAGAAGACAGTGCTACACAAAATGACAATGAGAAGGAGCAAAATGCAATCTCAGAACACAAGCCCACCCGTAACAAGTGCAGAGAACACTAACTAACACAGAACAGATTGGGAATCACACAGCTGAAAGCAATGAATGAATGGCTTCTGAAATAAAGAAACAGCTGCAGAAAGGTTTAGAGGAACTCAAATTGGAAATGAAAAAAGAAATCCCTGAATTAATAACATTTGCAGTAAAGAATCAAATGCAGAAACATATGGAGGAAACCCTATGCCCACCCAGAACAAGTGCAGAGGACACTAGCTTGGCTCAAATATATGAATTAATAGCGTTGATAGTAAAAAAGCAACAGCAGAAAGTTATAGAGGAAACTCAGAGCAGAATTCTTTTCTGAAATAAAAAAAGAACTGTCGGAGCTCATAGCATCTGAAGTAAAGAATCTACTACAGAAATATAGGGAGGAAACCCAGTCTGAAAAAAACACTGCAGTAAAAGAATTTATAACTGCTTCTAAAGAAGACATTGATAAAAAAAATAGAGATTAGAAAAATGATGGATTCATTGAATGAGCAATACAGGAAGACATACATTGCATGAAGCAGAGTCAAAAAGATATAGAGGAAATTAAAATCTCAACCACAAGCTTGCAAAACCATTTGAGTGAAAGTGAAGACAGAGTTTCAAATCTTGAAGATGTTGGTGCAGCTAGTGAAAAGGTAAGAAAGGATCTCTTAAAAGCAACGAGGATTCAGGAAAGAATAATCCATCACCTGCAATATGATGCAAACATGAACAATGTGAGACTCATAGGCATCAATGAGAAAGATGGAGTCAATACAAATGACATTAAAAAATATGGGCAGAAGTAATAGCAGAAAACTTCCCAAATATGATGAAACCATGTGACATTCACGAAACCGAAGAATACAGAATGCCAAGTAACCTCAACCCAATTAAAA
>NW_004524627.1:10170263-10171831 GCF_000260255.1 Octodon degus
ATTGAGACGAAGAAAATAATTCAAAGAATTAAAAAAGCAAAAAGCTGGTTCTTTGAAAGATTAAATAAAATCGATAAGCCCCTAGCTAACCTCATCAAAAAGAGGAAAGAAAAAATTCAAATACAAGCAATAAGGTATGAAAAGGGTGTAATTACCACAGACTCAGTGGAAATTAAGAAGATTATCAGTAGCTACTTTGACAATCTTTACTCTCACAGCATAGAAGACAGAGAAAAAGTGGACAGATTCCTAGAAAGGTACAAATTACCACAACTGAATTGACAAGATATAACCACTCTCAATAGCCCAATAACAGCCAATGAAATATGAAATGCAATTAAAAACCTACCAACAAAGAAAAGTCCAGGTCCAGATGGATTCACAGCTGAATTCTACAAGAAATTTACAGAAGATGTAGTCTCTATGCTCCTCAAACTCTTCCATGAAATTGAAAAGGAAGCAATCCTCACAAAATCATTCCTCAATGCACGTATTATACTGATACCAAAACCAGGGAAAGATGCAACTAAGAAAGAGAACTACAGACCAATCTCCCTCATGAACATAGATGCCAAAATCCTCAGTAAAATACTAGCAAATAGAATACAGCAAATCATCGAAAAGATCATACACCATGACCAGGTAGGATTCATCCCAGGGATGCAAGATTGGTTCAATATTCGAAAATCTATAAATGTAATACACTATATCAATAGAGCGAAAACTAAACCCACATGATCATCTCCATTGATGCCAAAAAGGCTTTTAACAAAGTCCAACACTCATTCATGTTCAAAGTCCTACAGAAAATTGTAATAGATGGCCTCTACTTCAATGTGGTAAAAGCCATTTATGAAAACCCAACAGCTAACATAATCCTAAATGGGGAAAAACTGAAAGCATTTACTCTTAGATCTGGTACAAGACAAGGATGTCCTCTATCACCACTCCTATTCAATATAGTTCTGGAATCATTAACTAGAGCCATTAGACAAGAGAAAGAAATGAAAGGAATAAGAATAAGTGAAGAAGAAGTTAAATTATCTTTATTTGCAAATGACATGATACTTTACTTGGAAGATCCAAAAAACTCCACCAAGAAGCTACTAGAATTAGTACAGAAATTCAGTAGCATAGCAGGTTATAAAGTCTGTACCCAAAAGTCAATGGCATTCCTCTACACAGACAGCAGACACACTGAGAGGGAAATTACAGAAATAATACCTTTTACAGTAGCACCGAGGAAAATGAAATACCTTGGAATTAACCTAACTAAAGAAGTCAAAGATGTTTTCAAGGAAAATTACAATACTCTGAAAAAAGAGATCATAGAAGATTTCAGAAAACGGAAAGATATTCCATGCTCCTGGATGGGAAGAACCAACATTGTGAAGATGTCCATACTCCCAAAATTGCTGTATAGATTTAATGCAATTCTTATTAGGCTACCACCAACATACCTCACAGAGGTAGAGAAGTCATTCCTAAAATTAATCTGCAAGCAGGAAAGACCTAGAATAGCAAAGGCAATCCTGGGCAATAAAGACAAGGCAGGAGGCATTACAATT
>NW_004524627.1:10175884-10184119 GCF_000260255.1 Octodon degus
GGCGGCGGCGGCGGCTCCCGCCCCTCCCACCCCACCCGGCGGCGGTGGCGGTGGCGGTGGCTTGCAGCCCCCCCTCAGCGCGGCATGGCTCCCGGCTCCGTCCCTCGCTCCTCTGGCCGCCGCCGGCTCCTCCGGGTTGCTCCCGAGCCACCCGGGTCCCGGCCGCGCGCCCTCGGCATTACAATTTCTGACTTGAAATTGTACTACAAGGCTACTGTGATAAAATCAGCATGGTACTGGCAACAAAATATACCTGAAGATCAATGGAATAGATTAGAAGGTGCTGAAGACCCTTACAAACACACTCAGCCACCTTATCTTTGACAAAGGGGCCAAACATACTCACTGGAAGAAACATAGGCTCTTTAACAAATGGTGCTGGAAAAACTGGCTCTCTACATGCTGAAAACAAAAACTTAACCCACATCTATCACCATGCACTAAGCTAAAGTCCAAGTGGATTAAGATCTAAACATTAAAGCAGAGACACTAAATCTCCTGGAAGAGACAGTAGGAGGAACTCTTGAAGACATAGGGGTAGGCAAAGAGTTCATGAGCAGAAAGCAAATTGCATGGGAAACAGTTGAAAGAATTAACAACTGGGACCTGCTCTTACTGAGAAGTTTTTTCACGTCAAAAGCAATTACCAACAAAGTGAAAAGGCAACCCACAAATTTGGAAAAAATCATGACAAATAAGTACTCAGGCAAAGGTCTGCTCTCTAGAATTTATAAAGGACTAAAAAACACTAGGGCTCCAAAATTTAAAGACCCAGTCCAGAAATGGGCATCCTAGATGAACACACACTTCTCAGAGGAAGAAATTAAAGAAGCAAATAAATATATGAAAAAATGCTCCACATTGCTAGCCATTTGCGGAATGCAAATTAAATCAACACGTTGAGATACCATCTCACCCCAGAAAGAATGGCTATCATAAAGAAATCACCCAACAACAAATGTTGGAGAAGGTTTGGGGGAAAAGGAACCCTTCTCCACTGCTGGTGGGAGTGTAGACTGGTGCAACCGTTATGGAAATCAGTGTGGAGACTCCTTAGAAAAGTTGGACTGGAAATGCTATTTGAACCAGCTATTCCTCTACTGGGAATTTTCCTGGAGGATGTGAAAACATCATATCATAGGGATATGTGTGTGCCTATGTTTATAGCAGCATAGTTTGTGATAGCCAAATCTTGGAAACAACCAAGATGCCCATCATTTGAGGAATGGTTGAAAAAGATGTGGTATTTTTACACAGTGGAGTATTATTCAGCTATTAAGAATGATACACTTGAAGGCTTTACATTGAAGTGGATGCCACTTGAAGATATACTTGTAAGTGAAATAAACCAGACACACATGTGTAAATATCATATACTTTCCTTAGTATAAGAACTCAAAAGAGGAAATACAAATAGAAAGGTATACAAGCAAAAGGAAAGCAGGTTCTCGAGGATTAACTAATCAAGAGAGGGAAAGGAGAAGAGCTAGGAAACCAGACAATGTCAAGCCATACAGTTTTATGTAGAAGATGGGCAAGGCAATGATCCTGTGAATCTCCAGAACATTTTTGAATCTAGCAGTTAATTGGAAAGATTCTCACCCTGACTAGATATATATACTGATACCAGTGAAGTAAGCAACTTCACTGAAGATGGTAATTTGTAATAGTAATTTCATGCTTGGAGTGCCTGTCATTCTGGTCTTAATACGGGCTGCTTTTCATGACATGCCAGTTGCTGCTGTGCTTTCTCTCGGGTAGATGATTGTTCAAATAGAAGGAGGTGGTGAATGAAGGCAAGAGACAGAAAAGGGTTGTTGTGGGGCTCTCGTTCTTCAAGGTTGTATATGGTTAGATTTTTGGACTTATGTGTAAACAGAAGTATACAATTTTTTATGCCTATTTTTAAAAATATCTTCTAATTTGTAAATGTTTTTCATCATATTCTGTAGGGACTTAAAGTTCAACAACATATCAATACTTGATGAGAAATACCTGTTCAATGTTATTTTTATTTACTTATTTATTTTTTAACCTGTTCCATGTTATGCCTAAGATGTTTGATATTCAGACAGATAGTGAGGTTAAGCTTAACAGCATAGGTTATATGGTAATAACAGTAATCTTATCTTGTGGAGGGCTAACAACCTAAGTTTCCAGACCAAAAATAGAGAAAAAGGAGGGCTGCAAGGAAGGCCAACATTTTGGCCCTAGCCTTCTAAGGTCAATTAATACTCAGGACATATGAGAACTTGTACTGTAACATCATGTAACTCAGCAATGTCCCAAATTTTCTGATCAAGGAGATTATGGGGCCAAAGAGGAAAGTGATCGATTATGTAGAGTGTGCCTAAGGAGAGTCACATGGAGAGAAAACCTTCTCTCAGGCTTTCACAGAGAGCACATTGGTGAAGCAAGGGCCGTGACTCATCCACATGGCTGACACTGACAGAGGTTCTACAATCTGAGGTACAGGATCTCAGGATAAATCCTGAGGGGATTTCACTGACCTTATCAGACCCAAAAGCTACAACTCTTGTTGCTTAGGCCCTGCTTTACCTTGGTCTTAATCATCCAGCCGAAATGTGTAAAAATGAAGTATAAGAAGTAAAGCCATGGTGTTAAGTTGAGCTGTAGGGTACTGAGGTCAACAATTTCTGACATTGCCAGTTAAGCGAAAGACCCAATACTATTATGGGATACTGGACTCTTTTAGAATATTTTGCAGAGTTTATACACCTATAATATTCAAATAACAGTACTTAACAAAAAAAGGGAATACAGATGAATGATCATTTTGTATCTGTGTATTCAAAGTGGTAGGGATAGATATATAGTTGCATTCTCTTGATGAATGGAATGATTTTTTCTAATGGTGTTTGTAAGTAGGATCACAAGTCTGCATCTTGTACAGCCGTTAACCACTAGGAAGAATGTATGCAATGTGTTAATTATTGAAACTGTCCTACCTATTTGATTTGAAACTGCCTCATTGCTATTTGTTTCTCAATAAAATTATGGAAAAAATAAAAACGTGACTCTGGAAGTTGCTTGACATTCATGGATTTCAATATCTCATACTTGTTAATTAACTGACACACATATTTTGTAAATTTTTCTCAACTTTGTCTATTTGTTTCTTCCATTATTGACAGATATGCAGTATAACTTCCTCTGTAAGTGTGGATTTTAGCATTTCTGATTTCTGTCCGTGTTGGTTTTATACATGTTGAAGCTATATAATTAGATGAACACAAACTTAGAATGTTTACATCTGACCTATGTTTTGCAATGAATCTTATTTTGTGTAATGTTCCTTTTAATTCTATTGCCTGATATTAATCTAGCCTCACCAGCTTTCTGTTTTGTTGTGAAGAAGCAGGCCGATATCTAAACAACAGAGAAATTGAAGTGTGCATAAAAATTCTCCAAACTTTTTCTTTTCATTTTTATTGTTTTTCAAACTTAAATTGTATGACTTCTAAACAGAATTAAAGTTAATTTTCTATACGCTGATAATATTTGCTTTTCAATTAGAATAGTTATTCTCACATCCTAGTTTCCTTGTCTTTGTTTGTTTTTTTTATATTTTGATACTACCTTTCATGGACTACTGGACTATATTGGAATATTTTGCTGAATTCACACACCTACATTATATAAGTGGCAATGGAATACCTATCTCTGACAAAACTAGACCAAAAAAAGGGATACAAATGAAGGACCATTTTGTATCTGTATATTCAAAATAGTTAGGTTAGATATACAGCTGGTTTCCTGTAATTCAATGAATAGAAAGATTTGTACTAATAGTGTTTGTGGATAGGATATCGTGTCTGCATCTTTAATACAAATAACCACAAAGAAGACAACAATATGTAATGTATTAATTATTGAAACTGTGTTACTAATCGGTTTTGAAACTCTCTCATTTCTATTTGTTTCTCAATAAAATTATTTTAAAAAGTACATAAAGAAAAACATTTGTCTTATATAGTTGGGTGCTTCCATGTTTGGTGCATAGATATTTGTGATTGTTACCTATTCCTCTTGAATTTTTTCCTAACAAGTGTATTGTGGCCTTCTTTATTTCATTTGATCATTCTTGGTTTGAAGTTGAGGCTGTCTGAAAATAGGATTGCTACCCCAGCTTTTTTTGAGGTGCTGGGGCATGTAGTATTGTTTTCCATCCTTTGATTTTCAGCCTGTAAATTTCTTTATGTGTTAAGTGTGTTTCTTGTATACAGCATATTGTTGGGTTTTGTTTCCTAACAGACTCTGCCAGTCTATTTCTCTTACTTGGTAAATTGAATCCATTTACGTTGATGGTTATAATTGAGATGTTTTGACTTACGATTGACATGTTATTTACCTGTTGCAGTTTACTCCTTTTTCTCCTGTGTTTAATTGCTTGCCCTATTTAGTTGGTTGCTTCTGATCTCATTCGTTGAGTTCTGATCATTTTGGTCCCTCTCTAGAGCATCTTTCAGCAGCCTGTGTTGGGTTGCTTTGTCATCATGAAATTCTTTAGCTGTTCTTTTTCATGAAAGTATTTCACTTCTTCATCAAACTTGAAAGAGAGTTTTGCAGGGTATAGTAGTCTGGGCTGGAATTTGTTTTCATAAAGGACTTGAAGTACTCTGCTTCATGCTTTTCTTGCCTTCATGGTTTATGAAGAGAAGTCGGCCGTTATTCTGATGGGTTTTCCTTTGAATGTGATCTGCTTCCTTTCTCTAGCGGTTTTTAGTGTTTTATTTTAGTGCTGGATTTCTGGGATCTTGACTATTATATGTCTCAATGTGTTTTTAATTGGGTTGAAGTTATTTGGCATTCTGTATTCTTCGGTTTCTTGAATGTCACATTGTTTCGTCATATTTGGGAAGTTTTCTGCTATTACTTCTGCCCATATTTTTTTAATGTCATTTGTATTGACTCCTTCTTTCTCATTGATGCCTATGAGTCTCACATTGTTCATGTTTGCATCATATCGTAGGTGATGGATTATTCTTTCCTGCATCCTCGTTGTTTTTAAGAGATCCTTTCTTACCTTTTCACTAGCTGCACTAGCGTCTTCAAGATCTGAAACTCTGTCTTCACTTTCACTCAAATGGTTTTGCAAGCTTGTGATTGAGATTTTAATTTCCTCTATATCTCTTTTACTCTGCTTCATGCAATGTATTTCTTTCCTGTATTGCTCATTCAAGGAATCTGTCACTTTTCTAATCTCTGTTTTTTTAATCAATGTCTTCTTTAGAAGCAGTTATAAATTCTTTTACTGCAGTTTTTTTTTTTTTTTTTTTTTTTTTTTTCAGATTGGGTTTCCTCCCTATGTTTCTGTATTCAATTCTTTTCTTCAGATTGTATGACTTCAGAGATTTCTTTTTTTATATCAGAAATTAATTCTTCTCTGAGTTCCTCCAAACCTTTCTGTTGTTGTTTCTTTACTTCTGATGCTGTTAATTCATTCATTGCAGCTGAGCTAGTGTCCTCTGCACTTGTTCTCGAATGGCATTGGGCTTCCCCCATATGTTTCTGTATTTGATTTTTTACTTCAGATGCTATGAATTCAGAGATTTCTTTTTTTATTTCAGGAATTGTTTTCTTTACTTCCGATGCTGTGAATTTATTCATTTCAGCTGAGCTAGTGTCCTCAGCACTTGTTTTGGGTGGGCTCAATGCCTGAGATTGCATTTTGTTCCTTGTTTTTGTCATTTTGTACAGCACTGACTTCTGACCTTTGGTGCAGTTATAATCTTAGCACTTACTGAAATTCAGGTGCAGGTCTATTAATTTCGAGTTTATCCAGTTATGCCTGGCCTGGGTCTAGCTGTGGTCAGCTCCTTCCTGCTGCAGCCCTTGACAGTGAACCTGTTGTGCCCCTCTGGCACAGTAGTGAACCTGTGGTGCCCCTCTGTTGTTCCCCTGCCCTAGGGGGCAAAAAGTAGTGCAGAAACTGTCCCACATACTAGCTGGGTCTGGGCTTGGGCTGGATCTGGGGGTCCCAAGAGCATTGCAGAAGTTCTCACTCACTGGGTGAGTTTGGGGGCGGGGGCTCCGGAGGGGTGGAGGGGTCCTAACAGTGCGGCAGTGGATCTCACTCACATGGCCTGCCTGGGTTTAGGTCCGGAGAGGTCCCGTGGGTGCAGGGAAGCTGGAGGAAGCTCTCCCCCACACTCGCCGAGCCTCTCAGTTATGATATATGTTAGGAAAAAAGGAAGAAAAAAAGAAATACAAGCTCACCAGTACATTAAATTTTTGATATTTTAAAGATTTATCTCAGGAATATTCCTAAGTCTTCTCTATCCTAATTTATAAACACAGCATTTTAAAAACAAACTTCTATTTAATAATTGTACATAGTTTATCTATATCTAGGATTAGTGAAGAAAATTAAATGCATAATCCTACCAACTTGAGATAATCATTTTAAGATGGAAGGGATTTGATTCTGTTATCTTTTTGGTTTTTCACAAATGTAGAATAAAAACATGTAAATAGTCTTGTTTAGTATTCTAGTTCTTTTTCCCCTTAGCATTGTATCTTGGCTGTTTTCTCATGTCCTTATAATAGTATTTGAAAATGTTTTGGATTTTATATTGTTTTATGATACAGCTCCATAATTTATTTAGCTATTCTGTTTTAAGATATTTAGGCATTTCTCTCTGTTTTTGTGTTATAAATAATTCTTTGGACATCAGCTACACTGAATCTTGATTCAGCTTTCCCAGTTATTTTAAATAAACTCATAGATAATAAACTGACCTTTTTATTATTTATTTATTTATTTTTTTTTGGTGGTACCGGGGATTGAACTCAGGACCTTGCGCTTGCCAGGCAAGTACTTATTCCACTGAGCCATCTTCCCAGCCCCAAGGTCTACCTCTTCTAAGATACCTTCCCCCAATTTGAACCAGGGATTAATCCTTGTGCCTCCCAAAGGGGTAGGCATGCAGTAATAGGAGACCAAGACTTGTTGCACTGAGGAGTTCATGTCCCAGGCTGGGCGAGACAGCAGACACTTGCAATCCCAGCACTTTGGTGGCTGAGGAAGGAGAACCTCGAGTTTGAGACCAGTTTGGGCTACACAGTAAATTCAAGACTGGTCTGGATTATAGAGTGAGAGCTTGTCTCACAAACAAAACAAGGGTTTGTGATGTAGCTCAGTGACACAGTGCTTGCTTGGCAAGCACAAGGTCCTGAGTTTGATTCCCAGTACCAAACAAAAACAAAACCAGGACTTAACCTAATTCAAATGTAGAATTGGCTTCTTTAGTCATCTTAGGCAAGAGACTGGCCCTCCATGCCCAAACTGGCTTAATAATGAAACCTACATTTTGCTAGTAAGACTAGAGTCCCTGATAAACTTTGAGTGATGTTGCTGCTAGGATTATCAGACACCTTATCTGGAAGTTTAATTCCTTCTGTGCCTACCTAGAGTTCGACTGGACCTTTTGGACCATCTCCCATGTCACCAAGGATGATATCACTAGTGGCGGCTGGTTTTGTCTGTGCAAAGTCTCAGCCTTGTGTCTGTCACACACACACAGGCTCCATGGCTGCAGCCTGTTCAGCATTGCCCAGTATGGGAGAGGACTTTGCCAAGGATTCTGGGGGCCCCCGGGGGAGTCTGTGCCTGGTTGTCCCCCACGAATGAGGAGAGGCTGTGCTCCTTCCAGCCCTGGAGCTGGGTGTGTCTGTTTAGGCAGCAGGCCAGGCAGGTGGCCTTGGGGTGTCTGGTCAGGTCAGCCCACTGCAGGGAGAAGAAGAAAAAAGAAGAGACCAAGATGAGACCAAGATAGCTTTGGCTCTGGGGAGAGGGGGAGGCAGGCCAGGGGAAGGAGGAGACAGGGGAGGAGGCAGAGGAGGGACTGTGGCTGGAGGGGAGACAGACCCAGCCCAGAGCTCTGCGCAGCTTCCTGCTGCCTGTCTCTAAACCCCTCCACATTCCTGCGCCCCGCCAGACTGCCTGGACTGCCCCGACTGCTCTGCCGCCGCCTGCCTCTGAGGTAGGTACACGGTCTGCGGGCCGCTGGGCCGGTCCTCTCCAAACAGCGGCTTGCGTCCCCAGAAAGGCAGGGGAGCCCTGCTGGGGATGCTGTCTCTGTCCACCTAGGCGCCCTCACTTAAATTAAGGTCGTAGTCCACTGGTCACCTGTTGCTTTTCAGGAGGTGGAAGGACGCACAGTGGATCCCTCTTTCAGGTCTTCGGGAAATAATCTCACTATGTCTTGGAAT
>NW_004524627.1:10185022-10224240 GCF_000260255.1 Octodon degus
ATCTTCTTAATATATGATAATAAATGTTCTTTACTTTGACACTATTAATAAGTACTTTTGTATTTTGCAAAATGCTTGTTGTTATATCATTTTTTCTCCCAAGTTTTAGTATGTCATTTGTTTTGTCTGGGTAAGAATTATTTTTCTTTCATTTTAACATTTTTTTTGGGGGGGGGGAACTGGGGATTGAACTCAGGCCCTTGCGCTTGCCAGGAAGCGTTTATTCCAATAAGCCATCTCCCCAGCCCCCATTTTAACATATTTTAAAGTGTTGTTTTAAGCTGTTTTTCTTCATTAAAATTTTCAAAAAAAATATATCGATTGCAGATTTTAGGTTGTGATCTTTTATTGGTAAATGAGACTTGGTGCTTAAAAGAATTATTAGGCTAGAAAGGAGAATTAAACATGAAAATTATCTAAATGGAAATGAAGGGGAAGCTCTGGGAGTATATGAGGTTGCTGAGGAAAATGGAGAATGATGGGAAATGCCACCATTATGGAACAGTTAAATGCTGTAGGATAGAATGAGGACAGGGATGTTAGTGTTTCAACTACTATGGAAAAAAATGTTTCACTGGGCTAGACTGAAGGAGAAAAATAGTAATAGTATTAGATACTACAAATAGATTGAACCAAAAGGAACATTCCATTTAGAAAGACCAAGATCTTTGAAGAAGTAGGTAAGACTCTCAGAACAGTCATGTTTGTACAGTGAAGGGGTGTATGTTCCCTGAATGCAGTGGGTAGGTACACTGTGAGAACATGTATGGTGAGTGTTACGAGATGGGTACGTTGAGTCAGGGGGTGTTATGGTTTCTATTTAGTTCTCCCCAAAGAGTCTCAGGTGATCATAGGCAGGACCTTTGGAAGTTAATTGGGTTATGATATCTCCCTGTATATATTTGGAGTCACTGTGGACGTGACCCAGAAGGCTGTTACCTCCATTCCTGGCTCTTCCTGGCTCTTCCTCTTGTGTTCTCTGCTTCTTGTTCCCTATCCCATGAGCAGCTGCTCCCTGCCAGGCTCCTCTGCCCTGCTATCTTTCCTTGAAGCCAGCAAGCTATGGACTGAAACCTCTAAATACTGTGAGCTAAAATAAGCCGCTTTCTTTGAGTTGAGGATATTGAGTTTTAATTGTTTCAGCCGTAAGAAAGTGACTAAGATGGGTGAGTATGCATGAGTGTGGTGAGAGTATCTTAATAAGATTCTGGGATTGGAGGACATTATTATTTTTTAAGGTGATACAAGTTTATATATAGGCAAAGGAAAAATGTTTTAGAATTGTAAGAGAAATTTAAAAATATTGGATTTTTTTTATAATTTTATTGAGAAACAAATATCAATGAGTTTCACAACTGATTACTGGCACATTTTCAATAATTAATGCATTGCATATTGTTGTCTTAGTGGTTATTTATTATACAAGATGCAGACGTGATCTCTTGTCTCAAACACTATTATAACATACCTCTCTATTCATTGAATTAAGAGAATGGAGCTGTATATCTATCCTATTTTGAGTAGACAGATACAAAAGGGTCAGAACACTATTGGATTATAGAATCATTTCCTATCTTGTAGTAGGTGTAAAATTTAATTCCTAATGAATCACACAGACCTAAAATTGTAGATGACAACATAGGAAATCTTTGTGAACTTTGCCTTAGAGAAAGGTTTCATAGATACCACTGAAAGCAGCCTATAAGTGAAAAAAATTAATAAATTGAATTTAGTGAAAATTAACAACTTTTGCTCTTTAAAATAATGAAGAAAAATGAAACAAGCTAAATCTGAAATTAAGGTCATATTTCATTTGTGGAAAAGTTCCTTAGGCCATTAAGATCAGAAGCTATTCATAGAACATTTCATCTAGGTATTTTATATCAGCTGATCTTAAGAAGAAGAGAAGAGACTGACATGTCCTTGTAGGTATTTTATGTTTTATTGTTTCTTCTTTTGCGGCTCACAGTCAGCCAGATGTCCTGTGGCTGTTCCAGGTGACATTTGCTTTGGCTGCCGCAAGCTTCTGTTTCAGGTGACTCCGTCCTCTGTAGCCATCCACAGAAAGATCCATGAGATGCCTTGCTCCATGCAGGACTAAGCAGAATTTTGACATTGCACAAGTGTGCACTGACTTTCCCCCTCACATTAAGCAACCTTTCCTTACCCTAGTAGATAGGTCTGTGCACTGTTTATACTTATGCTGAAGCTTAAGTCCTTAAAGCCTCTTTCAGGTAGCATCTTTTTGCTTTTTTGTGGTTTCTATGTCAAGGACAGTAAGAGCTGGTAATACCAAAGGCTGGTAACACAAAAAGTGGTCAGCAGCTATGCTGGAAATACTGCAGGAGGCTGTTAGCCAGACAATATGAAGAGCGATGGAGAACTGCCTCTGTCTGTAGTCTTCCAAGGGCTAACAGGAACTGGAGAGTGGTGCAGGGCTGCTAACACAGGAGCTGTAACTTACTGGCATCCAAAGTTGAAGGCTGTTAACATAAAGAGAGGTACATTTTACCTAATTTAGTTTTTTTCCCATAATTTTATTGAGAAATAACGAGACAGTTTCAAATCAAATTGGTAGGACCGTTTCAATAATTAACACAATGCATACTGTCTTCCTATTGGTTATTTGTTGTACAAGATGCAGACATGATATCCTGTTTGCAAACACTATTAGAACAAATCCCTCTATTCATTGAATTAAGAGAATGTAGCTATATATCTATCCTAATCATTTTGAATACACAGATACAGAATGGTCAGTCATCTGTATCCCCTTTTTTTTGTTTAGTTCTGTCATTTAAATATTATAGGTGTGTGAACTCAGCAAAATATTCCAAAATAGTCCAGTAGTCCATAGTAGTATTAGGTCTTCCGCTTGACTGGCAATGTCAGCAGTTGTTGACCTGAGTCCCCTACAGCTCAACATGACAACATGACTTTACTTCTTACACTTCGTTTTTATACTTTTCTGCTGAATGGTTAAGAACAAGATAAAGCAAGACCTATGTAACAAGAATTGTAGCTTTTGGGTCTGATAAGGTCAGTCAAATCCCCTCAGTATTTATCCTGAAACCCTGCACCTCAGTTTGTACATCCTTTGTCAGTGTCAGCCATGTGGATGAGTCACAGTCATTGCTTGGCCAGTGTGCACTCTGTGAAAGCCTGAGAGTATGTTTTCTTTCCATGACTCTCCTTAGACATACTCTACATAATCGATCACTTTCCTCTTTGGCCCCATAATCTCCTTGATTAGAAAATTTGGGACACAGCTGAGTTACATGACATTACAGTACAAGTTCTCATATGTCCTGAGTCATAATTAACCTTGGAAGACTGGGGCCAAAATGTTGGCTTTCCTTGTGGCCCTTTTTCTCTAATTTTGGTCTGCAAACTTAGGTTGTTAACCCTCCAGAAGAGAAGCTTATTGTTATTACCATGCAACGTAGGTTGTTAAGCTTAACCTATCTGTCTGAATATCAGACATCTTAGGCATAACATGGAATAGGTATTTTTCATCAAGTATTGATATGTTAAACTTAAGTCCCTACAGAATATGATGAAAAAATTTAAAAAATTAAAATATATTTAAAAAGTAGGAATAAAAAATTATATGTGTTTACACTTAAGTCCAGAAATCTAACCACATGCAGCATTGTTGCAGGACAGTCCCGCAACACTCCTTTTCCTGTCTCCTGCCTTCATTCACCACCCCTTCCTTTTTAAACAAGCATCTACCTGAGAGACAGCATGGCAGCAACTGGTGTGTCATGACAAACAGCATGTATTCGGAAGACCAGAATGACAGGCACTCCAAGCATGAACCTACTATTACAAATTGCCATTTTCAGTGCAGTTGCTTAGTTCACTATAGTGTCAGTACATATAGTTAGTCAGGGTGAGAATCCTTCCAATTAACTGCTAGATTCGAAAATCTTCTGAAGATTCTCAGGATCATTGCCTTACCCATCTTGTACATATAATTGTATGGCCTGCCTCTGTCATGTTTCCTAGCTCTTCTCCTTACTCTCTCTTCATTGTCTAGTCCTCAAGTTCTTGCTTTCCTTTTAATTGTATTATACCTAAAAATATGGAACGCTTCACAAATTTGCATGTCATCCTTGCGCAGGGGCCATGCTAATCTCTGTATTGTTCCAATTTTAATATATGTGCTGCTGAAGCGAGCACCCTAATTTAGTTTTAAGGCAAATTTTAGCAAAAGAACCCTCAATCAATTGCCTATAATGTTAGGTTAAGTTGTGTGGTCTATGTCCTAAGAAAACTGAGTATTTCTTAAAAAGTTTAAACAACAGACTGAGTTTTAGTATAAAAATACTAAATGAAGTAACATTTCTAAGCTTTTTAAGGTCAGGGGAAAAAAAGCCTGGCTATGTAAGTAGATACATTGAGAGCAGTTGCTTTCAATAGATAATAACTTAGGGAAAAGAAGAAGTCACAGGAACATGATAAGTAAACATAAAAAATTTTCTTTTCAATTTGGAAGCAGATACTTTATTAACTGATCAAATCATAAAAACACCATGGTAGTTACCTTAGTTCATCCTTCTAATAAGCCTGTTGATCTGGTCTTCCCTATTTCCAGCATTTCTACCTTCCACAAAATGGGTGCTCTTTTTCTTCATTCTACATCATGGAGATGATTAACTTGAACAGCCATAGGAAGTCATCTGCCTCTTTGAAGTATTTTCCGACAGTATAGATCTCATGAATCAGATCCTCCATGCAGATGATTCCATATTTACCAAGAGATCGAGCAATCAATGAATTATCTGTCAAGGCAATTCGCTTCTCACTGATTTTGCCAAAGCCATGCTTTGTATGTTAGTTCATTTACTGACGTCAGGTTTGGGTGCCTCCATGCAGTCTATTGCTCCACAATTCTCAGCATGTTAATTGAAGCCTTGTTGAGCTTAACGAAGGTACCATTGAAGATTTGGTGAAGGCGAAGAAGCTGCACCACCTTGCGGACCTTTGGGCTCACACCATTGATACCCCTGATCCAGATGACAAATGCCAGTTTAGGCTCTGCAGGGGCATAGAAGTTGCCAGTTTTTCTCACCATCCTAGCCATTTGGATCTCAGTTGTGTATATATGTCTATATTCCTTATGATAGTGCCTGGCTTTTTCATAGGTGAGCTTCCTCCTCGCCTTATGAAGCATCTTCTGGTCAAACTTCTTTCTCAGGTGCTTTATCTTCAGCTCTGCAAAATGGCTTCGTTTTTTCTTAAGGGTTTCTGGCACAGCAGGAACCTTCTTTTTCTTCTCTTCTACACCCTCCATGGTTCCAGCTGGAAAAGAGCAAAAATTTAAAAAATATGGACATTGAGAGTTATCACACAGACCAACATTTTCACATCATAGTTCCTGAAAAACTGGCGTAATCAATACAAATTCAGAAAAACTAATGTTCATTTATTTTACTAATGTTTAGATTTAGTACTCATAATTACAGTGAAGAACTATTGGCATTGTATGTTCTATTTCAGAAATAGTATATAATGTAGCTTTGGAATAAATTCATTAACATGTAATTTGCATGCACTAAAATATATTAATTTTAAGTGCATGGTTCAATACCTTTTGACAGATATATTTGACCTTGTAATCTCCACCATTAAGCTATCAAACTTTTTTCTTTTGGAGGTGCTTCCTCTCCTTTTTCAGTTTTTAATTTGAAATATGTTCTTACTAAATCACTCTTTATCCTAAATTGAGATTTTGTAACAGGATAGAATTATGTCACATGCTTTTTATCTGTACTTTTAAAACAGTGAAAAATTTTATCACATGGTTTTCTTCTCAGCACCATTGTAATTTTCAGTCAAGAGTAAGTGAACAGTGCCAATTTGGTATTTATTTTGTTATAAACTTAGTATAATCCAAACTTTATAAAATGTATACATATGTATTTAGAAGGTACTATATATTTTTGAGGAAAAAGTATTCTAATGATAATTATAGCCATCACTTATTGAGTAGTAAGTAAATGGTGGATACTTCTAAAGCCTTCATAAATACAATCCTGTTCTTGTAAAATGAGGTATGTGTTCTTAGGTATTTTTATAACTAAGGTACTTAAGGGAACTAAGAATTATACAAGGTTAGGATACATTTGAAAAAGCAAATTGAAGAAAGAATGAATAAATTGGAGCAAAGGAAGGATAGTCAAGAAAGTAAGCTTGTCTTTTTTTTTTTTTAACAAGTCATATTAGAGATTCTAAAATCTTTTAGTGTGGCTTTGATGACATTGGACTGCTGAAAACAAATTTCAAGGAACTCAACATTTCTACAAGAAGTGATTGAACTTTCTGATCTTTCAAATTTTTTTTTCTTATGATTAAAATTTAAGTACTTATTAGTGAGGGGGCCTGCCCTTAGCTCAGTTGTTTAAGTGCCTGCTTATGCAAAGGCAGTCTGGAGCAGGATACAGAGGTTTGATCATCAGCTAGCCCTGCCCTTCAGGCAGCCTGAGCCACCAAAAAAAAAAAAAAAAAAAAAAAAAAAAAAAAAAAAAAATCTTTTCTGGTCTGTGTGTACTTATTAATGAAAAATAAAATATTTTCAAGCATATACCAATATAACAGTTTAAAAACATGTATATTTTGATATGCTGAACAAAAAATCACATATAATACAGTTTGAATACAGTAGTTAATGTGTGGATGATTTAATGAAATACTTGACCTTTTTATTATTGTTTACAGAAAGATTATATTCAAAAGAAAAAGGAACTATGGGGAATCTGTATCTTTATTGCAGCAGTTGACCTAGATGAGATGCCATTCACTTTTACTGAGCTACAGAAAAACATAGAAACCAGGTAAAATTTCTTATCTAAATTAGTTCTCTCCTACTTAGAAAACTGCTTTAGGACTTTTTTCTTAAGTAACTTAAGGAAATTAGTGAGAAATGCTAAAATTAAATAAAATATAAAAGACTTGGATCACATAGTGAATTGTCACTCTCTCATAGAGCCTTTAATAGAAGTTTATTTATGCTGTGGTTCTTAAAAATGTAGCAGTTTGTGTCCTGGGAAAATTTTTATCTGTTAGTGTTCATTTGCAGATTGTCTTAATTATAACTGTTGTTAAAGTTGTACCAAAGAGCAAAGATTTATAAAGCAGGGTTATATATTAAAAACTTTATAAGATATTTTGGGTCTATTGTAAAGGAATTTAAGATTTATTAAAATTTGTGATTTTAACATAGTAGGTATTATAATTATGGTTTTTTTTTTTTTTTTTAAGACTATTCTGTATTCGGCTAAGTAACTATTACAGTATTTGACCCAGCAGTTGCTTAAATGTTTTATTGATTTTTTTTTAAGCCTCGGAAGAATACTAATCTGCATCTGATAATTCATGAACTTTATCTTGCAAAACTTTCCAGGACTTTTAGTTATTCTTGTGCAGCATGTTTACAAAACAGAGTAATAAATAATTTTACTAGATGTGTAGTTGTATGTTTCTACTTGAGTAGCCCTCTAGAATTACCTAACTGGTATTTTATTTTAAATTAGCTAGATAAAATTTGGCTAATTTACATTATTTTATATTTTTATAATACTTTTGCTTACCTTTAAGTAAAATGTGGAGAAAGAGGCCTTTTATATTCATAAATGTATAGAAATTATATCAATAACATAGTTTATAGAGTCAAGTCTTCCAGACCACAGGCACTAATTCTGTCTTTTGTCCCTCTTTCTTTTTCCCGAAACTTAAATACAAAAGGCTTTGTTATTAATAGCCCACAGTTTTCAAAATACTCTGACGGGTATTGCCATTCAACTTATAAAAACAAAGCAAGAGTGGTTCCTTTTTTTTTTTTTTTTTTTGTCTTTTTGAAACAGTATCGCTATGCAGTTCAGGCTGGTCTTGAGCTTATTTTGTAGCCCAGGCTGGTCTCAAACTCACAATTGTGCTCCTTTCTCAGCCTCCCCAGTGCTGGGATTACAGGGGTGCACCATCACACCCAGTTTAAGGGTGATTCTTTAATAAATGCTAGTCTGTACTTGATTTTTCTTCCTATTCTGGACTCTGCATATTTACTCCATTCTCTTTTCTCTTTTAATCAACATTCTAATCTTTTCTATCTTGTAGGATTTCTAACTCCTTCATTTGATTTTCCACATGGCTTATTGTGACTGTCTCCATCCCTTTTATATAATGAGAATTTTTTGTTTTTCTTCCTTATTGGGAATTGAAACCAGTGCCTCATGCATATGAGGCAATTGCTCTACCCTGTGCTAAACCCCCAGCTCTTAATTTTTATTTCAAGACAAAATCTTGCTAAATTACCCTGGAACTTTTGATCCTTTTGCCTCAGTCTCCCAAATAAATGTGATTACTGGCAAGTGACTCTGCACCCAGTTGATGTAATGGAAACGTTTAATAAACTTTTTTTGGTTCTTTTTTTATTTTATAGACAACATTCCCTTGTGTTTCCTAGACTGGTTTCAAGCTCTTGAAATCAAAGAATCCTCTGTCTCTGCCTCCAGCTTCTGTCTCATGTCTCTGTACCTGGCTTGGCTGAAACTCTTATGGTTGCTGGACAGCCTCTAAATGGGTCCAGTCACTAGTAATACTTGGTCTAGTTAGCTGCTTTGGTGTAATTCCTAACCCCAGCTTGATTAGAAATTAGAATATCAGATGCACTTGATAATTTCTCTGCCTTTAATACCCTAACAGAAAATATATATTGATGTTTCAAACATTTTTAATAGAAAACAATGATGAATGACTTAAAATAATTATTTAAACAATTTAAATTTTTGATATTTCCTTTCACCTTCCCCCTTAGTTCAGTCCTGAATTTGTTCATGGGGCAAAGAATGTCAATGTATGTATCTGTAGCATGAGAATGCCAAGAGGCTCAGAAATTATATCAATATAGCCAAAGTGGGGTGGGGAGGGCAGCCACAAGGGAGTGTGGGGTTGTCCTGATGTGTGTGGGCTGCTTGGTGTGTGATATCAGAGATCAAGAAGCATGTGTGGGGAGTTAGTGCAGGGGATCAGTACAGGGAGAGGACGAGGTCTACCACTGTGGGGGGTCAACCATAGCTGGGTGAAGAAGAGGTCTGCGGGGGTGGGAGCAATCCAGAAGGCAGGCAGGGCAGGAGAATGTTCACATCGGGGAGTAGGGAGTTCTGGAGAAGAGTTGTAAGTGTGAAAAGGGAAACACTAGCATGAGCCACATGGTTTTGTATTGGAATGAAATAAGTAGATGCAAACTAATTTTTTTAAGGAATTTTAGGACAGGGTCTTCAGGGTATGCAGGGTGAACAGGGTCTCACAATGTAAATCCGACTCCTAGTGATTCTCCTGTTTTCAGCCTCCCAAGCGCTAGGATTACAGGCTCATGCCACCACACCCAGTCTCATTTGCTGTCTCAGCACGCCCCAGGGATGGAGCTGGCACAGTGTGCCCTGCTGTTGAGCTCTACCTTAGCAGAGCTTTGGTCCGTTGAGCTATCTGGCTGGCCCTTAACTAACTTTTAAACTTTTTTTTTTTTTTTGCTTGTTTTTTGTAGTCCTGGGGATTGAATCAGGGCCTTACACATGCTGGAATGTCATGGTTTTTAAGTAAACAGATACAGAGTGACTCTTAATAGTGATTTTGTACTATAGGTATATAGTACAAAAAGCTAGAAGAAAGATTTAAAGAGCTAGAAAAGATTTTGAATACTTTGGCCATAAAGAAGTGATAAAAGTTTGAAGAGAGATATGCTTATCTTATTACATAATATATACATTTACTGAAATACCATGTGGTACTCCACTATTATGTAAACTTGCATTTTATGTATCCTTTAAAAATAAATTTAAAAATAATAAAATAAATTTAACAACTCATACAAATAGATGTAGCAATCAGCATACATTTACGTGTCCTTTCGTGACTCTTGTCATCTTCCATGCTGAATCATATATAGATAATGCACTAATCGCTTCTCAGCCTTTTGGCTAAGATCAAGTGTAGTATTTGTTCTTACCAGATAATGGGCTATAGATTGAGGCTGGTTGACTTTTTTCTTTTAAAATTCTAGCAAAATGCAATAAATAATTCTTTCCAAAGGACATGATAATGATTTGAGTAGAGCTAATAATTTTTCTAAAATGCCTGTTTTGGAAATAAAATAAATTTTAAAAAATACTGTTTCATTTTTTTCTTCTTTCCTTTATAGTGTATATAAATTCTTTGATTTAGTAAAAGAAATTGATACCAGTACCAAAGTTGATAATGCTATGTCAAGACTGTTGAAGAAATATAATGTGTTGTGTGCACTCTACAGCAAATTAGAAAGGTAAAGTAAGAATTTTATTAGTGTTATACTCTGATTTTTCATGTCAGTGTTCAGAGTTTGATACCATCTTGGAACTGTTAACATTCTTATTAGCTTATTTATCCACTCAAGTGCATTCTGAATGGTTTCTCCAAAATTAATTGTTCTACTCTTATTTTCATAAACTTTAGGCTTAGTTCTCTTTTTAGTCTTATGTGTCCAGAGACCCTAGTTCTGAATACTGATTTAATCTTAACTTTATCTGTGGCATTATTAGAAGAAGGTACATTTTGGAAATGGAAGATGTCAGTGGTCTATACTAAGATTGTGGTTTTGAGCTCCCGGTGATGGGCTAAAGGAGATTTCACCATTGCTGTTCATGGGAGAATCATAAGTGAACTTGAATGAAGTTTTCAAATACATTTTTTTCATCCAAACTGTGATTTCCTAATCCAAGGGTTGTAGTCCTAAATGTGACATGTGCCTGTTACTGTTTTTTTTGAGATTAATTGCATTGGGTACATGCATATGAAAGTTGATGTTTTCGGTAAAAAAGCAATTAGTTGTAGGGTGGTAATGGGGTGGATAGCATGTCCTTAGATATCTGGAGAATGAGAATTGAGACAAAGCTGAAAGGAAGCGTCTTCCCAGAAGATTAGATCTGGGGATTTTTCCTTTCCCTTCCTTTGATCGACAATGACTGAAACTTCAGCAATACGGTGGCAGAGGAGAAAGGTAGAGATGAGCTCAAGGGGTGGCCTCAGGGTTTTGAAGGAGTGTCTTTTCTTACATTTATTTATTTTTCTTTTTTCTTTTTTTGTTACTGGCGATTGAACTTGGGACCTTGTGCTTGCCGGGCAGGCACTTATGCTGCTGGGCTATCTCCCTGGTTCTATTTTTGTTCTTTTTTGAAGAAAGATTTTTTTTTCTGGATTAAAAAAAGTTTTTATTTTTAAATGAAATACATAGTTTTCATAAGGAATGAAAACTAATTATAGAATATTCAGAAATTACACAAAGCCATAAATAAAATAAGAATCAATATCAGTACTAGGGATAATCATTTTTGTTTTAGAATGTTTCTTCTTTTAGCATACTGTTTTACATTAAGTTGATAAAATTGCTTACATAATTTTTGTCCTTTTAAAATTTAGCTAATGCTTGTGACTCATAACCCTTTACTTATCAGGGAGCTTATCTTTTTTTTTTTTTTTTTTTTTTTTTTTTTTTTGTGGAATGGGGGATTGAACTCGGGGCCTTGCGCTTGCCAGGCAGGCGCTTATTCTATTGAACTGTCTTCCCCGCCCTCAGGGAACTTATCATAAGAAGATGATCCCAAGTATAAACATGCTTTAGAGATTTTTGTTATTATTTAGATCTCCGAAAATGAGGACTACCTATTGACAACTGAAGTTAAAAAGTACACCATACATTAATTAAACATAAAATTATATAAATATAAACTGTGTTGATGAGGAATAGCAATATAGGAAAGTGCTTCTAGTATTAAATAAATAACGCAGGCTATGCTGTGGTGATGTCTGTATAGAAGGAAAAACTCAGACCACTAATGCATAGAATAAAATGATGGGAAATAAGTTTGCCACTAATGAAAGTTTTCCTTCCTAAGGAGCAACTTTATTACCTTTGTAATAAAGCAACAACTTTTCTAAACCAATTATAAAGAAATTGTATTCTTTACAAATTAGCACTAAAATTGCAGTTATCAGGTCATTTCTAGGTATAGAATTTCTGAACTAAGACTTATTTGGGTTTGGTCCTTTTTTTTCTGCCACAATAATTTTACTTGGATACTTCAGGGTTGTTTTACTGTTGTCTAAGATGAGTAATATTCCTTGCTATTTTATCTTTTTTCTTTACTCTTTATACCTTATATGGATATAATTGCATTTGATTCCTCTTTAGAGATGCTAGGGAGTGGGATATCCTAACAAGTAATTACACACTTCATAGTCTACTTTTTTTAGGTGGCATTCCTTTTTTTTTTCCTTTCCAAACAGAGAGTATTAATTAAAAAAACAAAAAACAAAAAACAGTGCATTGACAAATAAGTAAGCCAGTTTTCCTTTTATGTTCATTTATTTACTTATTTGGTACAGCGCCTTGCTGTGCAGCTCAGACTAGTAGTTATCATCATGTCTCAGTCTCCCAAGCACTGGGATTACAGGTGTGCACCACCACACCCGCTTTCAGTGGCTGGCTTGGCATCCAGGGCCAACACAGCATGTGGTACTGGGGATGGAACCTGGATCCTGCACTTGCCAGGCAGGCACTTAGATCACTGAGCTATCTCCCCAGCCTCCTCTTATGTTCAGATTCATGTTAAGAGCTATATATTTATTAGATTTACTAAATATGTATTTATTTTGTGTCTATATTTTAATAGTATAAGTGGTCAGAAAATATAGGGAGAAAAGCATTATAGAGAATTATTTAGATGATAGAAAATTCAACTAATAGCAAATGCAAGTTAAAAGTTAAATAGTTGCACCTATTACATATTGAAATTTGGAAGTTTAAAAATATATAGACAATCTGAAAGGCACAAGTTCTTCCTGTATCCTGTTGCCTATTTTTTTTTTTTTTCCTGGCTCAGTCCAGCCTGAGGCAGTGCTAGTGCAGCATGTGGTGCCAGGGATTGAACCCTGGTCCCTGTGCTTTTAGGCTTGCCTAAGCAGGTGCTTGAGTCTGCTGAGCTACCTTGCCGGCCCCTGTTGCCTATTCTTTTTAAAGGCCAGTTGTATACAATGGTGTTTTCAGGTTAGTGAATAAGACACTAAGTTATAAATAGGATACAAAATGAGAGATTCTAGAGAATTTTCTGAAAATGATGCCTTTCCACACAGTGGGAGCTGAGGGAGAGTTTAGTGGAGAAGAAAATAGTCTGGAGTCAGACAGATTTTGATTGTAATGTAGGTTCCCTACATGTAGTGGAATGATTGTGGATGAGGGAGTTACCTAATTTTAGTGCTTAGTTCTCTAATGTAGAAATCAAATTCATAGTAGTACCTACATGCTGCAGTGTGTACTTTAAGAACCTACACTATGAGCTGTTTTATTGCAAATTATTTAACAAACCACAACAGGCATTAACTGGGAGTACCTGGCTGTAGGTTAGGTATTGGGAGTGTAAAATCATATATATCTCTGTGATCATCAAGTTTAGAGCAAATATATCATGTTTTTTAGAAAAATCAATACAGTAATGGATGTTCTGCCTTATTTGTACATTTTTGAAGTTATTGAGATAATTGATACTGAAGTTTATTATAGGATACACCATAAGAATATATAGCTATTAATTCAATAATCATTAGTTATGATGTGATGTGAGATTATACCAGATCACTAATTATAAAATGTATTTTGAGTTAAAAATGAACCTGTGGAATGTTTTTGTAATTAGATATTACAAGGAGGTAAAATATCATATATTAAAGAACGGTACTTTAACTTAGCTTCATAATTCTGTACATGGTTTTGTTTTTAAAATGTGTACTTCTTTTTTTGTTTGTTCACTGACCGTGAACTCCGTATGTAATCCAGGCTGGCCTGGAACTCATGGCAATCCTCCTGCCTCAGCCTCTCTCAGTGCTGGGAGTACAAACATGCACCACCATGCCTGGCTAAAATGTACGCTTCTTTTCTTTTTTTATTGCCAAGTGCCAACTCACCTAAACACTGAAGTTTTAATTTAGAAAAAACAAGTCATACATTAACATCTTTTGTCTTAAAAGGAAAACAACACGTGTGTCATAGGTTCATCACCACTGCCACAGGGGAACTTCGTGCAGCTAAAAGGGGGGAGGGGCTAAATGTGCGCTTCTTAAGATGAATGAAGTTTGATAAAATTGTTGTGGTTTCTATATTATAAGATATTTAAAGAGTCATAATATTTATAAAATTATTTCTTCCTTTCAGGACATGTGAACTTATATATTTGACACAACCTAGCAGTTCGTAAGTAACACAGTGTTTTTTACTTTTTAAAAGTCTTTTTTTCCCCAGAATAATCTCAACATATTGGTAAACATTGGAATTATTGTGTTGATGTTGTTATTAGACTATTTCATAAGTTAAGGCGATAAAGCCCTATGTCAATTATTTATCTTATAAAGAAGTATGTGATCTGTACAGCAAAGAACTAATAAGGAGGAAATGGATTCAGTGAAAAATTATTACCAACTCTGGGAAGTGCACCCAGTTGATTATGTCTTCACTGAGAGTCTGTCACAAGTAGACTCAGCATTAATTTGTTAATTTTGTTAAATTAAGAATAATATAAAGAGTGTATTAAAATTGACAATTTAGTTTTTTTAAATGTGTGGTCCATGCTATCTCAGTATACTCATGTAGAGCTCCAGAGCTTTTCTTTGGAAGCAAATGAGTAGCACAGATTTCTGCCTCATCCAACTGGTAGTATTGAAGGTGATTGGCATAAAGAAGAGTTACATGTTTATGAATTAATTGATAGGCTTCTAGTAATTCCAACAAATGAACATCTGTAGAAAAATTACAAAGGCAGAGTATTAACTTGACAAACCAGTCACCCCAAACTTCATTTTTCTACTTATGTTGCTTTTAATTAGAAAACAGAGAGTGTACCAATATTAAGGTCAGTTGAAACCAAATACATTTTAGATTAGAATTGGCATATTCAGTACTTTCTTTAAAAGTATACTATTATATGGGCTGAATATATTGCCTTGGTAGAATCATGAAGTGAATTGAGAAATAAATTAGGGCACAAATTGTGCAATTAAAATGAACTGTATTCTATTATGCATTTACCTCAGGTATATAATTAAAAACAACAAAACTCCCCATAGATAGAAATCTTCATTGATGTTAAATTTTTCATTTTTCTTCCTGCTTTCTATTTGATTACTAGAATATCTTCTGAAATAAGTTCTGCATTGGTGCTAAAAGTTTCTTGGATTACATTTTTACTAGCTAAAGGTAAATTCATTATGTTGTTATGTGCTAATGTTTCAAATGTAATAAGCTGATGTTCTTTTGGACTAAGCACAAAACTTTTATTCAGTTAATGCATCCCTCATACCATTTATTCTCTGCATGATGTATTATTAGAAACTTCCTGTAATTCTACAATGCAAACAATTTTGGGACTATTTCATTTGACATGAATATTTTATCCTCCCTCTGTTTGTTTTCTTCCCTTGTTCATGCAGTGCTGGATATAGAATTCAGGGCCTCACCCATATTAAATAAGCACTTTACCACTGAGCTGTACCCTACTCTTTTTTATTATTCTTTTTTTTAAACAATAAAGATCTGTGTTTATAAAAATATTTGTTCAAGATAAACAGTATAGTGTAAAGAAAAATCACCCAACACCTACCCAAAAGTAACCATCATTAAAATTATGTGATTATGCCAGATATAGATTTGTGTATGCATTCTGATAAAACAGATGGGTTTAATACATTCACAGACATAATTTTCTAAAAATAGGATCATAGTATCTTTTTTTTTTTTTTTTTTTGTGGAACTGGGGATTGAACTCAGGCCCTTGTGCTTGCCAGGAAAGTGCTTATTCTACTGAGCCATCTCCCTGGCCCCAATACTATCTGTCGATCTATTTATTAATAAGAATTAATTTTACTTGAATTTTACAGAAGAAATACAAGAAGTTGCTAGAAAATAGGCTTTTAGATGTCATATTCTCTGTTTACATGTCTATGGATCATGTCCAGAGATTTTCTATTCAAAGGACAACTTTTTAAGTCATGCTTTGACTCTTCTCCTATTTTCTGGCAGAGCTCATGAGAAATCTGAGACTTTTTATAATTCCCTCCTTACTTAGTTCTCTGAATATTTGAAGAGCTGTGTTTTTCTGCCTTTTCTTCTGGGTTTAATATTATTGGGCTATCTCTCAATTTTTATAATTCTATGTAAGTTTCTCTTGAAACATCAAAATTCTTTTTAAACTTGAAAGCTTTTCATTTCAGAGAAATCTTACTCTACTATATTGTAAATATTTATGTAATTAGGTTTCTTGATGGTTGCAGTAGCACTAACGTTAATGTTGGATTGTTTTGGGGCTCCATATTTTTATTATAAGGTTATAATTTTTCATCTTATATGTTGACTTTTTATGTCAACTCTTTTTTTTTTTTTTTTTTTCCCTGTGGTTCCTGTTTTCAGCCTCTCAAATGCTGAGATTACAGGTGCAGGCCACCACCAGGCCCAGTCTCAATCGCTGTCTCAGCATGTGTGTGGGGGGGCAGGGCCGGCAAAACATGCATTCTCCAGTAGCAGGCACTTTAGTCTGCTGGGCTATGAGGCCGGCCCTGTAGTTTCATTCTTAATGTTTTTCTTAACTTGGCTTATTCCTTGTTTTTGTATAATTTGAATTAAGTTCTTAGTGCAAGGCCTTATATGAGATTTTCTTCTTTCAGATTTTATTTTACACTGTTTTCTTATTTTTTTCCTATCCTGTATTGTGATTCTGCTTTTTCTTTTCTGTAGTATATTTTTATAATCTCTTTGTCTCTCATCTTGCTGGGGCTTTTGTGGCTAACGCTGACAGTGTTGTCTCCTCTAATGTATGTGGGTGAAGTCTCCCTTCTCTTACTTGTACTAAATCTGTGGCTTGCTTGTGTTTGTACTTAATCTGTGGTTTGCTAAAAAAGATACCCATGTTAAAAGTTATTGTTATTAGACCTACTTTCAGTTAGAACACAGGGGAGAAAATATTCATCTGGAGTCATGTGACCCTTCATTGCTTGAGTTTATGTACTCCATAATTCTTTTGCGTAACAGCATTATATTGGGATGGGATTGTTCCCAGTTGACCATAGTAAACTGACATCTTTATGTTTATAATCAACCAGCTAGTTGTTTACTTCCATTTTACCCCTTTCTGAGCAATTCCTACTTTCGATTTAGATGAGGAAAAAAGATGAGGAGTCCATCTGAGTTGCTCTCGAACTTAGATTGGTATGAACACTGAAACCAGTGTATATTTTTCCTTTCTTTGGGTTAGAAATAGGAAGAAAGAGATTTTTTTCATCTTACCTTTCTACTGTTTTTACCTTGAGGTGCTTGATATGTTTCTTTACTTCTGTAGTGCTTATTAATAACTTCTGAATTTTTGCAAACATATTTTTGAATTCTCTATATGGATCTAAAAAGCTTACCTGGTAGAATTTTCTCACACATTTTGTGCTCCTTCAGCATTCATTGGGGTTATTGCTGGGTTAGCAGTCAAGTACCCAGAAGATAATATATGAAATTAAACATCTCTTTCACAAATAATAGAGCCATTATAAATATTCAGTAGCTATATTTGATCTGTGATTTATTATTTGTAGCTATACTATTTCTTTTATAGTATCTACTATATGTAGTTGTTTTCATAGCCCTCTAGTTGTATATATAATAATTTTTAAAGTTTTCTACTGGATAATTATAGATGAGCTTACAATTATATACTAGTTTATTTTTTAAAATGACTTTGACCAGTGTAATATTTTGGAGGCAGTTCAAATTGAAAATATGTGAGGTTCACAAATAATTAGAATTAAAGATTAACATGTACTGTACTTTTAAAATTATTTTCACAAATAGTGAATTCTGTAGCTCATGCCAAAACTGGAAAAATAATTTTTTAAAAATAAAAATAAAAATTATTTTAGGTATAAGAAATTAATTATTATGGTAAATTAGTATTTTATAACTTTCTATTTTTATTTATATGTTTTAAACTTGACTGATTTTTTTATAGAACATAAATGGGAAAGTCTTTATTATGTGTCTAGTAATTATCAAATGAATGGATATGGATATATCCATACCCACAATTTTCTCTGACATAAAGTTACTTATCTCTAACTTTCCTTAAGTGTGTAAACCTTTTTTTATTTTCAGGAGAAGTATTACAAATGGAAGATGATCTAGTGATTTCTTTTCAGTTAATGCTTTGTGTGCTTGATTATTTTATAAAGCTTTCACCTCCTGCACTCCTCAAAGAACCATATAGTAAGTATTTTAATTTGTGCCACTTCTTTCTCTTCACTAGTAACTTATTGACTGTCTAGAAAGTCCAGTATGGTTCTCAAGCTGAGAGGATGATAATAAATCAGACATAGATTCTTCCCTTGTGTTGCCAGCTTACTGTTATTATAACACACACCCAAGATAATCAACTTATGAAGAGGAGAGATTTATTGTTGCTCAGACTTTCCATGTTCTAGTCCATCCATGGTCAATTGGCTTTGTTGGTTTGGGCCTATGGCAAGGCAGTGCGTCATGGCAGAAGTATGTACTTGAGCAAAACCACTCATCTCATGACAGAGGAGTGAAAGATAAAGGGCCTGGGTTCTTGTCCTTGTCAAGAGTACGCTGCAAATCCCCAAGACTAGGCTTTACCTCTTGGAATTACCCCACTTCCCAACAACATCAAGTTGGGGACCAAGCCTTCAACACATGCCCTTTGGGGATGTTCCAGATTGAACTACAGGTGCCCTCAAGTAGAATAAACTGTGGAAGGAGATATAAGACATGTTATGCAAATAATGGAGAATATGCTAGTAAGTGGTCTGTGTTATTTGGTTTTTTCTTTGGTGGAACTGAGGATTGAACTCAGGCCCTTGTGCTTGTCTGGCAAGCGCTTATTCTACTGAGCTATCTCCCCAGCCACAAGGTATTTTTTTTGGGGGGGGTCTGGATTAAAATAAAAGCAAATGCCGTGGGAGTTTAGGAGTTAATTTTTTCCAGCTGTAGAAAGCCAAAGGATACGGCATAAGAGAATGATATTTGAAATAAGTGTTGAAGAGTAGGTAAGGTTGGGGGATGTCACTCCACTGAAGAAGGGTTGGGGAAGGTAGTCCCATAAAAAGAGCAAGAGAAGGACAGAAAGGAATGAAGCTACTTCAGAAAGAGTGGTTCATTTTATAGGAACAGCTTGTTTAGGTTTTTTTTTGTTTTTTTGTTTTTTTTTTTTTTACTAGTAGTGAGTAATATAATTAATGTGACTTTTTGATCTATGTCCTGTAGTTGATACTGTATCAGTAAATAATGAGATGGGAAATGTACAATGGACATAGGAACTCAAATTGTTGGCGAGGGCTGGTTGTAACTCAAATTGGTTTAAGTCAAGACAGTTTTTCCCTAAGAAATAATGGAAATATCTGTAATGCATTCCAAACCTCTCAAAGCACCCCTTACATAATCTTTTCTTAATAAAAATAATTGTATAATGTGCATAATTTACCAGAAACACCAATAATTTTTCTAGTGCACTCATCACAAAATTATAAAATGTACCTAGTTTACTGAAACAACAATTTCATACTTGTACTCACCAGTAAAGTTGACATCTTTGGCTTGCATGCAGGGAGGATGAAATGGAAGTGGTTATTATTTGGAAAGAGAGTTCCCTTCCACAAGAACATCAGGAATCTGGCTTTCTGTCATTCTGTCCTTGGGAGAGTCTATAGCCCACTAGGACCTGGTCCTAACTCACTAGGTCTCAACATTTTCAGAATTAAAAACTGGTCTCAGGTTATCTGTTACTGTCTTTTCTTTAACATCATTCTATACATGACATGACATTGTCATGAAAGTAAATATATCAATTAACATTTTCTTTGTCTGGGTTGGTCTTTATAAATGCTTGTAGTACTATTTTTTTCAGAATTTCCTTTATTTAAGAACTTTGCTGTACTGATTGTTGATATTCCTGCTCTTCTTCAGAAAGCTCCTCAGCTGCCATTTTTTATTGCTCAGCCAGAAGCTGCTAGTTTCTCTGTAGACAATTCCTTTGAGTGTTCCTCCACCAGTTCCTCAACATAATCACTGTCTGCCTTTAAGCCTATGAACTCTGCTTCCAAGCTGCTGCTTCTTTTTTTTTTTTTTTTTTTTTTTGGTAGAGCTAGGGATTGAATTCAGGCCCTTGTGCTTACCAGACAAGCGCTTATTCTACTGAGCTATCTCCCCGGCCCAAAAGAGCTGAGAATCTTTTTGTTTGTTTTTTGACAGAACCGGGGATTGAACTCAGGCCCTTGCGCTTGCCAGGCAAGCGCTTATTCTACTGAGCCATCTCCCCAACCCCTGGACCCTGCTCTTATCATAGTGTCATCAACCAGAATCAGTTGAAGACTCAGGCTCTTCTATGTGGCCTTCAGCGTTTCTGTGTTGTATAGTTTTAGGCAACGCTTTCTTCTAGACAGCTCTCAGTGTACTTAGATGTTGGCCAAGGATTTCTCAAACCCACACAGGAAAGGATGTTATTTTGTTTCTTCCACAACTTTTTAAGGCTTAAATTTGTGTCTGAGACAATCTGGAAGCACTTCAGGAAGCATTCCTTGGTTTATAGCTTCTTAAAGTTAGCACTAACTTGCTGGTCAACAGGCTGTAGTAGAAGAGTTGTATTAGGCTCAATTAAGAGTCATGGGAATTCTTCAGCCAATACTTCCAGATCTCATGGGTGAGCAGGACCATTATGTGTACTGAGATCCTTGAGTGCCAAATCTTTGTCCTATAGATATTTCTATTTATTTATTTGGTACAGGGTCTTGCTATGCAGTTCGGACTCCCAAGTGCTGGGATTACAGGTGTGTGCCACCATGCCCAGTTTTGGTAGCTGGCTTGGTGTGCCCGGGGTTCTGGGGCTGGCAAGGCATGCGGTATTGGGAATTGAACCTGGGTCCTTGCGCTTTCCAGGCAGACACTTATGCCACTGAGTCTGCTCCCCAGCGCCTATAGATGTTCCTTAACATAAGGACAGAAAGCTTCCTTTATCCACCCAAGGAAAGGTACTCTTGTTACATAGACTTCACATTTGATCTCTGTGTGACCTCTAGCCTATTCTTCAAGACTGTATATTTTCTGAATACTGTAGAGGCTACAGAGTGATAAACCAGGAGGGTCTTTATCTTGAGGTCACCATTTGTACTAGCACATACCAGTCAGATTAGGCTATTTTTACTAGGCTTTGGCCTGGAATATTCTTCTCATCCTGATGTCCTCCTAGGCATTCTCTTCCAGAAAAGGCTAGTTTCATCACAGGTTTTTTTTTTTTTTCGAAACCAGGGATTGAACTCAGGCCCTTGCACTTGCTAGGGAAGCGCTTATTCCACTGAGCCATCTCCCCGGCCCCCTCATCACAGTTTTAAAACTTGATGAGAGCAAAATGTCATTATTTCAAAGCTGTGTATATAATTTTCAGCAGCCCTTTTATCAACACTGGCTGCTCCTCCATGCCTAGGTATGCTATGAACCTCAGTTCTAACTTTACAGTTGTGAAACATTGGCACAAAATTATCACTCATTTCACTATTACCACTCATTGATGGATTATCCTTTCTGAGATCTTCATTTATAGCCCTAGCTTTTTCACAAATTATACACTTGGGGCATAACCTGCTATCTGCCTTCATTTACCCACTCCAACAATAGCGTTTCTACCTCATCTAACACTGTTGATCATGGCTCACTAATTTGAGTAACAACTTTAGCAACATTAGGTTCCTTATATAAATTTTTTCTCTATAGTTTGTCAAGATAGTGGATTTCAACATGCTGTACCTATTAGATTTATCACAAAAATGTAACTCTCATTTTTTTCCACAATTCCCTTCTTGTTTTGTACGGGGATTGCTTTGTTCTTTAGCTCTTTTTCTGGTCTTTTGGGGGCTGTTTTGGTAGCAGTAATTGTAGTTATTACATAAACAATTGATCAGAATCACATAGATATATGTGTGCTTCTGGGCTTAGATGGATGCTTATGTACGCTTACACATACTTCTATAGCATTGCAAGTCTTCGTTTACAACTGCACAAGTGGCCAGCATTTGGGTCATTACTCTAGACTTTGGTTGTAAGTTAAACCTAAGATGCTGGTTGCAGCACAAGTTGTCCATATGTGAGGCCGGTCATAACTTGAGGGTCCACTGTATTTAAATAAAAATTGATAATGTAATTAAATACCATTGGGCATTAAATGTCATTCCTCTTAGATTAAAATTGCAGTCTTAAGAGTAGGATTTCAGGGCTGTGGAGATAGATCAATGATCTAAGTACCTGCCTATGCGAGTGCAAGGACCTGGGTTCAATCTTGATACTGCATGCCATGCTGACCCAGAAACCAGGGTGCGCTGAGCTGGCCACCAAGACCAGGCATGGTGGTGCACATCTGTAATCCCAGCACCTGGGAGGTTGAAACAGGAGGATCACTGCAAGTCTGAGCTGCATAGTGAGACGTACCAAAAACATTAAAAAAAAAAAAAAAAAAAGATGATTTTAAACTCACATATACTATAGAAAAATGTGTACTTATCTAAGGCTGGACTAATTCTTTGCTTTTGAAATGATGAAAGTGTTCAATAATATTAAAAATAATAGATAAGAGATTAAAAATCATGGAAATCTTTAAGTTATTGAGGCAGCTATAGGTCTGAAGTTTAATTAGCTTTTGCGAACAGTAACATAATGAAAAAAATAAGTCTGGAATAGAATTTTGTTTGTTTGTTTGTTTGTTCTGGAGTCAAACTTAGGACCTTGTACTTGCCAAGCAAGCACTTGTACCACTGAGCTATATCCCTAGCCCCTGGAGTAGAATTTTAAATGTTTGTTGGCCAGGCATGGTGGCCTATCCCTATAATCCCAGAACTTGGAAGGCTGAGGCAGGAGAATTGGTGTGAATTTAAGGCCAGCCTGGACTATATGGTAAGACCCAGTCTCAAAAAGTATTTTTTAAAAAATTATACATAGAGAATAATAAATATATTTCAGATTTTTCCCACCCATTTAAACTTTCTTTTCTCTTCCTTTTTTCTTTTGTATTTAGTACAGAGTCTACAGGGTCTCACTATGTAGATCGGACTCCTAGAGATCTGACTGTTTTCAGCCTCCCCAGGGCTGGGATTACAGGCACATACCACCACGCCCAGTCTCATTCGCAGTCTCAGCGCACCAGGGATCAAAACCCAGCTCCTGCCCTTTGCTTAAGCAGGCACTTTAGTCCACTGAGCTATCTGGCTGGCCCTTAAAATTTCTTTTCTATGCTTTTTTTCTTATTTGTGAATTATAACATTAATAGTTTAGGTATCATTTTACTTTAGGTTGATATCAATGCATTTTTTTTTTTAGATAATTCATATCTACATATAATTCTGTAAGTGCTATGTTAAAAGAAACCAGGACAAAATATTGAATTGACTGAGTATAGTGAACATCTAAGGAACTTCTGTTATGGATATTTTCAAGTGAATACGAAAGTAGGCAGTAGTATAGGTCTCCATATACACACTTACTACCAAGCTTCAACAGGTTACCTGTGGCCAGACTCTAGTTCATGTCCTGCCATTTCCCCAGCTATATTATTTGAAGTACAACTTCGTGTACTATTTCATCCTTATTGTTTTAGTGTATATCTTAAATGGCAAAGACTGTAAAAAGCATAATGACTATTGTTATCACATCTAAAACCCAACTAATAATGATTCTTTAATATCACTAAATGTTGGATAAGTATTCTTATTCTGTTCTCATAATATAATTTAAAAATTTTTATAGGTTATCTGAATCAGATTGTGAATAAGATCTATACTTTGTAACTGATTTATAAACTTTTAAAACTCTTAAGTAATTTCCTCCTTAGGCAGGAGATATAGGTCATAGCACACACACACACACACACACACACACACACAATCACACAATGTTCCTCTTCTCCCTCATCACATTTATTTATTAAATAAGAAGAATGGTGGAGTATATGTTTAGCATGTGTAAGGCCCTGGATGCAATTCCCAGCACCAAAATAAATAAATAACCAACCAGCCAACCAACCAAAGAAATAATCAGTTTAGCGTCCTGTTGAATTTCTCATATTGGTATAATTTAACATGCTTCTATCTTGTCAATTTCTCATAACTTATGTTTAGAAACTTGGTTGGGTCTAGAAACAAATAATTCTTATACTTAAAATTGTCTTCTGTAGTAATTTCTTTAGGAGCTGAACCTGTATTCAGTTTCAATAAGTAATGTTCAAAATAATCCAGGGGATTATTAAACAACAAAGCTTATTGTCATCTTAATTGTATTTTCATACCTATCTTTGAAAAGCATCATTTATTAAAACTTTTAAAATGTGTTTTTATACTTTTTTAAAATTGAATCTATAAATATTTGCTCATTATATTTTAGGCTGTGAGATAGAAAACATATTGTTCTTCTTGCAAACTAAGTAGGATACACTTAGAATTTTATGAGTTGGCTATTTCTATGGCTTTCTTTATGTCTGTGTACCTGTAGGTATTTTACAGTTCTTTGGAGGACTCCATGGGACAGAGAAGTATAGGGATAGCAAACGGTATCAGTACATAATTCATAGGAAGTATTTAATGAATAAGATGAAATTGTTAACTCTTGTAATAAAGCCTAGTAAGTAGAAATAACAAATAGTACCAAGCTGGGTGAAGTGGTGCATAACTGTAATCCCAGCACTTGGGAGGCTGAGGTAGGAGGATCGCTGTGAGTTTGAGACCAGCCTGGGCTACAAAGTGATCTTGAGACCAGCCTGGACTACATACTTAGACCTTGTCTCAAAAACAAAAACAAAAACAAAGGAAAAAACCCAAACCATAAAATACTAAATATTTATACTATAATTAAAATATTTCATTATTTTATATGATGGAATGTGCAATTGTTCTTATCTAATTTACCATTTTTACAGAAACAGCTGTAATACCCATTAATGGCTCACCTCGAACACCCAGGCGAGGTCAGAACAGGAGTGCACGGATAGCAAAGCAACTAGAAAATGACACAAGAATTATTGAAGTTCTCTGTAAAGAACATGAATGTAATATAGATGAGGTAATTTCCCTTTGTGATTGCTTTCATACAGCTAAAATAGATTTAGAGATAAGTTCTTTCTAGTAGAATATATTTATGTGGTGAGCATGCTTTTTTCATTAGTGCCAACTTTCGCAGTAGCAAAATATTTAGAAAAACATTATTTTTTTAAAATCAGTTACTTTGCTTTTAAAGATAATAGCTCCATCACTGTGAAATGACTGAAGTGTGTATCATTAAGGTAGTAGTTTTCAAGTGTATTTCTTCCTTTTGATTCCACTGAGGTTAATAATGCAATACCTCTAATGTATTAAAATGCTCTGCCAAGAAAACCTTAGTGTTTTGGTTTAGTGATAAATGATACTAAAATTGAACTTAAGTTCAGTCATCTATAACTACTTTCTCAATATTATGCTAGATGTTGATGACTGGTGAAGACTACACATATCAACATAACTGGGAATTACTTATCTTGTTGACAAATCTGGGTTGTTGGAAGTGAAAAGAATCTTACAAGTAATATACTCAGCCTCTCTTTTTAGTGCTAAGTATGGTATTACTAGAGACTGGTACCTCATTACTAACAGAATCAACACTGAAATTTCAGGTATATGGTACTAGCACTCCTTTCACTCCACTGTACTGTTCTTAGTTTGTTGTGTTGTCTACCATTTGCTACCACCAGATAGTGATGTGAAATGTTGTATAGTTGCAATTTCTCTGTCAGCTCTGTGAAGGAATAAGCGTATATTTTCAAAAATCTAGTTTCAAAAATACTAGAATGATTTATTAAGATATCTGAGTTTTGGTATTGTGATTCCTGTTAATTTCAACACATATAGATAGATTGAATTTATATAAATATACGCATACTTACTTTTGCTTTTTTAGATTCACAGATTAACTTTATAAATAAGTTGACAACAATAACAGAAACATTTCTTTTTATTTTGGTTTTGTTCCTTATCCACAAGATAATAAATAGTAGTAAACAGTTTTTTCTGATTCCTGGTTGTTAATTCTCAGGATTTCATAGCTACTTACAAAATTTTAAGATTAGGAATATGCTACTTGCTTAACTTTTCTTTTTTCTTTTCTTTTTTTTTTTTTTTTGTTTGGTGGAATTGGGGATTGAACTCAGGCCCTTACACTTGCCAGGAAAGTGCCTATTCCACTGAGCCATCTCCCTGGCCCCTTAACTTTTCATCTTAAAACACTTTCTTAGAATTTAGAATCTTTTGGTATAACCACCTGCCTGGCAAGCACAAGGTCCCGAGTTCAATCCCTGATACCACAAAATAAATAAATAAATAAAATAAATTAGAATTTTTGTTGTTATGACTATAATGAAATTAAAGGCCTTAATGATATTTTAATTAATTGGCACTTGATTGTCTAAACTTAGTATTTATGACTGTGTAACTAACTATTGGTTAGTCATACTAATTAACTATTACCTTACAAATATTCTAGGTAAGTGGAAGTTAATTAGAAAACAAAAGTAGTAAGTACTTCATAGACTTCTTACAATTTATTTGTAAATTAGAAGGTAAGAGCTGATACTAAATTACTCCTATTTTAATAATTATAGACTTCAAATTTGGAGAGGGAGCTAAATAAAAACAAGTTTAAAATTCTCTAATGGATTGCAAGCATAAAGTAGTCAGGATTATAGTAACTCCAGCTGTTTTGAGTTTTTTTTAATCCACAGTTTACTGTTGGGTGCTTTTGCATGAAACAAGTCATAATCTCATGAAATACTTTTATTTGGCTTTGAAGTGAATTGTTGTGCATTTATTTTATGTGTGAAACTGTTTTCTTAAATTTAGGCTTAAAAACTTGGCTGCTTTTGGCTAAATTAACTGCGCTGTCAGATGACCTGTGTCAAAGGACTAAAAATGTGCATTGGAGAAAACTCACAGGGAAAGTAAATAAATGAAAAGATTTGTGCTTGAATAGTGGATTAGATAGATTATAATTCAGGCTCTGCCACTTTATAACTTTACAACTTTGGTCAACTTAATTTATCTGTGTGTCCTGCCACTTACCGTTGATTGAGAAATGTTAAACTTGATTTGAAGGGCTTCTTTTTCTATAAATCCCATTTCATTAACTGTTCCCTATTTACCTCCATTTTAGAACTTGATATCTGGCTCACATACATTAAAAAGTAAATAATGAAATTAACCATAAATAAGTATTAGCTTGAATATATGCCATTGATCAAATGAGTTAACAATTTTGTTCTAGTATTTTTAATCATTCTAGTATTAATAGTGACAGATTTGCTTTATTTTGAATGTTAATGGAACATATTGTGACTTTATCTTTTTCAGGTGAAAAATGTTTATTTCAAAAACTTTATACCTTTTATGAGCTCTCTTGGAATTGTAACTTCTAATGGATTTCCAGAGGTAATCTGAAAGAAAATTTAATTAAAATTAATATGTTTGATATTTGGGAGGAGTATAGTTGTCTACATTTCTTAAGATCAATTTACTGTGTATCAAATATATTCTTTAGCCAGAGAAAATTTGGCTCAGTAGAATTATGTAATCAATTTTTATTACATAAAATTGATAACATTAAAAATTTTTATTACATAAAAATTGGTAACAGAAAATTTTGAACATTTATACAAATTCATAAATAAGCATCGTTTTATGATGTGTACTAGAAATTTAACTGAAATTTAAATGTAGCCTTTTAAGTAAATGTAGCTAAATACACATGATGAAATCAATGCTAATTTCCTTTGTTTGGCATTATTGAATACAGGGCCCATGATTAACATTATAGTGTTAATGTAATTTGGACCTACTCCTTTGAGTTCTTCTCAAAACCACTTCAGGTCATGCAGAATGGCACATGCCTGTAATTCCAGCACTCCAGGAGGTTGATGCAGAAGGTTTGCAAGTTTAAGCCTGTCTCAAACGATAAAAAGGGGTGGCTTTGTAGGCAGTTTCCAGCGTCACACACACACACACACACACACACACACACACACACACAAAGAAAAGATGGAGAAAAGAACAGAAAAACCCCACTTCGTTGAAAATTTAGTTGAAATGACTGATTGTATTGCAGAAATATTTTGCCTGTTTCTTCTCATATTTTGCCACAAGTCTTTTCAGTAAAACAGAACAACTGAGAACTTGGATGGTAAGGTGAACTGTAGGGTGAAAGATACTTTAATAAATGAACTCAGAGATAAAGCAGTGTTAATCACCTAGACCAAAGATATGAAATTTGATAGTTACATATGTGATTCTGTAACTTGACTTTGTAGCTAGTTCTTGAATTAATTGACTTACAAATTCAGCAAAACATCGTTGACTGCTTAATATGTGCCAAGCATTGTGCTTGTAACTGTGAACACACAGATTTAATTCTTAGTCACTAAGAATTGGCTGCTAATGGGATAGAAATAGAACACTCCAGGAGTTTCTTAAGTGTGCCCAGTGTTCTGTGATATTTCGGAGGAAAGGTGCTTAATCCAACCTGGGGCAGATGGGTTTCTTGGAGGATTGTATGGAGGCTGTGTGATGATTTCTGGCCTGAGTAAGGCTTATATGCGAGACATGGCATTTCCAGGGGTTGGAAATGGGTTTGTACAGTACATTCAAAAACTTAGTGATGTCCAGTGGTGTAGCCTCATCAGTGAACTCCGTGTTCTGTAACACTGGGATACAGGGCAGAAGACTGGTAAAGATACCATACCAGAGAGGCAGAAAGGGATGAGACCTAGTATTAATGAGTGTTGTTGCATTTGTACCAAATTTTGAGTAATCTTTTTTCCCCTTTAGTAATAGGATAGCAGTTTTAATAGAAATCTTAAGAATTATATTTTACAAATAATAGTTAATCAATAGATGGTAACTATTGCCTCACTAATGTAGAGCAGAAACAAGGATCAAACTTAACAAGCAGGAATGGCTGTTCTGCCTAATGTACTTCACAGACCAACATACAGTTTACATTGAACACATTTCCTCTTCCTGCATTGTCTTGGTTTCTTTTTTTTTTTTTTTCTGGGACAGAATACCCAACACCTACAATTTATGGCCGGGGAGATGGCTCAGTGGAATAAGCGCTTCCCTGGCAAGCACAAGGGCCTGAGTTCAATCCCCAGTTCCGCAAAAAAGAATTTATCATCAAATGGTACAATTTAAAATGGGGGAGCTTTATTTCGGCTTACAGCTGCAGCTCATCATTGGCTGGCTATATGGCCAAAACAGTGTGGTGAAGGTGAAGCAGAGAAAGGAGGTAGATAAGCAGTACAGGGTAGCTAGCAAACAGAGAGAAGGAGGAGGAGCTGGGAACAAGAATGTTCCCTCTCAGGTCACGCTTCCAGTGACCACCTCCAACCAAATCCCACCTGCCAAGAGCACTTTCAGCTGCTGAACTCTCCAGTGGGTGAATCCACTAATAGGATAGCACCCTCCAGATCCACTTACCTTCCAAATACATGAAAATTTTATGGGACATTTTAGATCTAAACTATAATATACTCCTGTTAGAATGTAATGTTAATTCTCTCCACTTGGAATTACTTTGACCTTAAAAGCCACAGCTGCAGCTGGGATGTAGCTCAGTGGTAGACTGTTTGTCTAGCCTGCAGGAAGTCCTGGCTTTTATCCCCAGTACCAGCAAAACAAAAGACACCTTGTCTAGAGATTATTGGTTATTGATTTTCAAATTGCATTTAGAAAATTATGGGCCAGAACTGATAAATAATAGATTCTGTCATTGGAAAGAGTGTCCGTATCAGCCAGTGGGCTGTCCAGTTAGCCGTTAGACTAATTATTTGATCTTCTCTTGCCTGAAACATTTACATGAAAGGAGGTAGAGTGAGTCAGAAGATTTAGAAAAGATTGATAGAACAAATGGTCAAAATGATTGACAACAGTATCTGAAAAAATCCTTTATTTTATATCAAGAAATGTGGAAGATTAAAAGTGAAGGATATATAGGATATTTGAAGAACCTTGGCAGTTAACTGGCTATTACACAGATTGAGAATCCCTAATTTGAAACTGGAAATGAACTGTTAGATCTGAAATGTTTTTTCAGCACTGATATGACTAGAAGTAGAAAATTCTGTACCATGAAACATTGTTTTAAAAAGAATCCATTATTTCATGTACAAAATTATTACTATATCAAATTATCTTCAGGCAATATGTATTACAATGTATATATGAAACAACTGAATTTTGTGTTTAGATTTGAATCTAGTCCCTGATGTCTCATTTTAAGTATACAAGTACTATTTCAAAATTTAAAAAATATCTGAAACTGAAAGTACTTTTGTTCTCATTTTAGACAAGAGATCAACTTATAACACACATACATATTTTTTACCTTAATACCTTTCTGTGGCATTGGTCATCCTTCTCAACATCAAATTGTAATAAATAGGGTTCATGCATAAAATAAGCTTAACATTGAAGGTGAAAAATGTTTGCAACTTTTTATACTTTTAGATAGGCTTTAATTACATTTTATGTGAAGTCAGTGTATACTGTGACATGTATATTGCACAAGAAGTCTTTAATTTGTTTCTGTATGTTGGGAGATGTAGTAACATGAAAGAGTAATCATCAGTGTTGTTTTTTCGAGGTTGAAAGTCTCTCCAAGCGATACGAAGAAGCTTATCTTAAAAACAAAGATATAGATGCAAGATTATTTTTGGATCATGATAAAACTCTACAGACCGATTCCATAGACAGGTATTACACGTGGTATATTTTTGTAGATATGCTTTTGATATAGTTTAATATCAATACAGGTAGATTAATTAAGTTTTTATTAACTTAGTGCCTTAGAATTTATAAAGATTAACAGTAGTCTTACCATGTAATTTATTAACAAATAGCAATTTATGTGAGTTGTGCTCCTCAACTATTATTTTTCTCAGTGGCGTAATAATTTTTAAAATGTGCACCAAAAGAAATAGTTGCACTAATTATTTTATTCAAGTGATGGTCTCTTTGTCCTATGCTTTTCATGTGCTGTTGCCTACTTGGTTTTTAAAAAGTAATACAAAAATATACTCTATTGAATTATTAATATGTTAACATATGAATATATTTCTCTTGAAATATATTGTTTTGAATCATTCATCCTAAAATATGGATAGATGGAAGTAATTATAAAAATTTTGCATGATTATAAATAAGTTAATTTTGTGTCTTTAGTGTGAAATATTTTAATACAACTTTGAAATGTTACATTTAATTTAATTAAATGGAAAATGTTTTTAATTTAATTTGTTTTTTTCTAAGAGTAGGAAAATTTTGGGGGGAATAGGAAAGGGAAATAGACATAGCTACTGAGAGACAGGAGGAGTCTTGAATGGGTTGCCAACAAGCCCACTTCTCTGAGCAAGATTTACAGAGCAGTCACAAGGGATGGGTACAATGTGGGTAAAATTATAATTAACCAGTAAGATTACAAGTATAGCTATTAGCCATCATTGACCCATTAATAGCAAGGGCCTATGGATAGCATCATTAACCTTGGTCCATAATCTCTAGTCTTAGTTTTGTCTTTAGTAGTCTTAGTTTTCGTAGTTAGTCTGCTGAGAGAGGAAGGCCTACTCCTAATGAGATAGTTTCTTTATATGGGAAATCACAAAATGATGGTACCAGTAATCTCAAATTTTCTTATGGAAGTATATAAATCTGGCCATTGTGACTTTAATTTTCTTCAGATGTGCCTCCATCCAGTTTTTGATGTATCTCATGTTTTGCACTGACTCCCTTGATGGCCTAGCCCTGCCTGACTGTCTAATATGCCTACCTAATTTAGCTATCACTATGGTTAGGGGAGAAGGATTGTAGTTTCTGTGCAGGTGGTTGGGGCTAAGAAATGTTGGTGTTGGGGAGGCTGCAGTCAGGGACCTCCTCCAGAGATCTAACCTACTGGGCCTTGGCTAGAGGTTATGTTGCTGGTTAGCAGTTATGAACTCCCTTTACAAGGCCAGTCTTGTAGCTCTCTATAAAAGGAGTCTGGCATGTTTGTCATTAGTTCCATCTGCATAATCACTTGGAGTTCGGCAGCATCTAGGCGAGATTAAAGAAATTTTCCAAGAAATTAAAGCAAAGCATAAGGCACTAGACTAGAAAAGTAGGTTGGAGAAGGAGCCACATGTAGAAGCTGCTCTTAAGGGACTCAAATTGTGATTGTGAGCAGTTGGCTCTTAGACCTTTTTAACCTCCTCAACTGATGAAAATTATCTGTAAGACTGGTATTTCTTGTCATGATTCCCTCTAGTTTTAGCTATAAGAATATGGTGAGTTTGGTGGTTTTGAAGGACAATTTTAGCTAAGGAATTCAAAGACTCATTAGGCTACGAGTTTCTGGCCCCATAAATGTATGAAGACATATCTGAAGATTGGGTCTGTCTTACTAGCAGAGAGAGAAAAGTCCAAACTGGTAGCTCAACTCTAAATGGAGATTTAAGAAAGGATACTAACAGTGTTGTCTGGGGTCACTTTGGGAAGAAGATACTAGGAGATGAAAGAGTTTTACCTTGCCTCTCACTGAGGAGTGCAGGTGGGGACCATAGATAAGTGGCGATTTCTCTGTTAGTTACCTAGTTGGCCTGCTGGGACCCAACTTCCACTGAAGATCCTTTGTGGGCCTTTGGTCCTTTGGTGCCCATTCAGGTGCCTGGCTTTTCAGTTGCTCTCTCAAACTTTCACTGGTTCCACATAGCCAGTATCTGTCTCTGAAAAGGAATCCAGCTGTCAGTCTGGCCAACATTAACCAGAAGGTTCTGGGGAAACCTGTCCTCTGATTTGAGAGTAGTAGCTACTCTAAGGGTGGGTAACTAGCTGGCAGAGTAACTACTATTTCATAAAGTTGTCTAAGGGATAGATAAAGATTGTGTGCATGTATATTTCTTAGCTATAATTTGTTTTGCAGCATTTAACAATTCACATTTTTAGTTAGTTTCCAAGTCTGCTAGGGGAGCACCAACATTACCTTTCCCCAGTGCCACTGTCTAAAGTAAGGCAACAAGCTCTTTTTACCATGAAACAAGTCAGCAATAGTAAGTGTAAATGCAGCATAAAAACAGAAATAGAAGACCCTGCCTGCAAAAATAAAATGTATCAGAGAAACATCGTAACTTCTCAATACTTTCAACTTAGCTTTCAGCATTTTAACAAAAAGACAAGATACAAGTAACTGACAAACAAGGTGACAATTTCATTTACCTAAATGAGTCACAATCCAGAATCCAGCTGAATTATTTAGGGGTTCCTTGAAAAAAAAGTGAATTTTTACTTCCTTTCAAAGATCTCAGGGGGCCTGCCCTGTAGCTCAGTTGTTTAAGTGGCTACTTCAACAAAGCAGTCAGGCTCAGGTTGCAGCGGTTCATCACAACTCGAGCCAGCCAAACCTGCCCTGAAGGTATTGGGGGGGATCCTTATTCCTTTGGGGGCCTGCCCCTTAGCTCAGCTCTTTAAGTGGCTGCTTCAACAAAGCAGTCAGGCTCAGGTTGCTGTGGTTCGATCCCCACAACTCCAGCCAGCCAAACCTGCCCTGAAGGCATTCAGAGCAAAAAAAAAAAAAAAAAAATCCTTATTCATAATCTGAAAACAAACAAACAAACAAAAAAAAACCATAATCAAAGATTATGGTGTGCCCTCCAAGATGACACAGGAAAATATATAGCTCCCAACCTGCTAGATGCCAGGTACACAAGTTCATGTGGCTCAAAGTCAAAGAATGAGCTCTGAGGAACAATGAAAGTTAAGAGTATAAAAAATTGGGGTGGGGGACACTAGGAATGGGAAATAGAGATAGCTTCTGAGAGACAGGAGGAGTCTAGAATGGATTGTCCAATGTTTTTAATTTTTTTCCCAATGTTTTTAATTTTATGTAAGCAGAAATAAAATGTTTAGAAGGTCTCATGCACTGGAAAACTTGAGCTTCAATATTTTTGACTGCTAAATAGTTTGGTTAGTAATACCACTAACAAGAAAACATTGAACTTTTACTTTCAAGAAAGTACTTAATGTTTGGTGCAACTGTTTGACATAAACCTAATCGTCTACGGCCATACTACCCTGAACGCGCCTGATCTCGGAAGCTAAGCAGGGTCAGGCCTGGTTAGTACTTGGATGGGAGACATAAACCTAATCAAAAGAGATCCACAGTTAAAAAATGATAATGAAAAAGTAAAAGTTTAGGTACTGGTTGAATCACCTATTTTGTATCACTTCTGTCATTGACTTACTGTTTCGTGTACATATTGTGAAGCAACAAGAGGTATCATACTCCTTTTTAGACTCATAAGGCACAGTTTTTAATTTTCTGTATGACTGGCTTTGCTTGTTGTTTAGTTTTGAAATGCAGAGAACACCACAGAAAAGTAACTCTGATGAAGAGGTAAATGCGATTCCTCCGCAAACTCCAGTTAGGTATGAATGTTCTTTAAGTTCTTAAAGTTCAGTGCTTTATAGTATTTTAAGATTGTTCATTTGTTTCATTTTCTGTTTGTACATACAAGTAAACTAATTATGCTTTGTGTCTCAAATACTTTATGAGTTACAAATACTATACCTGGTTCTATCTATTCTTAAGGAATTTAACTTAAAATATGCATGTGTTCTGTCTCAGTAAGGAAAAAAGAAAAAAATCCTGTTTGATCTGGATATAATTTTGAAAGATTATCCCATCTTTAATAACTTTTTTAAGTAAGTGCTTATATTAGTACTTGCTTTCCCCAACTTTATCTGTGATCAAGTCTTGATGAATCTACTTCTGCAGTAGTTCTAGAATCCATCTGCTTTTCTTCATTTCTAATCTCACACTCTTGCCCACGATATCTTTCCCTTGGGCTTTGGGTTGTAGTCTGCTAAGCGGTCTGTTTTCTTGCTGCTGCTCTCATTGCTCTTTCTCCATCGCACCATCAAATCTGCTCTCCACATAGCCCCATAAAGAATATTTTAAAAATATAAATCGGATTATGGTTGTAAAATTGAATGCTTCCAGTTACAATTGGAGTATAATGTGGATTCCTTAACCCTGTCTACCAGACTTACACATTGTTTTTCTTTCAATTTCTCAGAACTCTCCATGCTTTCAAACTTGGTATTTTCTTCTTAAAACTCTTCGTTCCTTTCCATGGATTGACAGCTGTTACTGTTTTCTTTGTTTAACACAAACAATGTGATATAAAGGGTTATCCTTTATTCTTTCTCATAGCATCTGATTGTGTTCCTTTATAGCTTGTGTTATAGTTTATAATTGTAAATTCATATGTGTGTTAGCTTTTCATCTATATCCACACTAGTCTTTAAATTCCCTTCATAAAAAATAAATAAATTCCCTTCCTAAGACGATGACTTTTTGTTCACTGTTTAATAATTAAGACCTAACATAATGCTTCGTACATAGTAAACTATCAGTAATATATTTCCAGTGATTATATAGATCTGTAAACAGCCACGGTTTTGTACATACTTACATAGTGTGGCAGTAGATGTATGGTCAAATTAATATGATCACACAGAAGAGCTTTTCTTTGTTTATTCATTTTTATTAGTACATGTTTGTAGTCCAGAGTTTTTATATTTATCTCAGGGAGAAGGAGTAGGTGCATGCACTTAATAATTTTTCATTTTCTTGTTTCTTCACATCCACCGTCCCTACCTCCATCTCTAGACATTTCTCCCATTAGGGAAAGATCTGTTTTTTCACTTCCCATTGTCTCTGTGTTATTTTTTAAGTTATTACATTTTGAGGCTCTCATGGAAAAGAAGTTCTACAGTAGTGAAGCTTATGTGTCTGATTTATTTCACTTAACACGGTCTCAAAGCTTAATCCATTTTCCTACAAATGGGTCAAGTTTATCATTCTTTAGGCAGCAGAGTACTCCATTATGTGTGGATACTGCATTTTCTGTGTTCATTCGTTTGTTAATGGGTACTTGACCACTTTCAAGATTTAGCTATTATGAGTTGTGCTGTGATAAACATGGTATGTATCACTGTGGTGTGGTGTCTTTAACTCTTTGGAGAAGATACCTAGAAGGAGAATAATTTGTGGAATGAAATTTCTATTTTTATTTTTTAAGGAATCACCATACTGATTGGCATAATGGTTTGCCTGTTTACATTACCAGCAACAATACTGAAATTTTCCCAGCCTTGCCAGGATTTGTTATTATTTGATAGTGTTTTATTTTTATTTTTATTTTTGTTATTTTTTTCTGTGTTTAGGACAGGGTCTACAGAGTCCATAGATTGGATTTATAGTGATTCTCCTATTTTCAGTCTCGCAAGTGCTGGGATTACAAATACACGCCACCATGCCCAGTTTCAGTCGCCACACTGGGGATCGAACCTGGGCCACTGCACTCTGCCTAAGCAGGCGCTTTAGTCTGCTAAGCTATCAGACCGGCCCTTTGTTTCATATTTTTTATGATAGCCATTTTTTAAGAATAAAGGAAATCTCAGTGTTGTTTTATTTGCATTTTTCTGATGTGTATGTTGAGCATGTTTCCATGTATTTGTTGGCTATTTGTCTGTTAATTTCAGTTGCCCATTTTTTAATTGGGTCTTTTATTTTGGAGAGTATGATTTTTTTAGTTTTTTGTACATTCTAGATGTTAGTCTTCATGATGACCTCAAGAGATGCTAAAAGGCCTTTGAGAAAGACTGGTATCCATTCATGATAAAAATCACAAAGAAAATAGATTAGAACTTATCTCAGTCTGATAAATCCATTGATGACAGATGTACTGCCAACATCATGTTAAATGGGAACAACTGAAAGCTTTTCCTCTAGGATCAGGAGCAAGTCAAGGATGTCTGCTACCAACACTCCTGTTCAAAGACCTAGCCGGAAGATAATCAGTCTTGAAACCTAGAGATCAAACATGTCAGCCCTAATCAGCCTATCTTGCCTCATCTGCCAGGAAAGGACTTTCAAAACAGAATGCTGATTGCCCAAGAAGGAACAATGGGAATCAATAAATGGGGTTATATAAGATTTAAAAAATCTTTTTGTACTGTGAAGGAAACAAACACTGCAGTGAAAAAAACCTATAGGTTAGGGAGAAAATTGTACTGGCTACTCCTGATAGAGAAGACTTCATTACACAGATTGGGCTCTTACTGATTCTCCTGTTTTCAGCCTCCCAAGTGCTGGGATTACAGGTGCGTGCACCACACCCAGTCTCATTCACCGTCTCAGCATGCCTCCAGGCTGGGGCTAGCATGACACACTGGGATTGAACTCTGGTCCCTGAGTCTGCCTAAGTAGGCACTTTAGTCTGCTGAATGATCTGGCCAGCTCTGAGAAAAGACTTTTTAAAGTGATATTTGGACTGAGTTTTGAAACATCTATTTCAGGGGAGAGGCATTTTAGGGAATGGGAATAGCCTATGCAAAGGCATGGAAATTTGAAACATCATGATATATGAGGGGAACCGTTAGCAACTCTAATGATTCACTGTAGAGTAAGAGGATGGAACAATGAGGAGAGTGCATGTCAGACATGAAGGACTTGGTATATACCATGTGCATGATGTAAGTTATGGCATAAATGTATGGTAAGCAGGGGTAATGGTAAAGTCAAACTTGATTTTACAAGTTTATGTTAGCAGTTGTGAGAGTTTGGACCGAGGAGGACAGAAGATGAATACATCTGTCTTAAAGTTGTTTTTTCTTTTCTCTCTCTCTCTTTTTTATTAATTTTATTGAAAAACAAATAGCAATGAGACAGTTTCAAAACTGATTAGGACAGTTTCAATAATTAATACATTGCATATTGTTGTCTTCATAGTAGTTATTCATAGTTCAAGATGCAGACATGGTATCTGTCCAAACACTATTAGTACAAATCTTTCTTCTCATTGAATTAAGAGAAAGTAGCTGTATGTTTAAGGGAAATGTATTTCCTTGTGAAACGTGGCACAATATGCTTTGTCCTTTTTTGATGAGGGAATTTCTTAAGGATAAATGGGGAGCATCATGTGTTATAAAATAGTTTTAATCATGTACTTTTTTCCTTTAATTACTTAACATTTCTTTTTTTCTTCTTCCAGGGCTGTTATGAATACTATTCAACAATTAATGATGATTTTAAATTCAGCAAGTGATCAACCATCAGAAATACTGATTTCCTATTTCAATGTAAGCCATACATGAAACATGTTTTTTTGTGATATATCTTGGTGCAAAAATTTGAAATGAAAAATACTGTTTTTTAATTTTTTAAGAAGTACTATTTTTAAAATAGTTAACTCCTATCCAACATGTAGTTATCCATTATCTTATTTCTCATCTTATTAGTAGTAGTCTTTTATTTAGACAGTGTTTTATTTTCTTATGTTTTCCATTTGCCCTGTTTACCATTCATTCTTGTAATTTACACCTCCTTTCTGAGATCATTTCCTCCCTTTTTCAGATACGTTCTTTAAAAATTCTTCAAGTGAGGTTTGTTTGGAATGAAAATTTTTTGTCTGAAAATGTCTTTATCCTTATTTTTTGTGAAATAATTTAGCTGGATATTCAATTTTAATTTGATATACCTTCTCAGAAGTTGAAGATACTACTGTACTGTTTTGAATATATTGTTTTATTGTTTGTTGCTTCTCATTGTTACTAATTAAGAAGATATCTATCAAGCAGTTGTTCCTTCATAGTTTATTTCCTCTATGTTAATTTTAAGATTAAATTTAATTAATTTAGTAAAAGATTAAAATTTTTTTTAAATTAAGATTTTTTTGAAGATATTAGATATAATTTTTTTATCTTTACAATATTTTTATTGTTAAAGTTTTCAGTACATAATGAATACATTCTAGTTTGCAGTTGATTCAAGTATGAAAATGATCAACATGGTTTCCAGGTCATTTCCCAACCCTCGTCCTCACTGTCTCACCTGCCCCTTCTCATTTATTCAAACTGTGCATCTCCATATTTCTCATCATCTGTCTTTCTTTTTTTTCCCATAATTTTATTGAGAAACAAATAGCAATGAGACAGTTTCAAACCAAATTGGTAGGACAGTTTCAATAATTAACACATTGCATACTTTCTTCCTA
>NW_004524627.1:10225850-10229855 GCF_000260255.1 Octodon degus
TTCCAGTGTTTTTGATCACTAACATCTGTCCATTTATTTTCTGTAATTGTGTTTACTTTGATATTGTGGAATTGTTCTAACATCTGTATAAGTAATTGAAACAATATTATGCAATGAAAATTTCAATTCTGATTAAGCAGTATCCTTTATTGATTTCTGCTTATATTTCTTATAGAATTGTACAGTGAATCCAAAAGAAAATATCCTGAAAAGAGTGAAGGATATTGGACACATCTTCAGAGAGAAATTTGCTAAAGCTGTGGGACAAGGGTGTATTGAAATTGGATCCCAGGTAATTTGAGCTCATTTTTATTAGTGCCACTATATAGTAATGACTCTAAAGGCTGTCTGTGCAGACTGCAAATGCTTTAATAGTATACGTCTACTAGTATAAAATATTGGCATGTAGTATATGCGAACTGCTTGTGTATGCTGTTAGTTATAAGAAATAACTTCCCACTTAAAAAACAGAAGTGCACATGCCAATTGTGGAAACTTTAGAAATTGCAAGTAAAAGAAATTAAAATTATTTAATTTTTATATACTTTGACTTCTACCTATGAATATTTGTGTACACATTTCTGAATGAAATTATATATATATTTGCTGTATTCCAGTGTTTTATGCCATTTTTATGCCATTTGTCAGTGATGTTATTGCAAGCAGTGTAAAAAAAAAAGTCAGTGCACTGGATAAGAATATGTGCTCTGGGCTTGCAGTCTGGGTTTATGTCTGGTTCTGCTATTTATTATCTATATGGTGTTGAATATGTAGTTTAACTTTGGAATTGAGATCCTACATTTGGTCTCCTTCGTTACGTGGCATTTAATGAAGGGAGTAGGTAAAAATAAGTTTTCAAGTTGTAATTCTCTGTATACATTTATTCCATTCAGTGAGGTTATATTTTGATGCCATCAGTGTTTTGGGCAAGTGTGCTTGAAAGTTCTTTTTGTTTGCATTTGACATGTGTGCTCTTAACTTGGAACGAAGGAATATGGTTTGTGCATACATGTGTATGTAACTCAGAAATTTGGTTATTCTTTCAATTAATAGAAACTGCTTATTTGGTTAAAACATTTTGCTAATAAGGTCGGTTTTCTATGAGTTTTGCATGTGCCATTTGTCCTGAGTTTTGTAGGCAGAGACTGTTGTCCTAATCGTAAATATTTAAAATGCTGAAAGTGGTACTTGGTGCATGACCCACCCTGCGTGACCCAGCCTGAAGGAAAACCCAGCAGCTGCCCCACCCTCCTGTTCATTTACTGGTGATGTTAGCTGTTTCTTTGTACCTAGGTCTTGTTTTAGACAAGCTACCTTTTTGCGTTTTTTAGTAGCCATATTCTTAATCAGGGTATGAAGAAGTGTATTTCAAGAAAAAAATTTACCATAAATTAATAATTATCATGATATTCTAAAATAGCAAGCTCTTATGTTTCTTTGTAGCGATACAAACTTGGAGTCCGATTGTATTACCGAGTGATGGAATCCATGCTTAAATCGGTAAGTTAAAAAGAATACAATAGAAAAATATTCAATTATGGAACACCCAAGATTTCATTTAAATTCTTATACTTATCTGTTTTAGGAAGAAGAACGACTATCCATTCAAAATTTTAGGTAATGCTCACTTTTAGTAAAATATTTCTATTTTTAATATAAAAGTAAATATTTAAAACAATTCTTTTTTTTTTTTTTTTTTTTTTTTTTTTGTTTTCCTTTAGCAAACTCCTGAATGACAACATCTTTCATATGTCTTTATTGGCCTGTGCTCTTGAAGTTGTAATGGCTACATACAGCAGTAAGTTAAATTTTTGTAAATAAACATTTTAGTTTAATTTAAAGAAACCTAGTCATACTGTGATTTTGGAAGGAAGTTTTAAGGAGAATAAAGGTATATTTTAGGTCAAATATTCTGAACAGTCTGACTGATAGCCATGAACAATTTGAGTAGCTTTATATCTGAATCATTTCAGGTTACTTTAAGGATGGTATTTTATCAGACTCCTATTCTGAACTTGCTGAATCTAGGAAATCCCTTCAAAGACCTATAAGATTATTAATTGCAAACTAGTATTAAAGAATAGCTAGTTGGCACCTTCATGGCCATGAGACCAAAGGTTAGAGCTGGAATTATCCAAACTTTAATGCTTGTCAAGCCAACTATGAAAATTTAGTAATTTAATTCTAGAGAGAAGAAAGGACAGTAAGTGTTTTTAAAAATATAATTCAAGTATATATTATTTTACCTAATTTTTAAAGTATTTAAAATATAATTTCAAGTATGTTACAAATGTTTTTTAAAAGTTTTGCTTATGGAAGAACATGTGTGTAAGGATACAAATACATAACAAAAGAGGAACTTTAATTAGTAAACACACATAAAAAACTGAATCTTCATTAATAACCCAAATCTGCACATTTTATAGAGGAACCCTTTTGTTATTAATGAAATTAGCAAAATCTTCATATATTTTAGCCTTAATGAGTGTTAAAATGGATATGGTAAGAAACTGCTGATGAGATATAAACCTGCCCCTAATGTAAGTTTAGTATATTTAAACCTTTCAAATTTTTCTTCTCAGAAAAGCCTAGGTACACATAGAGCGAAATTTAGAAGCCTAGCCTGTGGGAGTCTATAGACTCCAGAATAAAAAATTCTGCTCTAAATAAAAAAGTTTAACCTTTCCATGGTTTTTAAGACCTTCCAAATATAAATACTTAGTTTAAGTCTTAACATTTTACATCTATACATTTTTCTTTCATTTTTAGGAAGTACATCTCAGAATCTTGATTCTGGAACAGATTTATCCTTCCCTTGGATTCTGAATGTACTTAATTTAAAAGCCTTTGATTTTTACAAAGTGATTGAGAGTTTTATCAAAGCAGAAGCCAACTTGACAAGAGAAATGATAAAACATTTAGAAAGATGTGAACATCGAATCATGGAATCCCTTGCATGGCTCTCAGTAAGTAACTAGCTAAAATAAAGATATTTATATGCATATGTCTAATAAATTATCTGTTGGAAATATATTTTAGCTTCTACCTTAAGAGTAAATATAAAATTTAATGAATGATGTTATTAGTACATAACATTATTCAAGCCCAAGAAACAAGTGGAATATAAAATAGTTTTGAGTTCCCTAGGCCACCTAATATAGTGATTTACTTAGGTATATATAAGAAAACATGGCACCTTAAAATAAAATCCAACTATTTAAAGTATTTAATTTATTTGAAGTGTAAATGTTAACTATGAATTTAAGTGTCTATACTTAAATTTCAACAAATTGAATTTTTTTTGTATTTTACGGAAGAGCCTTTTACAGGGTGTTCAGGGTCTCACTATTAGACCGGACTCATAGTGATCTGCCTGTTTACAGCCTCCCAAAAGCTGGGGTTACAGGCGCGCACCACCATGCCCAGTCTCAATTGCCACCTCAGAATGCCCCAGGGGTGGGGCCCGTACGGCAGGCCCGGAGATCGAACCCCTGGCCCCATCTGCTGAGCTATTTGGCTGGCCCTGAAAATTCTGAGATTGCACTATTTAGATCATTTATTTTATTTAGTTTTTATGACTTTTTAAATCTGCTGTCTGTCAATAAGGCTGAAGTATAGTACACTGGCAAAAATAATAAGAGGTAAGCAAGAATAGTGCCAAAGTAACAGATACCCCAAACCAAATATTATGTAAAAAATTATATAGTAACCATTTATTAGATTAAAGAAGTAAATTATTAGATTTACTTCTTTCACAAGTAATAGAAAGTTACTTCTAAATTATAATCATTTGAGTGGTCTTAGTCAACTTAGCTGCATTAACTTGGCAACATTTAGATAATTTAAGGGTCCTTTTTCTTGTTCAGTTTATTAGGATTCATTGTATCCCATCATTAAAGATAGCACAAAAGTATACACTTGGGCTGGGGAGATGGCTCAGTAGAATAAGTGCTTGCCTGGTAAGCACAAGGGCCTGAGTTCAATCCCTGGTTCAGGAAAAAAAAA
>NW_004524627.1:10229955-10250209 GCF_000260255.1 Octodon degus
GGTTCAAACTCAGGACCTTGCGCTTTCAGGCAGACACTTAGGCCACTGATCTGTCTCCCCAGCCCAGCATGCAAGTTATTGGTAAGGATGTTTTTTTAATAAAAGTGACATTTTCTGTATAGTAATTGTAAAATATTTATTTGATATCCTGTTATGGCCTTCAAATCTGTGTAGTTGGACAATACTTTGTAAATTATCACATTTGTAGATTAATGGTGAGTTTCTTTTGAAACTGCACTAAGCATATTGGCTTGAGTGCCAACCTGGTGTCAGAATGTTCTTAAGTTTTGGCACATTTGAGATTTTGGACTCTCAGATTAGAATGCTCAACCAATAAAATTTATGCAAATATTCTAAAATCTGAAAAGTTTCAAAATATGAAACATTTTTGATCTCCGGCATTCTAGATAAGATATATTATAATCTTTAATGTATGCCAGTTTACATAACTGACAATAGAAATTAAGACTAGTTACATTCGAGGTATGTAATTTTAACTTTTGATATTTTACATATTCAGCAACTAAGTGATAACCCATTTCATACTGTTTTCTCATACTATCATACAGACAATGCACAGAGAAGTATAGAAATTTGTTAGAAAAAGTTATTCTGGTATTATTGAATTTGGTATTAGACAATAAAACTTCCACTTGATAAAGAGTAATTAGAAGAAAAATTTTGGAACCTTGAAGATTAAATGAAAGTAGTAAAACTAAATAGGTAGATAAAATTTAAATATAAGTGTTTTTCAGAAACTTATGTGTCTTCTCTAGAAATTGAAATCAGAACATTACTATATCATTTGAAAGGGACTAGTATTGTTTCTTTTAAATAGTTAATTTCTATAAGCACACATTACTAAATGTCTGCTCTGTACTTTGGATTGAGTTATACACTGAGAGGATACGCAAAGGCTCTGCAAACTGTAGAAGAAGTAATAGAAATTGTTTCAAGAATTGCTTATACTCAGGCCTATTTAGTTCAACTATGGCATTCAAGGACTCTAAAGATTATTTCTTCATTTTTGAGAATTTTTGGAGAGAAAAATGACATGCCTAAAGTTTGGCAGAGTATAATTTAGGATGATGTGAAAGTCAAGGGCTTGTGAATTTAAATCCTAAATGTGGTATCACTAAGAGATGAAGCAGTAGAGAACTTCTGTTTAGTCGTATATTGTCAGTGTTTGAACGTTATCTTACTTTTTTAATAATATAAAACCTAGGGTAGTAAGGGATGACTGCGAAGATAAATCATGCCCCACAAATAGAATACTCTGTATTCTTGCTGTGAGAATAAGTGGTGTTATGGAGAAGGTACATGGTAAATTTGAACTTCTACAGAGTTTATTTTATTTGAAGTATTATGTATATGGAGAAAAGTGTGTATTTCTAGTGACAGTTGGATGACTTTCACAAGTTGAGTACACCTATGTAACCACCCATATGAAGGGCAGGAGGGAGTCATATTTGTTTGATTCCATGTCACAGTACAAATGGATGATTCTGTAAGTTAGTGGGAACATATTCATACAGCATTACTGACTAAGGGAAACATCAAGCGAGGTACCACATAACTCCTGCCTCCATTTTTGGTGCCGGCAATCGTTGAGGATTGAGCCTAGGATCTCTCACAAGCTAGGCAAATGCTCTACTCATGATGATTATGATGATGATGAGGAGGAGGAGGAAGAGGAGGAGGAACACTCCCACCCTAATAATTTAATGAAAGGAAGAACATCATTGTTATTTTTAATGATTCTGTAGGGAAAGAGTTCGACATCTTTGCTTGACAGTCTTGAGAAATAAATCAAGAAAGAAAGAACATACTTCTGTTTCTTTTCAACCCAGGGAGATTAGTAGGCAATAAATAAGTGTACAGTGGTGGGACAGTCTATTGGAAGGTTACTAAAATTTCATTCCCCCATTAGAATATATTGTACCAAAGGGTTAGGTTATAGGACTTCTAGGTGATTTGTTAAATCTGTCCAATTCATAATGCTAGTAGGTGAGATCTTAGTTTCACTGTTTTCTAAATTTATTGGATTTTTCTTCAGTAAGTCTATATAAATCAAGTTTTATAGTTTGTATTTTATTTTTTAAATGGTCTCACTCTCCTGGATTTCTACAGGATCTTTCTATTGATCCCCAGTCTGTTACCTTTAGACCACTTCTCATACAGTAGCCAAAAAAATCTTTTAATGCAGATGTTGTTGTACTAATTCCTCACATAAAAACTTACTGTGGGGGTCAGTTCATGAAGGCATGATGCCATGAAAAGAAAATCACTATACAACCTGTACAGAATAGAGAAAGCAACAACTTTCAGTTGCTGGAAAGGGAGAACAGGAAGGCCCTACTTCAGAAGGGAAAGAAAGGAGCTATGAGTCTCTGGGGAAGGAGATTTGTAGTGTGGAGCCAAGTGCTGCATGTGTGGGGAAGACCATAGTGTGGAGAGGGGATGCCAGTGGGAAAACTGAGCTAGAAAACAAGGTGAAGAAACATAGATCACTGAAAAAGGCCGGAGAACTTTGCAATGGAGAGAGCCCGAGAAAGGCAGCCCAAACAGTGTTGACCCACGTCTCTGAATCTTTGCTGTGTAACAGATGTGATAGATTCAAAGATTGAAAGTATGAGTAGAGGGGTTGGGGAGATGGCTCAGTGGAATAAGTGCTTCCCTGGCAAGTGCAAGGGCCTGAGTTCGATTCCCAGTTCTGCCAAAAAACAAAACAAAACAAAAAACCAAAAACAAAACTATGACTAGAATATGAATTGAGTTTACAGTTCAAGTTTAGCAGAGATAATTGCTTGTGAAACAAAAGCCTGAAACTCATCTCAGAAAAAGGCACCCATAATCTTCATAGTATAACATGGTATTGAAGATATAATTCTCACATTACCCAAATACAAAGAAAGCCAGATGAACCAAGTGCATGTTTTTAGAATGGGGAGCTCTAGATCAACTATTTTTGCCTCAAAGACTTTTAGAAGATTTGTCTCTTCTTTTTTCTTATGTTACAAGTTTGAAGTATGGGTTGATTCCCTAGGGGGGCCTGAAACCACTCCAAGGAATCTGCAAGATAGAACTGTTTTCATATTACTATTAATGTATCATTCACGTTTCTTTAGTCTATTGTCATTTAAACTGATACTGTAAAACTGTTGACACCTTTCTATGTTTCCATGTTGATACTTTTCCAGTCATATTCTTCACCATTGCACACTCTTGGTTAAAAACCAAAACAAAAGACAAGATATCATATCTGCATCTTGTCCTCTGAATAACTGCTATGAAGACAACAATATGCAATGAATTAATTACTGTAAACGTCCTACTAACCTGTTTTGAAACTGTTTCTTTGCTATTTTATCTTTTTTTCTCATTAAAATGAATAAAAATTTAGAAAAGCAAAGTATATCGACTTCATTTGAGGAGGTTCTTGGTAAAGCAATTAAGGAGTACCAATTTGATTAAATCTTGACTTTGAGCATATATATATATATATATAATATATTATGTATTTATATATTCTTCATATTTGATTATATATACATATATATATAAATAAAACATTCAGTATGGTGAAATTGAAATGTGTATAAAGCTGCATAGCAAAGTGTGATAGTTGTCTGGAGGAAAAGCATTTATAGTATTGGTGGAGTTGTGAAGTGAACTCGTCACTTTACAAGAAACACATCATTTACTCATAGGACTGATGAGCACAGTTGTTTATTCAGTCTTAAATATTTGGCAGAAATTTTCTTGATAATAGACAAAGAGCATGTTACTTCAGGGAATATAACTGACAATGAAATTTGCCAGTGTGCTTTCAGGTGAAAATTAGGACCCAAGAAAACCTGTATCCAGTATTATAAACTCAGCATCTTCCTAACACTTCAAAGACTTTTCTAATGGAATCAGTGAGGATATCAGTAATATGATTGTTTCTCCTATAACAAGATTTGTCAACATTTGGAAGATCTATGTAATCAGTGAACCAGTATTTCCAAATGCCTAATGTGTCATGTAAAATCATGCATGAGAAAGTGAATCATTAGAAGTTCAACACAGGTGGATTTTAAGTACTTAGAATGTGAAGTTTATTTCTGTTCATAGATTCTGATTGCCCACAGCGGTTAATCTTTAAGAAGTAGTCATTTTGTTGAGTTTTAATGTAGTTTCAAAGAAGACAACCACATTATTGCAAAAGGCCATTGAAATGCTCTTCTTTTTTCTAGCTGCAGCCAGGTTTGTTTTCTGTGCCTCAACCAAAACAACATATTACAACAAAGAAACATAAAAGATAGAATTCAGGTCTCTCATTAAGCTGGATATTAACAAGACTGATAGGGCCAGAGTTTCTAATTTATTTTCATGTAAAGAAAAGTGCCTGCTTAGGCAGAGGGCAGCGGCCAGGGTTTGATCCCCAGCATGCCATGTGGGCGATTGAGACTGGGCGTGGTGGCACATGCCTGTAATCCTAGCACTTGGAAGGCTGAAAACAGGAGAATCACTATGAGTCCACTCTATGTAATTAGACCCTGAACTCAATACATTAAAAAAAAAAAAAAGAATATTATGTTTTGGAAAACGTTACTTACTCTAAGATACTGTTGAAAGTAATTGAAATACTCTTAAAATTTCTTGGCCTTAATTAAATTTTGATTAGAGTTTGACTACTAATAGTAAATAGTGATAAATGTAACTCACATAAGTAAAAGTTTTTGGATCCTCTGTAGTTTTAAGAATATAAAAGTTGTAAGAGAATTTCCTGCTGGTGTGCTGTTCTCCATTCAAACTTGTCTTTTTAATCACTCACACCACATGTTTGCTTCTGCTAGTATTTGAATTTTAAAATGCTTTTACCTCTTGTTTTGCTGAACACCTTTTAAGGTCTACATCCACTTTGCCTTTTTTTCCACCAGCTTATTCTATAATCAACCTTCTATCATTTATTGCATTATTTATATTACCTACTAGTCATTTATAAACATTATATCTTATATAACCATATCTCATATTAGCTGAATTAATATATACAAAGCACTTAAAGCAGTATCTTGGATTGTCTCACCAGACTTAGTAGTTAATTATATAAGTGTGAGTACAGACAAAGAGGGGTCAACTTATGACACCCTGGTTTCTCACTTATGTACCTAAGTGGATAGTAATGTCATTCTTTTAAATGAAATACTCAGTATTGCACCTGGTGACGGGCATCTTGGTTGTTTCCAAGATTTGGCTATCACAAATTGTGCTGCTATAAATATAGGTACACATATATCCCTATGATATGATGATTTCAGATCCTCTGGGAAAATTCCCAGTAGGGGAATAGCTGGTTTGAATGGGATTTCCAGTCCTAGGTTTTTACAGTCTCCATACTGATTCCCATAATCACCAGTCTACATTGCAACAGTCTACATTGAGGTGGGTTAAATTTTGATGGAAAAGAGCCATTAGAAGGGTTCTTTATTCCTGCATCTTAGGTTTCTTTTTTTATTCCCTGTTTCCTATTTTTCTATCTTCTTTGGCATTGAATGTTTTAATTTCATTTTATCTTAAGACACTTCCCATACTTCCGTTTTGTTTTATTTTATAATTGATGGTTTTGTGATTTATAGCATGCATCATTAACTTGTCAGTTTAGCTTTAAGTAGCGTACACTTGTAGTCCTAACTCCTGTAGAGGCTGAGGTATATAGGAGTTGCTTGAGCATGGGTGCTCAAGAACCCATCTCTTAAGAAACAAATCCTCAATTTTGCATACAAGATTCTTCCATTTCCCCTTTCCTTTTGTGCTGTTGTAAATCCCATAGAACATTAATATTATTTACGCTTTACCATCAGTTATTTTTTACAAGATTTTAAAAATAAAATAAGAAAGTATTATTTGTCCACATATTTATCTTTCTAGTGTTCTTTGTTCTTTGTGTAGATTCAGAGATGCGTGTTTTTTCTGCCTGCAGGACTTTTTGTTGTTGTTCCTAACATTTCTTATGTACAGATCTGTTGGTGAGGAATTCTTTCAACTTCTGTAAGCCTGGAAAAATATTTCAATTATGAAGGGTACTTTGCTGAGTATAGAGTTCTAGAGTGACAGTTTTTTTTTCTTTTAGTGCTTTTAAAATGTTGTTCCACTGTCTTGTAGTTTGTGTCATGTTTGAAGTCTACCTTAAACTTCTTGTTCTATAGTTAAGACTGTTCTTTCTGGTTGCTTATAAGATTTTGTCTTTGTCACTGACCTTAAGCAATTTGGTTATGATGTCTCTGTCTAGTTTTGTTCATGTTTCTTTTCGTTGAATGTGTGGCCTTATAAATTACACTAAATTTAGGAATTTGGGTCATATATTTTAATATATCTTTTTGACTTCCTTACCCCATTCTTAGAAGATTCCAGTCACATATATGTTAGGTTACTTGAAGTACTTGTGCTGTTACTTTTTTTTTTAAATAATCCGAATGATTTTCTCTCTGTATTTTAATTGGGGAGTCTTACTAGTGATATCTCAAGTTCATTTTTTTCTCTCCCAACAAACCTCATCTGCCACTAGTCTTGCCTGACATAGATAGTAGATATTACATTTCTCATTTCTAGAAATTAGATTTGGGTTCCCTTGTATCTTTTTTAAAAGAATGTATTTAGTATAGGGTCCTCAGGGTCTCACTATGTTGATCAGACTCATAGTGATCCTCCTATTTTCAGCCTCCCAAGCACTGGGATTACAGGCACATGCCACCACACCCAGTCTCAGTCGCTGGCTCAGTGCACCCCAGGGGCGGGGCTGGCACAGCATACCAGGGATTGAACCCCATCCCTGCGTCTGCCTAAGCAGTCACTTTAGTCTGATGAGCTGTCTGGTCGGCCCTCTCATATCCTTAATATGATTGCACTTTTTTACCTTCTTGAATGTATGATGTATGATATAGATATTAGCAGTTTTTTAACTTCCTTATCTCCTAATTCTAATGTCTGTGTCTTTTTAGTTCTGTTTCAGTTGGGTATTTCTCCTTTTTGAGTGTGTGTGTGTGTGTGTGTGTGTGTGTGTGTGTGTTTTGGGGGTTACCTACTTATAATATTTTTTTGGAGGTTAAATACTATGAATCATACCTTACTGTGTCCTGGCTATTGTCCTATTCCTTTAAATTACTTTTTTTTTTAATTTAAAGAAACCAAAGCCCCAGTAAAAATGATACAGAATTTTGAAACAAGGTGATAGAAAATTAATAATGGTTATTATATTGCATATTGTTATCTTCCAAGTAGTTGCTCAGATTACCAGGTATAGGCATGCAAAATTGATCAAACCAGATATACACTAACGGTTCCTTTCAATGAACTAATAGAAATTAGTAGTATTATTATCTTAGCTAGACACAGTTATATTATTTGCAGTTCTTTGCAGGCAGTCCCATCCTTCAAAATTTTATTTTTTTTCTTAATATTTTTAAACAAACCATAATCTTTAATGTGTGGCTAATTTCTCCCACTATCCAGGCAGGGTTCTTTGGAGAATTCTACCTGAGTATTTGTGCTCATACTTGCTGATAGCTATCCTGCCAGTGATTCAAGAGTAAGCCCATAAAAGTGCTCTGTTCTGCTAATTTTATTGCCTTAGCACCTTCAATTTCTCACCACTTCTGTTTCCTGAGGACCACTGGACTGTCTATTTTTTTGTGGTGGGGGAGGGTCCTGGGAATTGAAATAAAGACCCTGCGCTTGTTAGGCAGGCTCTGTGCCTCTGGCCTAAATAAATCCCTGGCCCACTTCTGTTTCTATTTCTTATTGCTGTGCTGGGGCCTGGTCACTCTCTCTAGACAATAAGCTGGAAGGTAGGCTCACCCTTTGTTCTACTTCTCTCAGAGACCATTGTCTTGTGCAGCCTGTTGTTCAGAGTTTGATTTGCTTATGTTATTTAGTTCTGTAGTTTTATGATTTATAAAATATTTTAAATATGAAATGTATACCCTTAAAGAATATTGAGGGTGTCATTTCTATTCCTCTACTAACTGAATTGGTTCTTCTAAGAGAACTGTTTTTGAAGGAGTATTTACCATATGGAGAACAGTGAAATATTAATTATTAACTATTACCTCAAATTTTAGTAAGTCACAAGAGAGTTGAATATTTAAATGTCACATGGAGCTAATTTATTAAATTGGATTCTGTGATACTGTCTTTTTTCTCTGTGGTTGCCAAGTGTTAACAAGTTTCTTTATACAATAATTTAACTTTTGATCAACATATTTTTATATAAGAAAAAAATTGAAAATATTTCTTTCAAATAATTTTTCCAAGTTTTAAATAAAAGACTTTTATATTTGTGACAGTTAGCTAGTATCTTTGGAGTCCTGTTTTATGACAAACTCATAAACAGAGTTTTAAGCTTCTTTGCTATTCTTTTGAAATGCCAGACTTGACAGGAAACTAACACAAAAGGGAGAAAAGCCTGTGGTTTTAAAAAAAGCCAGAAAGGATATCTGTTGTCTCTTTGTATGCTGTATCATTAACCTCTGGTGCACTTTGCACAAAGGTTTGAGTATTTACCATGAGACTTTTTTTTTAAAGTTACATTTTACAGAGCACTATGTCTCAGGAAGGCAAATGAATTGTTAGATAATGATTAAGTACCTCTAATGCTTTTTGTAAATATAGGTAAGGATGTGAAGCAATATGAGGCCATAATATAGTTCAAAGTACCTCATGAATTATTTAGAATAACCATGTATTTCAGAGGAAAATGTTAAGTTTTAAAAATTCATCTCTTCTGACAACATAGCTAAGCCATTAACCTTCCTTACTGTGACCCAGTTTTATTCCTAATACTGTGCCTTTAATTTTCTCAGCTAGGAGTTGCTCAAGTGACTCAGCAGGTTTGGCTTCATTGTTCAAAACTGAAATTATTTCATTTTGCCTAAAATACAACTTTGCTTCTCAATGTGTATTTTTTAAAATTACTTTTCAAATTTTCTAGGCTTGACTACCAAGCATTCTCTTTTCTTTCTCTGTATTTGATATCGAGTCCTGTGATTTTTTAAAAACTATCTTGCCGTATCTCTCAGATTTATTTCATTATTATTTTTAAAAATCTGTTTTTAGAGAGCTACATATAGTTTTAAGCATAAAATCTTTTTCATATATAAACCTTTGCTTAAGTGATTTCCAGTATTTGAACTCAAAGTCTGTTTATACCTGCCCCTTTAAAAAAATCTTTAAAATACTCTTAATGCACATGAAACAGTGCTGGAATTCACTATGAAGAGGTATTTGTGACTTGTCTGTTCATGTTGCCCCCTGCTCGCTGTACACATTACATAGTCTTTGTTTATGAATTTGTACAAAAAACTAAAGAAATTCAGACATACCAATAGCAGCAATAAAACCCAAAATCCAGCAACTCAGGAATCTCTTTTAAGTAGCTTATAGAAACTTGGTTTAGGAATAATTCCTTGGAAGAAGCACATCATTCATTTGGAATCGTTCCTGATCATTATATAGCATCAAATGATCTCCACTTAAATACCTGGCATTGATCTTCAAATTTTACCATGCATCAGAATCAACTGAGAAGCTCATACAAACACAGATTCAGATTACCATGTGCAAGCCACAGTTCCCAGGGTAGGGCCCGTGAACATGCATTTACAACAGTATGTTTCCAGTAGACACTGAGGCTGCTGGTCTGGGCAGTGCCATTGACATTCAGTGTAGGAATAATAATAGGTGATGTTTCTGTATTTGTACAGGCTCTGAAAAAATGCTAGTTCCTTTAAAAAATGTTAGTTCATTTACTTCTTAAAACTTTGTGAGGCACAAATGCTCTCATTGTCACCCTTTCACAGATAAATCGAGGCACGGAGAAACCAACAAACCTTCCCTTGTGCACAAAGGTAGTTGGTGGCAGAACAAGAACTTTAACTCAAGGTCTCTAGTTCCAGAACCTTTACTCTTAACCTCTGTGCTCCCTCTGCGTGCACTACTTTACTGTAGGAAAGTTGTGTTGTCCTGATTGCTTTCTTCCCCTATATGTTTTATCTGTGTTTGTGTCTGTTACTGTGCTGCAGCAGAAGGAGCCTGGGCTTTGGATCTCCAGATCTCACCTAATCTTCTCAGAGGCCTGGGAGGATAAACATTGTCTTACTTTATAGATAAAGAAACCTGAATTCAGAGACATCAATAACTTGTTTTGGTGTGCGTCTGAGAGAGTTTTGGATCACTTTCTTAACTGTACTTGCCTGTAAAATGGAGGTAATAGTATCTTTCAGAGTTCTTGTGAGCAGTAAGCATTTATGAGAGTATAATCAGAAACATCACACTCAACTGGTATTTCCATTTACTTCATTCTGTTTTCTCTACTATGAGTTCATTTCTTAAGAACACAGAACGGAGAACACATGTAACCAGTATTGTACCTGTTTATCCTGGTTTACTGTACATATAGACAACTTTTTCTTTTCCCCACTGTCCCTATCCTCAAAGTAGAAAATGTCCAGCCTGATAATATTGGCACTGTTAGCTTTGGTTGTTACACTGCCTCGGGCATTTGTAATATTGCTTTGTTATGGTTCTTGTCAGCAATTACCCTGAAGGCAGTGGTAATTCACTAGTCAAGTACAAACAAGAAAGGAGACAGCAACTTAGAATAACAGCTAGGAAATATCTTCTGTATGTAACCTGTGGGAATGGAAACACAGTACTCTTACTCAGAAGACCTAATATAGTGTCCTGATGTTCGAGAATTACATGGATAGAATCTTAGAATTTTTAATTTTAAACTTATAGTCAATGTTTTAACTGAAGTACAAGGACGAGCTCTGGAATTCTGGATGTGTAAGAAATAAGAGAAATATCTTATGAGATTATGTGTTCTAATTGGTGCAACTTCTGACCAGCAGAGTAGAGGCTGTTATTAGGTAAAATTTTAACTCATTCTAGGCAGTTGTTCTTAAATTATGTGTTTACGTACTCTTAATTGTTAAGTAGAACAATGTTTTAGTATTTTTTCCTTTAAAAATATTTATAGAATGATTTTAAAATTGAACTGCCACAACTCAGTCATTGCAGCATGCAGTGTGACCCTTCAATCTGTGGTTTTTATTAATTTGCTGATTGTTTTTAAAATTTTTCTACTTTTGTCAGAAATGACTAAATACCAGAAGTATTTTGGGTGTCTTCCTGTAAGTGCTAGATTTAGAACATGACACAGAAATATAGAATAGGAAACAGCTGGGTTTGTTTCATACTCTTTGAAAACTTTTATTATTCTTGCTAAGCTTCAGTGGTTCTCACCTTCATTAAAATATAACAAAGAAGTTCTTGTCAGAATTTTTTAATACTCATTAAGAGTTATTCAAAGAGTAATCTTACTGTCTTTTGAGTCTGTTTTCCTGTTTTATAATAATCTGGTCATTTTTATCACTATATTTTAAGATAATTTATACTTTAAATATTATGTACTTTCAGATCACTAATTTATTTTTGTTATCTAAAATTGTAAGTTTTTCTTTTTTTTTTCTTTCCGGAACTGGGGGTTGAACTCAGGTCTCCCCGGCCCTAAAATTGTAAGTATTACATAGATCACTGTTTGATTTAGTTGAATCCACATATTTAAACAGAGTTTTCTGGAAAAACAAACCAAAAAACCTTCCAAAGTGAAGTTCCAATGAAGAATGAATGTCTTGAGAGGGGGTGGAATGGTGATTTATGTGAAGATTACCATGATAATTCAAGAATTGTATCTCTCACTTGTATAATTGCTCTCTAAGAACAACTCTGTAGTCTCTTGTAGAGAAACTATTATCTGTGTCCTTTCCTTTGCTTTTAGCACTTATCCATATTTTTTCCTCTTCAGTTGGTAAGATTATATAGAATTATGTGCATTTTAACATTTTTCATCTGAAGAAGTCTAACCAGGCAAGTGCTTATTCTACTGAGCCATCTCCCCGGCTCCTTAAATAGGCATTCCTTGTACTTGCCAGGAAAGCATTTATTCTACTGAGCCATATTGCCGGCCCCTGAAGAAGTCTTTAGACATGAAGTATAGCAATTTTTGCCCAACAATTAAAAAAAAAAATTGCTTTTATTTACTTATTTGGTACAGGGTCTCACGACACAGCTCGGACTCATAGTGACCCTCCTATCTCAGCCTCCCCAGAACTGGGATTACAGACATGCACCACCATGCCCTGGGTTTCAGGGTGGCATGGCATGGAGTCCCAGGGGTAAGACCCGGCTCCCTGCACTTGCCAGGCAGGTGCTTACACTGCCGAAGTATCTCCCCAGCCCTGCCCAACAATTTTAAAACCAGTTATTTTTGTCATCAGTAAAACTTATACATACATAATATATAAGTCAAATGCTGTAATTTTAGTGCTATCTTAAGTATTTTTTTTAAATATTTATTTATTTTTATTTATTACATTTATTTATTGTGTGTGTATGTGGCCAGCTCAGCCCACCAGGGGGCGGGTCTGGCTGGCATGTGGTGCTGGGGATCGAACCGCGGTCCCTGTGCTTTGCCAAGCTTGTTTCAAGTAGGTGCTTTAGACCACTGAGCCATCTCTCCAGCCCCAAGTATTTTTTTTATCTAAGTAAACTGCTTCTTCTGTTCACTGAATATTACAATAAACTCATTTTCCTGAGCAGCCTAGATTATAGTCTTGTGTAAATATTTATTATTCATACAATTAAATAAAAGCTCAATTTTTTAAAATAAAGAATTACAATATGATTTATAGGTTTTACTATCCTACAAAAATATGAGCTATCAATTAATTGATAAAATTAAATGGAATTTTTTTTAAATAAAACTAAATTGAAAGTATGTCCATGATACAAAGATTTGCTTTGTTTTGATGAACAAATCCGTGTGTTATTTGTTACCTGCAGTAAAAGGGCTTTGCTTGTATAACTTATACCAGTGGTGGTGAAGCTTAGGTACACATGTACTGTGCTTTTCTTTTAAGGCAAGAGATGTTGGGCCGGGGAGATAGTTTAGTAGAATAAGTGCTTGCCTGGCAAGCAGAAGGTCCTAAGTTCAATCCCTGGTACCTAAAAAAAAAGGCAAGAGATATTCATATCTGAGTTGTTTTTTCTAAACTAAAAATTTAGTATTCAGGTTTAATTGCAGTGTTGGCACTTTGTGATAAGTGAGTGGGATTGGGGTTACAGTTTGCCACTTAGGCTCTAAAAGATTTGCCATCAGTGACTTATATGTGTAACTACTTTTAAAAATGAGAATTTTCCCAGTTCAAAAATAGCAGACTATTAACCATACACTCATACCTCTTTTTGGTGACCAGAAACCTATAAAAGTTTCTTTTCTTCTAGAGAAGAAACACGTGATCAGCTCCTGCCACGCATACACAGGCGAGGTCCAGCAGTGCTCAGACTCTAAAGTGCAAACATTGTGGAAGGAAGTGGATAAGAAGTAAATGAGGCTTTTACTGATGGATATAACAGAAGGTAGCTCACAGCACAAAATATACACAGGAAAGGATTCTGATGGTGAAGCGAGTCATAGGGAACTGCAGTAGACAGAGTACGGTAATAATCAGAATTTTCTTAAGTACCTGAAAATGATCTTTAAACATTTAACATGTATCACCTCCTCTGTGAGGCTCCTACAGATAAGATTGCCATATGCAGAACCACAGTTCCTAAGGTAGGGTCCAAGAATATGTGTTTCTAACATGTTTCCAGTAGACACTGATGCTGCTGGTCTGGACAGTACTTGTTGAGAATCAGATGTTAAAAACATAAAACACCTGTACCCAGGTCATGACAGCTTACAGGAATGAGGAAAACGCATCTCCCTCTGTGCTAATATGCCAGAAAAAGATTTCTGTCAGACACAGCAGCTGTAAGTTTGGTATGCAGTTTGTGTTGCACCTCTATACAGCATACAAACTACAAACACAGATACCCTCAACTTACAGTGGGGTTCCACTCCAATAAAACCATTGAAAATATCATATGTCAAAAATGCATTTTATACTCCACCTTCCCAATAGCTTCTCAACACAGTCCACAGAGGAGTGTCCTTGTCATTGTGATCATATGGCTGACAGGGAGCTGCGACTCACTACTGCCCAGTATTAAGAGTATCGTGGGACTTCATACTGCCGAGAGGAAAGATCAGATTTCAGAATTTGAAGTGTAGTTTCAGCTGAGTGTGTCTTACTTTCACATTATTATAAAGAAAAATTATAGGTCAAATCATTATAAGTATGAAACTATGTAAGCATATGCCTGGCCTTATCCCACATCATATTTTGTGTACACATGAACACAGGGCTGGTGTTTCCTGACGGTATCAAAGACAAAAGAAGAGCAGAAACTAAGATTAATCCAGACTTTCATAATAGGCTTGGGGAGAACTGTGAGGAAAGGTAGTTTGTTCCTTGGAGGAAAATACAATCAACTGTTCTGTTCTTAGGTTGTATTGCTCCTTACTTTGATATTTTGATACACCTTGACTTAGTAGTTCTTTATTCATCCCCACAAAAAACAAAGAAGCAAAAACAGAGAAGAAAAATAATACTCAAAAATAACAAAAAGATTTCCTAAAGCTAATGAAGGCTGGGAGGCTTCAAAAGGAAAAAGCTCATTTAGTATTTCAAGCATGATGAATAAATGTGGATATATTTCACTAAAAATTCAGAATTCTAAAGATAATAAGAAAATTAGAAAAGCTTCTAGAGAGAAAAAATCAGTTACAAGATTGAAAAGGATAAGGTTGAAATCAGCATTGCAGTTCTCATCAGTAATACTAGGTCGTTGTTAACTTAAAATTCTTTACTTGTTCTCTGTTGTCTAACAGAAAAAAATGAAATAATTTTCAGACACAGGGACTCAGAAGGTTTACTTCTTGACTGTCCATTTTGAAATTAAATTACTAAAAATACATTTTAGTGAAATGAAAAAGAAACCTAAGAAAGGGCAGCTATGGACCTAAGAAAGTCCTGGGAGGTGAAGCGCAGCTGATATAGCAATGCAAAGGGGAAAAGCGGGAAGATGTTTAGGAGTCAGCTGCCTAGGAAAGCCGTTCTTTCTTTTTTTTTTTTTTAAATTAATTAATTAATTTATTTATGTGTGTGTGTGGCCAGCTCAGCCCACCAGGGGGCGGGGCTGGCTCGCATGTGGTGCTGGGGGATTGAACCATGGTCCCTGTGCTTTGCCAAGCTTGTTCTAAGTGGGTGCTTTAGACCACTGAGCCATCTCACCAGTCCGGAAAGCCGTTCTTGCAAACAACTAAGATATTTCCATTAAGTGTATCTGAAAGGACAAAATGACTTCTTTTAGCAATTGTTTAACCTCTTAAAGAGGAGGGTTTCAATAGGTTCAGTGCAAACTGATAAATTAAGAATTAACAATAATAACTATAAGAGTTGACAAAAGAAAAATTCAGTTATATTGACAAAAGAAAATTCAGCTTTTTTCTTTGGGCTTGAAGAATTAAATAAGCCATCACTTTGGTAAAGAAAAGATAATCTATGTTGGGGCTTGGGCGATAACAAGGCAGCCTTAGCACTTGCCTGGCAAGCGCAAGGACCTGAGTTCCATCCCTGGTTCCACATGCCATGCTGGCCCCCAAACTCTGGGGATGCTGTACTGGCCACTGAAACTGGGCGTGGTGGTACATGCCTGTAATCCCAGCACTTGGGAGGCTTAGGCAGGACGAAGGCTGGCTACAAGTCCAAACTACACAGTGAGACTCTGTATCAAATAAATAAATAAAAATTGTAAAAAACAGAAGATAATCTATGTTGTATGGGTGTGTATAGAGAGAGAGGACATTTATTAGAACTAACCTGATAAATAGCCAAAAAAGGTTCTATATGTGTAAGTATTGGTTATTAAAAATTAAACTAGCCTGTGTTGATAACTAATTTCTTCTTAATTCAAGCCTTCTTCTATTGTCTACTCCATATCAATCTTGTGTTTTAGATCCTATAAAGAATACAAAGACAGGCCGGCCAGATAGCTCAGTGGACTAAAGTGCCTGCTTAGGCAGAGCACAGGGGCTCGCCCCCAGGGCACCGTCAGCCAGCAATTGAGACTGGGTGTGGTGACGTGGGCCTATAATCCCAGCTCCTGGAAGGTTGAAAACAGGGATCTCTATGACTCTGATCTACATAGTGAGACTCTGTACTTTAAAAAAAAGAGCAGAACTCAATCACTCCCTCAAGATGGGAACTACAGTTAGGAAGTTAGGAGAGGACTCACAAAAGAATCACTTAAAGTTTAGTAGTGATGGGTGAGGTAGGGATTGAGACCAATCTGAGAAACACAGCAAGGCTCTGAAAAACAACTTTGTAGTTTTTTGTTGTTTGCAGTACTGGGGATTGAACTCAGGACCCTGCACTTGCCAGGCAGGAGTTTATTCTACTGAGCTATCTCCCTGGCCCTGGCTCTGAAAAACAAACACCTGGGTATAGTGGCACACCTCTGACCCCAGAAGTTGAGGGGCTGAAGCAAGAGTATCACTGCAAATTTGAGGCCGGCCTCAGTTATGTACTTTAAGACCAGCCTGAACTATGTAGTGAGACTCTCAAGCGAGATAAAACAATGAACAGAAGAAATAAAGCCTACCAAAAGCAATAGTATACCAAATAAATGATGTACATTGTAAATATAACCAATGGAGATATTTATTTTAAACTAAAAGTTGAGCTAGGCATTATAAAATGAAGATTTTAACACAGGAGTGGGGTGGGAAAGGCTAGGACTCTGAGCTGCGTATGGTTTTCTGAGCAAGTGCAGTAGCAGCCAGATTGAAGGGCAGGAGTCTTACTGGGGAACAGAAAACAACCCAAAGTAGGTCAGGGCCATAGTTTGAAGAACTTTTTATGTTTTCCAAGTCCACATATATCTTAGTCACTTTCTTGTTGATGGGGCAAAATACCTCCAGTATAAAGGAAGAGTTTTATTTTGGCTCATATCTTTAGTTCATAGTTGACAATCTTCAAGGCAGGAAAGCATGCTACAAGGGCATGGGCAGAGGAAAGTGGCATCCTCATGGCAGTCAGGCAGCAGAGAGGGCAGGGGATGGGCCCTTCCACGTTACACTCCTAGTGACCCACCTCTTCTGACCACATCCTGTCTCCTTACAATGCTCTCTGCTATTCCAACTTCAGAATTCCATCGTCTTCCAAAAGCCCCGCCTACCAGTACTTGAAGCTCTTGGGGCTAAAATAGTATTTAGATATGAACCATAATAGTTTTTTATTTTATTTTATTTATTTATTTTTTGCTCCGAATGCCTTCAGGGCAGGTTTGGCTCCCTTCAGTTGTGGGATGAATCATGGCAACCTGAACCTGGCTGCTTTGTTGAAGCAGCCACTTATAAAGAACTGAGCTAAGGGGCAGGCCCCCCATAATAGTATTTTAAAAATGAAATTTTCCCTATATTTTCACTGGGAGATCTGATAGCTTTTAAAACTGGACATTAAGTGACAGGGGTAAGTGATAATTTAGTAGGTGAAGCTGGTTATGCTGCTGTAGAGAGTTTAAAGGGAAGCAGCAGCAGCGACAGGTGGAGTGGGGGAGTAATCGCAGTGGTCTAGGTGTGACATAGAAACTGTTGATGGTAGTTATTAAGCGTATGGAAGAGATGAAAGCTTAAGTGATTATGATGGGAGTCATAGGGTGTGAAGGGGCCTTATGTGTGTACCCAGTCAAAAACCTTTAGCTAAAGAGAAGAGGCCAACAGGTTAAATATTGTCTATAGCAAAGTTCTGATTATAACCTATACTTCTTTTCTAATAGAATTCAAGTTTCATTTATTCAACAGATAATTATTGAGACCAGTTATATGCCAGGCACTATGTAAAACAGGAGACGCCATCTAACAGCACATGGACTGACCTCTCTTGTAAATGGAGTTTTACCCAAATAAAGCCACCTTACTGCACACAGCTGCTTTTGCACTGCAGCGCAGATTTGAGAATTTGCGGCAAGATTGCATAGCCTGCAAGCTGAAATATTTGTCTTATTCTTCAGGACAAAGTTTGCTGATTGCTGACCTACCACATTAACATTTTTCCTAAAGTCAAAAGTATACAGAAAAGTGGAACCAGGCTTAGTGGGTGGTACACATGTGGAATCCTAACACTCAGAAGGCTGAGGTATGAGGGTCAAGAGTTTGAGGCCAGTATGGACTATGTAGCAAGACCCTGTCTCAGACAAACAAACAAACAATAATTAGAGAAGTGTCATGTTTTTGATATCCCTTGAACCTCATACTTTGGTTTATCTGTCCTTCATTTCTTTCATCAAAATATGTATGTATACATGTTTACTAATTTGTCCTTTCTGTTATACAAAAGGAGGTATACCATGTGCAGTCTTTTATACTTACTTTTCACTCACCAACACTATTGGGAACTCACTCTGTATCAGTTTGTGGAGATCTTTCTCATTTTAGCTGCATGATACAACCTATTTGTGTGTGTATGCCCTACCATTTATTCATGCAATCTTGGAGATGTGGTTTCCACTATATAGCTATTTTGAATAGTGCTGAACAGAAAAACATTGCATCTGTATACTTCTTTTGGTGATAATGATTGAAACCAGGACCTCTTCATATACTATATATTGTTATGTTATTTAAGTTGTGCCTGCAAAGTAAGTACCTAGAAGTGATGAATAATCTTTTATGTACTTAGGTTTCTATGTATGCTCATATTGTTGTAATTGTATCTTTGGGGTAAATACTTGAAAGAGAAAATGTTGAGTAAAAGGATAAATATACATGTATTTGTTATGTACTGCCAATTTCCATCCATAAGGATTGTGCCATAAACTTTGCTTGCTGGCTTTTTTTCTTTCTTTCCTTGGTATAATGTCTCACTACGCATCTCGGACTTGTAGTGATCCTCCTGTTTACAGCCACCCCAGTGCTGGGATTACAGGCGTGTGCCACCATGCCTGGCCTAGGTCGCTGGCTCAGTTGCACCCAGGGGCAGAGCCAACACAACATGTGGCACCAGGGATTGAACCCCAGTACCTGTGCTTAGTCTGCTGAGCTATCTGGCTGGCCCACTAACAATATTTTATGAAGTTAGTAATATTAAAATACTTTCAAGTCAGCTGATAACAAATGCTGGAGGGGCTGTGGGGAAAAGAAACACTTCTTCAATATCTAGGAGTATAGACTGGTACAACCACTATGGCAATCAGTGTGGAGATTCCTGAAAAAACTAGAATTAGTGGCCCCATTCAACTCAGCTTTTCCCCTTGTGGATTTTTTTTTTTCCAAAAGAACTAAAAACATCATACCACAGTGGTATATCTGCACCCATATTTGTAGAAGCACAATTTGTCATAGCTAAATCTTGGAAAGGACCCAATTGCTTATCACTTGAGGAATGGATAAAAAGGTGTGGTATTTTTACACAATGGGGTATTACCCAGCTATTAAAAAAAAAAAGCTGGAGGCTTTTATAGTTAAATGGATGCAACTAGAGACCATTCTCATAGGTGACATAAATCAGGCCCACATGTGTAAACGGCATATTTTCTTACTAGTGTAAGATCTTGAAAGAGGGGTCGGGGAGATGGTTCAGTAGAATAATGCTTGCCTGGCAAGCACAGAGTCCTGAGTTCAATCCTCAGTTCTGAAAAACAAAACAAACAAAAAAACCCAAACACCTGAAAAAGTAAAACCTGAAAGGTGTAGTAGATACTGTGAAAGGGAAAGAATCTGTTCAAAGGGAAGGAACACAGGGGCCTGGGGTTTGATCCCTGGGCCTACCCTGCCGGCCCCGCCCCTGGAGCACGCTGAGACAGTGATTGAGACTGGGTATGGTGGCATGTGCCTGTAATCCCAGCTTTTGGGAAACTAAACAGGAGAATCACTACGAGTCCAATCTATCAGTGAGACCCTGAACATCCTGTAGACCTTTCCCTAAAATACAATACAAAAAAACCCCAAACAACAGCAACAAAACAAAGGGAAGGAACAATTGGGATGAGGAAAAAGACGAGAGAAGGGGGAAAGATATTTCTGTATATATACAGAATAGCTTGGTTAATTGTACTGCTGATTTTTGTTGGTTATTGAAAGAAAAAGTTAATGCTTAATTTTTTTGTCCTTTTTAATTTTCTATAATTTTTTGGATCAATTTTGTATGATTATATCTGGTAATGTGAATAATTTAAAGACAACAATATGCAATATAACAATCATTTTTTTAAAAGAATTTTATTTATTTATTTATGTGTGTGTGTGTGTGTGTGTGTGTGTGTG
>NW_004524627.1:10250309-10271934 GCF_000260255.1 Octodon degus
GCTGGGGGATTGAACCGCGGTCCCTGTGCTTTGCTAAGCTTGTTCTAAGTATAAGTAGGTGCTTTAGACCACTGAGCCATCTCACCAGCCCCAACCATCATTCTTACTATTTGATTTTGTGAAATTCTGTATCATTTCTAATTTTTTGAACTGTTTTTCTTCTCTTTAAATAATCAAAATTATGAAAAAAATATTTCCCCATCTGTTATCACAATCATTTCAGAAAGAATCTGATTTATTTATTTATTTATTTATTTATTTATTTATTTATTTATGTAGTACAGGGTCTACAGGGTCCCACTACACAGTTTGGACTCATAGTGAGCCTCCTATTTTCATCCTCCTAAGTACTGGGATTATAGGCGCGTGCCACCATGTCCATTCTCAATCACCATCTCAGCACACCCTGGGGGAAGGGCTGGCACGGCATGCCTGGGTTCAAACCCCAGCTGCTGTGCTCTGCCTAAGCAAGCGTGTTAGTCCACTGAGCCATCTGGCTGGTGTCCCATTTTAATAAGGAAGAAAAGAACTAATAAAGGTTGAGAACAGCTCTTTAAATTGTATAAGCTTTCTTATGTTTACTTTTCTTTGCTGAAGGCAAATATATTTTTGCCTTGCATCAGAGGGATCCTTTTGAATGGCAGATCAGATCAGATCTCCCTTCTGAAAATCTTTCAGTACTTTCTGCCCACCCTCAGTTCTCAGTATTGTCCAGGTATGGCCAATAGATACATATAAGATCTCAATTTCTTAATTCCAACCACTGTAACTTTGCTTTAATCCTTTCAGTGTACCCAGGTATCATTGGGCCATACATATGCTTCTGTCTTTCCACCATTAAAAACCTAGGTAGATCAAAATAACTGAGTTCTTACCCGGGATGTACCTTAACTTCTTAGGTAGTTACTTAGGCTCTTAGTTCCTCAGTTTCTTCAACCTAAGGTATATTTGTATGGGATGGTCTCCGAGCCTTTCAATTTTACAACTTGAATTTTCCACTTTGATAGGAAGATAATGGAGCTTTGTACACTCACCCTATGGCTCTTGCCTGTAGCTCAATTCTTAAGTGTACAACACATTTGTTTTCCTTAACACTTACTTAAACTGTAATTAATTTTAAAAATTAAGATCTAGTTCAGTGGTAAAGCAATTGTTTAGCATGTTCAAAGCCCTGGGGTTTATCCCCAGCACACTTTTTCCTTTTAAATTAGTGGATTGTTTGAATCCATCTGCATAAACCAAATTTTGACTTTTAAAATTGGTTAATATTCTTGAATTACCCCTACTTATGGTGTTGACTGTTGATTATGATTTTATCACTGCTTTTCAGAGGAAAGAGATAATTTTAATATCCTTTTAAGATGATGTTGAGTAAATCTTTTTGAGAGAGGAAAAGGAAAAGACTTAGAGAAGCTTGCTCGGAATTAATTTCCTTTTATCTTATATGGTCAGTTGCCTCTTTTATTTGATATTTTTTGTTTTTCTGTAAAACTGTCAGACATTAAATAAAAAGGTACAAAATAGTTTGATAGTTCATGGTTTTGGTGTATGTACATGTTGATTTCTGGAAAATATTGCTAATTAAGTAACAGCGTTCATCATTAAATAATCCAGTTGGTTTAAATGTTCTATTTACTCATTCCTACTGAATTTATAAAGTGTTTCTTAGCAATCATGTTATAAATGGGTAATTCAATTTCTATGCTAGCCTAAAAGTTTTTGAAAAAGTTTACCTTAGGTTTTCTGAGATTTCATCCATATCTAAATTATTTCTGTGCAGGGCCAGGGAAATAGCTCAGTAGAATAAGCACCTGCCAGACAAGCGCAAGGTCCTGAGTTCAATCCCCAATAATTGCAAAAATAAAGCATCTCTAAAATATTTCTGTGCAAATGTTAAAGAACACCAGGTCACATCCTCTCTCATTTGTGACCTCTGGAGTTGGACTGGCATGCAGGGATTTAAAAAGTTTGGGTTTGGGGCAGTAGTAAAGATTCTTTCAGGCAACAGTAACATAATATACTGACAAAGGACAGGGTATCTGGGGATCTAAGATTGCACAACCAAAAATCGGTTGCTTTACTCTTAATAGCTACCTCCTATTCATAAAACCAATGTTTGTCAGTTGTGAATTTTGCCTCATTTTCTATTTTCTGTCCTTTAACTGAATGGCTAATCTCTTTAAATACCACTATCTATAATTAGAATTTTATTTCAAATTTATTTGCATAAACCAGACCCACATCTGTAAGTATCGTATTGTCTCCCTAGTATAAGGACTTACAATTCCGTATATGACTAGGTTTCTAAATTTCTTTGTAAAAATATGTAAATGCTTATTTCTACTTTTATATAATTATTTTCCCTTCATATTCTGTAAAGACTTAAAGTTCAACATATCAATATCTGATGGAAAATACCTGTTTCAGGATATGCCAAAATGTTTGATATTTCTACAGATAGGATAAACCGAACTGCATATATTGCAGGTTAATAATTAGCTTCTCTTCTGGAGGGTTAACAACCTAAGTTAGCAGATCAAAATTTGGAGAAAAGGAAGGGCTGCATGATTAGCCAACATTTTGGCCCTAGCCTTTCAAGGTTAATGAAGACTCGGGACATAGGAGAACCTGTACTGTAACAACATGTAACTCAGTTGTGCTCCAAATTTACTGATCAAGATTATGGAGCCACAGAGAAATGTGTTCGAGGATCTAAAGTGAGCCTGGGGAGAGTCACATGGAGAGAAAAAACATTTTCTCAAGCTTTCACAGAGAGTAAATTGGTCAAGTAATGGCCGTGACTCATCCTCATGTCAGACACTGACAAAAGGATGTACAAAAGGTGGTACAGGGCTACAGGATAAATCCTGAAAATACTTGGCTGACCTTATCAGATACAAAAGTTACATTTCTTGTTATATAGGTCTTGCTATATCTTGGTCTTAACCATCCAGTAGAAAAGTATAAAAACGAGGTATATAAAGTAAATCCATATTAATACGATGAGCTGTAAAAGGCTCAAGTCAATAACTTCTGAGGATAACCCACTAATATTATACACTGCTAGACAGTATTAGATTGTTTAGTTGAATTCAAACACTTATAGTATTTAGATGCCAATAGAATATTCACCTCTGACAGGACAAAAAAATAAATAAATAAATTTTAAAAAAAGATACAAGGGAAAGATCATTTTGTATTTATATATACAAAATAGGATAAATTTACAGCTACTTTCGCTTAACTCAATGAGAAGAAAGAGGTGTACTAACAGTGTTTGGACAGAATATCCTGTCTGCTTCTTGTACCATGGATAACCACTAAGAAGATAACAATGTACAGTGTATTGACTATCAAAACTGTCCTTTTAATCAGCTGTGAAACTGTCTCATTCATATTTATTTCTCAATTAAAAAAAAAAAGAATGTAAGCATTGTGTCTCACAAAATGCAGGAATAAAAAATAAAGTTTACAATAATTAAAAATTATTTGCTGTATGTTGAATGTAAATATTAAGGTTTACTGATAACTCATTGATAAAAGTATTTCAAAATATTTAGTTTCTGTAACTTTCTATGCATATATTATATATAATGCTTATATTTTTGAAAGTAATTACCTAGTTAATGTTTTCTCTGAAAAGACAATATTTCTAAATTAAGGACCAGTTAGGATACTGTAAAGCTATTTCCCACACTGGAAAATTTTTCTGAACTTAGTTTCTTTGAAGAAATTTCTTCTTTGAAGAAATTTAGCTAATGAGATTAGCTAAATCATTCACTCCTTTATGAAGATGTTAAAATAGTGGCACAGTTTTTTTAAGGGAGGACTTAATACATACTGTAATTTTAAGGAAATGAAAACTGGAATCCTCAGCATTCTAATGTTAAGTTTACTGAGTAAAAGGAAAAGAGAATATCCTTGGGATATATAATTTACCTTGAGTTACAACACTGACAAAGGAAAGTAATTTTATTCTACTTTTTTATGTATAGATAAGTTACTCAGGATTTAAAGTTCTAGATGAGAAAAGTAGTATATGTTATTGCATTATATAGTACTGCTTTATGAGAAACCCTGTACATCTTTTAATCATATAATTCTCCTGTGGACAAAAAGTACAATGAAAATGTCTCTGAGCGTAGTCCTTATAACTATTTAATGTCTTTGCTAGTATTTTAAAATAATACTCATGCTTTCTGGTCTGCCTTAGGTTTATTAGCTCACTTATCTTGAAACAGGAAAATTTCTGAGAAATCCCGAAATTTAAGAGCTCCTACCCGCTTCCTTCCAGATCGGTTCTTAGTTACTTCTCAATTCAAAGTGTGTATTTAAGATTGCTAAGTGTAATTTCTTTTCTGAAGTGTGACACCAAATACAGGAACCTCAAGTTGATTGAATAAAAGATATTTAGAGTATACATTACTTCTTTTGGGATATAAAAGGGTTGTGCTTAATATCTTTTTGGTGTGTGTTTTAAAGAATTTGCTTTCCTTAGGCTTACCTGAAGAAGACCATGGGTCCCTAAAGAAAAACTCCTATTGCTATTTTATTGAAGACAGATTTACTTAACCTAATGAGTGATTGTGATTGATTTGTCTGAAATCATTGCATCTTAATCACATCTCAGCCCTTTGATTAACATCAAGTGAAATCACTGTATCCCAAATCCAGAGAATAGTAAAAGTCTGATTAACATCATAAAAAGTATCTGTATAGGTTGTATTCAGACTTGAAAGATTAAGAAGGTAAAAAATCTGATAGGACTAATTCTGAATTAAATTATATGTCCTTTTTTCTGACACAGAAATTGTTTTTTGCTAACTTTGGACAATGATTTAATTGGAGGGCAAAAATGATATATTAAAAAATGTTTTTCTATAACTGCTCCTTCTAAAATAAAGCTCTAAAGCATACCTTTCTGTGTTCTGTGAAATAAAAATATAGTTGTGTTTAGTTATTTAGACTTACAGTTTTGTTGGTTCTTATGTAAAGAATTCTTATTTAATATATCATTTTGCCTTACACCAACATTTTACCTACCTGAAATAACATTTTGAAGTATTCAATATGTGGCTTACAATGGTTAAGAAAAGAGAAGGCAAATAAAACATCTCAGATCTATGTCACTTTCGAAGTATATTCACTATCTGGTGTTTCTCAGACCTAAATACTTAAAACCCAAGTTCTTTATTTTTGTGATATACATGTACCTTTAAAATATATCTCTGGTTATATTTGACTTTTTAAAAAATTACTTGGCAAAATAACATTTCATTAATTTCCCCCTCTTAAATTTTGTGGTATATACCAATTTGAAATTGGATATTATACTTTGAAAATGAATCAGAATAGTAACTTGAAAGCATAATAGTTAGCACAGGTTTTTATGACTTGTCTACAAAAGCATCTATATCTATACTTGATAATACTTAAGATCATCAAATAGTGTAGTCATTCTTCAGATTACATTTCCAGCTACTTTTTGAGAAAACACGCAAAGTGTTTGAGATTACCCTCTGTAACTTTATAACTCTGTAATAACTTTCATTCAAAACAGGTAAAATATGTTGAATTAAGCATTAAATACTTAAACATAAATAAGCAATATAGCATAAAATGATTTAGTATAAAAATTCAGCAAATTAAATAATCTAGTACAAAAATGAATAAATAGTACAGGAGGGTCACCACATGATTTAAATCAGTCACTTTTAGACTTGAATAACTTTTTAAAGAGATTTTTTTAATGAAGAACACATTAAAGTAAAAATAAACACATTAAAGAAAAATAAAATGGAGTATATGTATCAAGAATAGAATATATTTTAATGCTTAACACACTGCATACAAATATTCTTTAAAAACATTTAAATGTCCTTGTGTTGATTTTTTTCCGGAGGTGGAGGAGAAATTTTCCAAGAAAACAGTTTTCACAGTTGATGGAGCTTGGAGGTTCCAGCTAAGGTCCCAGTGGTTTTATTTCAGATAGCTTATATTGTAGATTCATTATCAGATATCTTTTTTAAGGTCTGTAGACTGTGTTGAATAAAATTTTCTGCTCCTTGAACTTCAGAGAATCTGGAGTCGCTTCTCCTGACAGACCAGTTTTTCATTTTTATTGAATTCTGAATTGTGTCCGACGTGAAGTAGTAAACTATAGGGTCAAAACAGCAGTTGGAAACAGCAATGCAGAGAGTGATTGGGTACATTGTCCTTACTGCTGCCACTACTGAGCAGTTGACAAATGTTTGTGTTCTCATAAGAGAATATAAAATAAGGTTGATATTGTAAGGCACAAAACAGAAACAGAATATAACCAAATGTACGAAAATCATTTTTAAAATCTTAGTTTTGTTTACTTTGCTTCTACTTAATGTAACAGGTTTATTTAAAGTCCTTAGCACCATACTTGAACAAGTTACATTCAAAATTAGAGGAATAAAAAATCCCACTATTTCTATGAAAATTACAATCCTTGAGAGGTAAGTTTTCCATGTGGCTTCTGAAAAGTTTTCAAAGCAGGTCTCTGAGGTATTGTTAGGCTGTGAGTTGGTAGACTGAAAAAACACTGCTGGTGCACTTCCTCCCATCACGGTGAGCCACACAGCCGTGCACACGATCTTTGCATTTCGCTTGGTTCTTAGAGTCTTTGACTTAAATGGGTAGACGATTGCCAGAAATCGGTCTACACTAATGCAAGTTAAAAAGAGAATGCTTCCATACATGTTGGTGTAAAACAACATTACAGAAATCTTACAGAGTAAATCTCCAAATGGCCAGTTCCGCGTTGCAAAGTAAAAGATCCTGAAGGGTAAAGTGAACACGAAAAGCAAGTCTGACATTGCCAAGTTAATCATGTACGTTGTAGTTTCATTTCGCACTTTGAGGATACAGATGAAAATGTATATGGCAACACAGTTGGCTATTAAGCCAAGCACAAACACCATGCTGAACATGCATCCGTACAAAGTGTACTTAAAAGAGTCATCATACAAGCATTGGGAGCTGTTTGCGCTTACCATTATAAAAGCACGTTCAGCTTGTGGTGTGGAGATCTGTAGCGTGGAGGTCCTTTTGTCAGCTGCCGTCTCCTTTGGTATTCAGATTTTGTTCACCGTAACCCCCAGTGTATTTGCAAAGTATTTGGATCTTTGGGCAGTTTTATAAAATACTTCTTTTTTCTCTGAAATCTCCAAAAGTAGCATGAAATTGAGTGCTTCAAAGTTTCTAGTAGGTCCTTCAACACGGAAGTACTCTCATTTTCTAGTCTCCAGATAATCCATGAATCCAGGGGTTAACTGGCAAGAAAATGCAGTCAATGCAGCCAGCCTGTAAGAGTGTAGGCATAAAGCAAGCCACGTTCCAAGTCCGGAGATAGAGCCACTTTGTCTTGTAAACTTGAATTTCTGTAGTCAAGATGAATGTTCCAAACTTAATTTCTTCTTACACTCCAAAATGTTTACGTTATCAATCTTATTTTGCTTTTCAATGCAGAATTTCAGAGACGTAAACATTCCCAGTTTGTCTTTTACTTTTTTTAAAATGAGGTTTCCTTTTTGGTATTCCTGCAGTGAATCCCAGATGGTGGTAAGTAGAAGAAGCTTTTATAAGTTCCGAAAGAAATTCCTAAGCATGTTAGCTCTCGCTGAATTAAAGCCTTTTCCGCAGTTGCCAGCTGTAGCCGCGAGATGGGCTTTCTCTGAAGTGAAAAAGAAAGGCTCGCTAGATTTGTAGTATGACATCACAGGAAGAAGAGGCTGGGTTTGGACAAAGAAAGGTTTCAGCCCAGTTTGTTTGCAGTTCCTTTAATCTGATAATGTGTCTGCTGGGAATATACCTAGGAGGCTTGCAAATGGTCACTGCCTGTTTAGCAGGCCTTTTATGTGAAAATGCTTTCTATGGTTCTGGCAACTTCTAAGAAATGTTTTTGTTTTGTTTTATTTGCATAGAAATAATAGAGAAAAAGTTAGTTTAAACCTGTTTTCTTGTTTCTCTCATTCAATTGTTTGTGTGTTTGGGATATGACTTTTAGAAATAAAATATATGTGGGTACATACTTACAAATTAAAGTTTTTATGAATATCTTAATAGAGCAATGTAAGGAACTGTTTAATGACTGAAAGATAAACCAGAGCTGAATGATAATTGTGTCACTCTTGGGACTTCTGGGTTTTTTCTATTTACTTGAGAATTAATTTATTTGGTGTGCTTGTGACTAATTTTAATTCTGGTTCTCTTTACTTTTTTGTTGTTTTCATTTTTAGGGGAGGTACCAGGAGTAGGACTCAGGACCTTGCATTTGCCAGACAGGCACTGTGCCGCTGATCTATATTCCTAGGCCCTTTAGTTTTTGATAAATAATTTTCTAACAGTTCTTCCTATGTGACAGAATTAATTTTTTGGTTCTATTTTTTAGAGTTATTTTAATGTTTGTGTTACTCCTTACACAAATTTAGCTCAATAGTAGAGCGTGTGTTTAGCATTTAAGGCTCTGTATTCAATCCCCAGCATATGCATGTGTGTTTGCACACACACTAATAATAATAATAATAATAATAATAATAATAATAATAATTAGAAAGGAAAATGGTATTAACTTAATTTTGTCTACAATTTAAGCACCAATAACGATGCATTCTTTTTTCGGACAAAAATGTTTTTCTTTCTAAATTGATTGATTGGAATAACTTCCGGAGAATAAGAGTTCTTTGTAGCTGAATTTCAGGTTTATAATTTTATTTTTGTGCTCCCCAACTCTTCTTTGACTGTCTTAATCTGACATTAACCAAGTGTTTAGGATTTATTTTCATTTAAAAGTTCCTATGAATAGTTTCTCTATTTGAATTTAAAGTGTACTCCACCCCCACCCGTCCCCCACCCTCACCTCCCCACAATGAAAAGAACACATGAGTGGGATGGATGTAAATGTTACTTCCTCAAGGATTGAGGCTGTCACAACCATTGGCATACATGTTTTTATTTTAAACTACTTTCGTGTGTTTATGTGTGTCTATGTATGCACCCAGGGATTGAACCTAGGATCTGGTGCATGCAAGAACATGCTACAAGCTCAGCCCCTAAAATATCATCTTTGAGAAAAGCTAGCTCTACCTGTGTTTACTGTTAGTACTCTTTCTTTTGCATGTTAGTTAAGGAATTTAAAAGTAATTTTCTTTTCCTTAATAAATTACTTAACTGATTTAAAAGTAACACATATCAGTAATAATGTTTATACTGTTTGCACATTTTTATTTATGTTGGTTGATGAATTATAATCTGTTTCAACTTGAAAATTCATTTGTAATCAAGTGATATAAATATGAATATTTATAACCAATAAGCTTAAAACATTGAGAGTTGAACAGCACTTTGCATCTTTTTTTGTATTCTCTTTCATTTGGAAAAAAGGAATAGGTGTGTTCATATTAGAAGGCTATGGGGGGCAGAGATACAGCTCACTTGTGCCTGGCAAGCACAAGGTCCTGAGTTCTATCCCTGGTACCACCAAAAAAAAAAAAAAAAAAAGACTGCTAGAAGACTATTAGAAAATTGGAGTGGGCGGTAATGAAAGAGTAGCTAATAAGCCCTTATCTGGTCTACTTTTACTTTCATTTTGAATGTGATACTTTCTCAAAGAATTAAAATTATTCTGTACTGAAACATTTTTCATATCATTGTTACTCAACTTTATTTGTAGTTTTTTCATGTTTGAGGTGATGCTTAAAATAAATAGATAACTATTGGCTGAATTATTCATTATTCAACATCATTGTTATCTGTATATTATTGTATCTTCAAATTTCTGGATCTTAGCACAATTCTTGACCCTTAGTAGATACTGACATGTTTGCTGATGAATGAATCATATCAATAAACTTGAATTTTGTTGAAACTTGTTTCTAGCTAATGATAGCAATGAAGCTGTTTCAACAGGAAAAAAAATGTTATTTGATTTTTTTTGAGATATTTTATTTGCTTTAATTTATGGAACCAAAGTGAAATTAATACCTTGAAAAATCCTTAAATTAGGACTTTTTATAATACAGAGACTACTTACAAAGAAAGTTAAAAACTGAAGGTATTAAGTGTATTGATGTGATTTTGTATTTGATAGACAAACTGAATGTGAGATTTATACACTTTCAGAATTAAAGAGTGGGAATCAGTTTTTCTTGTATGGATTTTTTTTTTTTTTTCCTGGGAGGTGGGTACCTCCCAGGAAAAAAAAAAAAGAAAAAGAAATAAGAAAACCAAAATCAGATGCTGAACTGGTAAAGATAACTTTTATTGAGGACTGTTACCATAGTGTACAAGTATAACTAATTTGAATACAGTACACCTATATAACTGATTTGAGATATAGTACATCTCATTACTTTTCAGGTTTTAATTATATATAAAAGTCAGATGAATAACTAGCTATCTTATGAAATATTTTTTTTTAGTACATTAATGGTCTTAGTCTTTTGTGTGAGTTTTTAAATTTTCTTTCAGATTGAGAGAGACTATTCTGTTAGCTATCAGATTTTTAAGGATTTTGGTAACTTTTGAGTTCTTGATAAATTTTACTATATATGGCTTTGTGGAAAACTTACCCAGACTTGATTCAAAATAGACTCAGAGCAATGTTTGTTAAACATTTATTTAACACCAATGTAAATAAGTATAGCATAAGGTATATTCATCCATTAGTCTTTTTCATTCAGGTTATTTCTTGGTAGTAATAATGTTTTTATCTTGCTCCTTCATTTCCGCTGCCATTTTTTACATAAACCTTCTATATAGTGATTATAATGGCTTCTATTCCTATTTCTAGTCCTGTAGTCTACTGTTGTCCCTCTAGACCTTCTCAGAATGACTTTACTAATTATATATTATCTTTTTGCTTCCAAAAAGAACTTACTGCGAATTGTAATTTGAAAGTAAGTATACTAATCAAAACTTAAACGTGTAAAATTTTAGTATTTTATGATATGCAAATTATACCTTAGTGAAAATTTAAAAAGGAGGTCAGTGTGGAAGAGGTAACACTTTGAAACATAAGCTCTGGGGATGTAGTTCAGTGGTAAAGCACCTTCTCAGCATGCGTGGGGCCCTGGGTTCCATCTCTGCCATTGTAAAATAGATTGATAAGGTAATTAAATATGAGAGAAAGAGAAATTATTTGAAATAGTTCGTTTATTCTCTAAAAATTCATGCTGAATTTAATAAATGTTTCAACCCCCCCAAGTTAAAATCCTTAAAGCATAAACTCATTATACACTGGTAAAAAAATTAAAGTTGTATGTTTGTGGGGGGTAAGAAATTTAGGAAAGTGTGGCAAATAATAGAAAAACCAGGGGACGAGGAGATGGCTCAGTAGAATAAGCGCTTGCCTGGCAAGCTCAGGGGCCTGAGTTCAATCCCTGGTTCTGCAAAAAAAAAAAAAAAAAAAGAAAAAGAAAAAGAAAAACCAAGGCTAAGGGAAGCTGCTATAATTAACACCAGGCAAAATAGAAAAATACATGTATAGGATTAGAGTTCTCATCATTTAATGAAAGGAATCCTTCCAGAATATCAAGAAAAAACACATGCAGAATATTTTATAAAGACCCAAGTATTTTTTATTTTTTTATCTTTTATGTATTTAGTACAGGATCTACAGGGTCTCACTACACAGATCGAACTTGTAATGATCCTGTTTTATAGCCTCCTAAATACTGGGATTACAGGCACCTGTCACCACACCCAGTCTCATTCACTGTCTCAGTGCACCCCTGGGGGCAGGGCCTGCAGACCGGGGATCACGCCCTAGCCCCTGCGTCTGCCTAAGCAGGTGCTTCAATCTGCTGTGCTATCTGGCTGGCCCTGGCCCATCTATTTATTTATGAAAAACATTTCTTATTCTCATTTGAGGAAAAACACTAAATGTCAAACTATGATTCTGAAACATTTTTTGTTGGTAAGTAAATGACATTTTAACATTGGGCTAGTTTGGTCATCAAATGTAAAGGATTTGAACGTGGGGACTTTGAAAAGCTTTTTGTGTATACCCTACACTCCTTGGGAGCTAGTTTGACAGCCTTTCTGAGATTCTCAAACACTATGACTTAATTTTTTTTTTTTAACACTATGACTTAAAACATAAGTAATGCAGAACCAAATCAGTGAAGGATCTATAAGTAAAGCCCTCTAGACTCTTTCAGAAGTACTAGTGAAGTATTAGGAAATTTTTCACTATGTGCACTGGAAGGAATCTAGACTTCAGTTGTTAATGCATATTCTTTATGCATGAAATAAAGACGTGTATAAGCAATAAAATGTGAATCCTATGTATGTTTTTTAATAAGAGTGTGTGAAAGTGTAATATAAAGAACACCAGACAAGATTACCAGAGAAGCTTGTAGGCAGTCACTTCCCTTCTAAGAGTCTGGTTTCTGGGCTGTAAGAGGAAGGGAGTTGAACTGCCCAAAGGGACCTTGCTGCTTACATATCTGATTGTGATTCTTGGAATACTTGGAATACTTAGCTGCTACCCTTTTTTTCCTTTACTCTTAGATGTAACAAATCAAGGAGCCATTTTTTATTTTTAAAGTTTAAAAATTTCTAATTTTGAAACCAGCCTGTACAAGAAATGTATATGAGACTCTTGCTTAAGAAAAGAAATTTTAACTATTTTTGTAGTGATGTAAAGATTGCATGAAAACAGGAGCTTTTCCTTTATGTTTCTATAGCATTCTTCTTTAAAAAGGCTTTGTTTCCAAATGCAAACAAGATCCATCTGCTCTTACCATGAAATTTATCAAAGAGGTTTTGATCAAAAGCATTTGTATTCATTAAAGCATTCTCTCATTAAAAGTTTTGAAGGACAGCCAAGCATGATAGTGCACCTTTGTAATCCTAACTACGTGTGAAGTAGAGGCAGGAGGATCACAAGTCCAAGGCCAGCCTGGCCAATCAGGGCTGGTTCTCCAAAAAAGGGTAAGGTGGGGGCACCCTGGGTATGTAATATTCAGTGGTGAATGTCCCTGGGTTCAGTCTCCAGTATGGAGAGGGGGGATGGAGTCCATAGTTGGAGTTGTACCTAACATGACATTAAGAATATGAGATACAAGAATTTTTTTTAAATGAGGGGATATTTGAAACTCAAGCAAAAAATAAATTTGCTCCAGTTCAAAAGAAAATGTTGAATAGTGATATTTAAAATGTGAGAAAAGGGGGCTGAGGGTAGGAACTCAGCAGCCCACCCACTTGGCAAGTGCAAGGTCCTGAGTTCAGTTTCTGGTATCAGTGAAATGACATAACATGACATGAGAAAAAAAGCATAGCTTATTTTGGATGTACTCACTCTGAGTACAAAAAATGTTTGCCCTGGTAAGATGTGGTTCTTTTAGGCTTCTCTATCTAATTTATACTAATGAGAACAGCAGAGTTTTCTCATTTGGGTACTTTTGAAGTCTATTCATTTATAGTAAATTATCTATTTAGGTTTAGATATGACATTTTTAATTTGATAAGTATTTGTAACTAATGTAGGCAATTTCTTTTTTTTTGTATTTTCTATAAAAAGATATTTCAGTCTGTGTAGAGAAAATATTAAGTTTCAGGCAAGTTTAATTTTCCTAAAGTATGTTTGATATCATTTGGAAGTGATTTACTTTCCTATCCTTATTACAGGCAATTAAAACTTTTTACTTTTTATTGGAGCACTAGTCAAGTATCCAAGTTGAAAGGATTGAACCAGTTGGTAGGATCTGGGTGGGAGTAGAAGAGGAAAGATTTAAAGGATAGTGAATGATGGTTGTGGCAAACTGAGAATGGATGGAAATGGTGGTTGTGGTAGGTCCAAGCAGAGAGGGTCAAGGGAATTAAGGGGGGCAGTAATGTTCCTGTGTTTTAAGATTTAAAACTTCAATAAGCATACTTACCTCTCCCTATACTTCAGTTATTCCCTTTTCTTTTTTTTCTTCTATGAAATCCTCTCAATCTCATCTGTTCCTTTTTGTATTTCTATAGTACTTTGTCTTGTTTTTAAGACATACTCATGCAATTCACTTATGAATAAAAATAATTATAAAACATTGATGAATGTATAGCAAGAAGAGATGAAATCTAATATAGTACAGGGCTTCCAGAGGAGATGATGTTGAATGAAGTTGATCTTTTATAATTAAATAAAAAATTTTAACTTCAAGATTTCAAGTTTGAAGCCAATCTGGTAATAATGTCTTAGTGTAACACCATTAGTAGAGTTAGATTGCCTTTCCATTGAAAAATGCAGAATATTATTTGAATGACTGCTTTCTCTGTTCCCATAAGAATATTACCTAGTCTTTCCTTAAGTTCCTAGAAAATAAGTTAATTAATTGCATAAAGTGTCTGTAAATAATACATAGGAGTTTAATTTGGTCACAGAAAGACAAAGTGGATTGCAGTTTTAAAAAAATCCTTTAATTACTGTAGAAACAGCAGAGTACACTGAAAAGACCAGTTTGACTAGATGTTAAATCATCTGGATTCTAATCCCAATTACTAAAAATTATGTGACCTTGAATGAATAATATAACTTCTGTATTATATATTTGTAAAAGGAGAGCAGCCAACTAGACCTCTAGAATCCTTTTTAGTCCTTAGTTTTCTAACTTATTCTTTATATGAATTTTGAATGGCAGAACATATTTTACTATTATATTATTTTAATTTTACAGATGAAAAACTTGAGTGTAGAGTTGTGGTTTGCTTTGAATTGTAGAGTAAATGATGAACCCGAAAGTAGAAACTAGGTCCTCACTATATATATGCTCTCTAGTTCCTTGTACACGTTTTCAGATGGAAACATATATAACAATTAACATACATAACAAGTACATGCATAAATAAATTGTATAAATAAGTCTGGTCTTAAAAACCTAAAAATCCTGGTCTCCTATATTTGGACTTTACCTTGGGCAGAGTCTTACCCTGAACTGTGAAATAGGTATAGTGTGCCTTTCTGGCCCTACAAATGGTTTTCAAAACAAAATCAAGTGAAAATACACTAAGTGTAATGCTCTAAAAAGTACTGTAACAGAGGAAGTAGTCCACAGTGTCTTTGTTTTACAGAGATAAAGATCAAGTTGTAAAGAGAGAGAGAATGGTAAGATTTTTGTGGGTTTTTTGTGTGTGCATTGTTTTTTTTTCTTTTTGTTTTTGTAGTTTTAGGTTCAGCCTGGGCCTTTTACATGCTAGGCAGTACTCCTGAGCTACATCCTCAGCCCTGTTTTGTTTGTTGGCTAAATAGGGTTCCTATGCTTTATGTATGTCAGATAAAGAAGTTAACATTTGATATACTTTATATACCTTTTTTGGCACTGATAATACATAACAGACTTCAAACTCCAAATAGACTTATGCTTTCCTTATATTTTAAAAAGTACTTATTATTTTTGTCACATATCAATGAAGACTATTTTTTACAGTTTCAAAACTGATTAATAGGACAGTTTTAATAATTAATACATTGTACATTGTTATCTTCTTAGTGGTTATCCATAGCACAAGATGCAGACAGGATATTCTGTCCAAACGCTATTACTACAAATCTGTCTTCTCATTGGATTAAGTGAAAGTAGCTTATATCTATCCTAATGATTCTGCATATACAGATTCTGCAAAATGGTCCTTCCTTTGTATCCCCTTTTTTTGTTTAGTCCTGTCAGAGATGGGTATTCCATTGGCATCTAAATACTATAGGTACGTAAATTCAGCAAAACAATCCAACACAGTCCAGCAGTCCACAATAGTAGTGGGTTATCCACAGAAGTTGTTGACTTGAGCCTTTCACACTCAGCATATTAATATGGCGTCTGCTTCATCTTGTTTGAATAAAAAATTGGTTACATTTCTACAAAGTACTGTGCTAAATTTTATGCAGAGGAAGGAAATATCTCTGTTCTTTTTAAACATATAAAACAAGGGTCTTTTATGAATAGTAAATTTAATATTTTTCAGCATAGTTTAGTGTCAGAAATCTAGGTACTCTTTGATTTATTTTAGTAAACATTTATTGACCTTTTAAACTATTACTGAGGAGTGGAGGTAGAGGATTGCTGTCAGAAAATGCTTTTAGATGCTGAATGCTTGGGACTAGGAAGCTATTCTCAGAACACCTGAGGGTTTTTTTTTGCCTCCCAATAATGAAAATATATGCATCTTAGAAGTTTTTGCATTATATTTTCCAGTTGTACATGGTAATGTAATGTTATGAAATATAAGTGCAAAAATACCCTTGTATTTGTTTATTTTAATGTATTTAGGGTCTCACTACACAAATTGGACTCATAGTGGTCCTCCTGTTTTCAGCCTCCCAAGTGCTGGGATTACAGGTGGGTGCCACCATGCCAGTCTCAATCTCCAGCTCAGCACACCCTAGGGAGGCAGGGCTGGCATGGCACGTGGGTGCTTTAGTCTGTTGAGCTATCTGTCTGGCCCTCCACTTGTTTTTAATAAAATCAATTTCAGTGTTTTTGACTAACTAGGGGGTATGTTTCTGAGGATATTATCACTGAGTTAGATGCATGCATACTTCTGTGAAAGATATGAAGGGGATGACATAAACAAGAAAAGTGGATTCTCGGGTTCTGTTTTTACCCAACACAATATAAATCATATAATCACATATTGTTAGTGTGGGTTAGAGAAGAAAAACAACTTGAAACTCTGCTCAAACAAGAACCTTGAGCCTACATATAGTGAGTTTTGGACAAGTATATATCTTACATGTTTTTAATTCAAAGAAACTTGCATAAATTACTTTAGTTCATGGATGGTGATTTCATCAAATCAAACAATTTTTGTATCAGCGATGACCATATGGAAATTTGAAAAAAGACCCAACTTAGAGCAACGCAGGAATATAAAATACCTGAGTAATACATCTGATAGACGAAGTGGAGAGTTCAGATGAAAACAAAGCAAAGGACTATAAAACTTTTAATGCAAGCCGTGAAAAGGACACCTGAAGGGTGGCAAGCCACTTAGGAATAAACCTACACATTTAATGCCAATCCAGTAAAAATGCTGTTAGGTTTTAGTAAATATCCCTAAAACTATAATTTTGCCTAAATAAATACTATGTGGATTATATGTCAGCAGTTTCATTTTGAAGAAAAAATTTTTTCTCTCCTAATTTCTATTTTTGTCAGTAGTACCTGTGTTCCCAAGCCCTCACCTAAGCCAAATAATCATCAGACTTTTAAGAGGTCAAAATTACATAGTCATCTTGATTAATTTGTATTTGTTTATTGGTGAACCTAAAAATGGACCATAAAGACCTAGATAGAGAGGTATGGATACATGATAATTTTAGTACTTCAGATCAGCGCAAAAATTGAGCTAATTCAGTAAATACAGTTCTTCTAATTCAATAAGTGCAGTTCTTCAGGACAGTAATTTAGGGAAAAAAAGGGAAGTAACAGAAGAGTTTTTTAAGGATCACTTTAAATATGATTTTTTAAACAAAAACATACAAGTTTTACTTGTTTTCTTGGAATGCTACCATAAAGCATAAAGAAAATATATTACCTTTTAATAGAAGTTTTTTTGTGTGTGTGGTACTGAGGACCAAACTCAGGACTTTGCATGTGCCAGGTAGGCGCTTATGCCTCTGAGCTATATCCCTGGCCCCATGTTACCTTTCATATATATATCTATCTTTTTTTTTTTGAAGCAGATACTTTGTTAACTGATCAAATCATAAAAATACCATGGTAGATATCTTAGTTCATCCTTCTAATAAGCCTGTTGATCTGGTCTTCCCTATTTCTAGCATCTTCACCTTCCACAAAATGGGTGGTCTTTCTCTTCACTTTACCTCGTGGAGATGATAACTTGTACAGCCACAGGAAGTTATTTTCCTCTTTGAAATGTTTTCCAACAGTATAGATCTCATGAATCAGATCCTCCATGCAGATGATTCCATATTTACCAAGAGATGGAGCAATCAATGAATTATCTGTCAACGCAGTTCGCTTCTTACTGATTTTGCCATAGCCACACTTGTATATTAGTTCATTTACTGAGTTCAGGTTTGGGTGCCCCCATGCAATGTACGGCTCCACAATTCTCAGCATGTTAATTGAGAATTGTTGAGCTTAACAAAGGTACCATTGAAGAAGCTGCACCACCTTGCGGACCTTTGGGCTTACACCATTGATACCCCTGATCCAGATGACAAATGCCAGTTTAGGCTCTGCAGGGGCATAGAAGTTGCCAGCTTTTCTCGCCACCCTAGCCATTCAGCTCTCAGTTATGTATATATGTTTATATTCCTTATGAGAGTGCCTGGCTTTTTCATAGGTGAGCTTCCTCCTCGCCTTGTGAAGCGTCTTCTGGGCAAACTTCTTTCTCAGGCACTTTACTTTCAAGTCCGTGAAATGGCTTTGCTTTTTTCTTAAGGGTTTCTGGCACAGCAGGAACCTTCTTTTTCTTCTCTTCTACACCCTCCATGGTTCCAGCTGGAAAAGAGCTATATCATATTTAAGTGACACTTTTTTTTATAGACAAATATGTTAGAACAAACTAATAAAAATTACAACCCATCCAAAAAACGCAGAAAGGTTCTGAACAAGCGTACCTAATTTTGTTCTTAAAAGTAGTTTTTGTGTGCGTGTGTGTGTGTGTGTGTGTGTGTGTGTGTGTGTTACTAGGGATTGAATCAGGACCCTCTGCTTGCCAGGTAAGCACTTATTCTACTGAGTTATCTCCCTGGGCCAGTAGTTGTTTTTTAAAGTTTTTATCTTCAAAATAAAAACGACTATTAGTTTGAAATTTATTTTATTTCACAGATGACAGATGCTTTTAAGATCTAGTTCTGTGAACATTATTACAAATATATGTAAAATGAGAAATGTTTAGACGTCAGACATTCCTATAGATATTTTGCTCTTAACTGAATTAAAATTCAAAGAAAGAGGTTGACTAATACAGATTTTCCAAAGTGTAGAAGAATTACTAGTAAAGTTTCAAGTCACCTGTCATCCATTGCCAGTACAAAATTTCCTTGATCATTTCCTTTATTAGTTTTGCTAGTATGATTATTTTAATTAACTGATTCAAATTCACAGAACATGTGAGGATTCCCCATCAGTACCAGATGTTACCATCACTGCCTCAGAAGGACAGAAACAAAAGACCGGAAAGACTTCCCCTACAAAAGGCCCTGTTTTAAGACTTAGGCTTTTGTTGTCGTCCTTTCAGTTAAACAGAGATGGATCCTTTGGACCTGTTCAAAAGAAGTTGCTGGATTGTTATCTTGGTCATTATAAAAAGTGGGGAGGCATTTAATTTTTTTTTTCCTGCTAGACTAGGGGTGTGGCCCATTGGACAGTGCCCTGAGTTTGATTCCCAGCACTGTACCTTTTCCACTTATTGTTGATTCACCCTTGGGTCCAGTGATAGTTGTTTATTCAGTAATATTAATTATATGTCGGCTGCATACCAAATGCTGTTCTGGTTACTGGGAAAATAACAATAAAACAAAATCACCAACTTTTTATTTTCTGTAGAAGAAACAAGTAGTCAGTAAACAAATAGATATAAAATCAGTCATGTGATAAGTTCTGTTGAGAAAAATACAGTTAGGAAAAAGAAGAGTGAGGTGTTACTGACCTGTATTGTAAGAATGTCTTACATTTCAACAGAGACTTGAAAGAAATGACAGAAGGAGTCATACAGGTATCTCAGGAAAATTAATTGGTAACTGACCAACATCTTTAAAAGGCCTTTCCAATTGATATTTCTAATCTCATCGCCCATAAATTCACTTGCTGGGTTCATGTTGCCAAGATTGTCATGGAAGTTGGAAATGTCTGCTTAATAAATCTGCTTTATCTCCTTCTCATACCTGTTTGCAACACACCTCATATACTAAGAAAGTGTTTCTTTTTTTGGCTTTGTTTTTGGCTACGTGACAGTGTCCTCAAACTACTTTAGAGAAGAGCTGACTTTCATTAAAAGGAGCCCCAGGTCAGTGGAATCATTTCTAGTCAGATTCCATCCTGATTTCCCCTGTTTGGTGACTGCATTCATGTGCTTACTCGGATGCTTTGGCTAGCACTGTATTACTTTATTTATTATCTAAAGAGAATACAAAATAGTAAAAGAAAAATTAGAAACAATACAGACCTTCACCAAACAGAGCAATAGGAATTTGACAGTGATCGCTGTATAGCATAATGTTGTCTTTAAATTAGTTGTTCAGATTATCAGAAATAAGCATGCAAAATGGGTAAAAAGAAAAAGGTTATAAAAAATTGAAAAGGACAAGAAAATAAATGTAAGTATCAACTGTTCCCCTCTGTTGACCAGGAGAAAGCAACAGTACAATTACCCAGGTCCGTAATTTTGAAAGAGTGAAGTCTATTCTGAGTTCCCTTTTTCTGCTCTCTGGGATCTCTTATATCATATGTCAGCCATCTTCTGTTCTATTTATGCTGGATGAACGTCTGGGATCCTCAGTGTACTTACATCTTATTTGTCTTTTTTTCCTGTGATAACGTGATATACTAATCCTGGATCTACTGCAGATTCTGTGTCTTTTAAACAGACAGTCCTCAGCCTCCCTCCCCTGCTCTGACATGTGACTATTATTGAACACTACTGCCTGGAACCCTGACTTCATCTTTCACTAACCCATTGCACAGCTTTCTGAGAAAGTGTGACATTATTCCATTGTTCTTTGTTTTTTAATTTTCCCTAGAAATAAAATTTAAATTTATAGTATATGAAAAATATACCATTAAGGTGCTGAAAAAGCAATAGTAAAGGAAGTAGAATAAAATGAGAAAGAAAAAATATCCCTACCCTAGTACTCTATTAAATAATCTATTTATAGTTTTTCATGTTTAATTTCAGTCTGCTGATCTGCTTGCATAGTTGAAATCAGAATATTAAATCTTTAAGATTTAAAAGAGGATACTACTTTTTCTTTTAATGTGTTCTTAGGTAAAGAGACATTCTTCTGGATCATTGAAACTGTTTCTTACCATAAATTTCTCAATGATCTTAACCACTTACTCATTTTAAGCATTAGGAGAAATATCTGACATGAACATTCATGTAAATAAAAACCTGAGTACTCTTACAACATTTTTTGAGTATAATTGGTTTAATCGTTTTAAAATTTTTTTTTCTATTTAGTAAATATACATACTTAGGTAAATTTAGAAAATGGAAAAATGTAATGTTTTAAAATATTTAAGATTTAGACTTAATAAATCTTAAAAGTTTTTGGTTGGAAACAGGAACTTTTATGTAAGATGCATAATATTTGAGAGTTGAAATCTGTTTCCTTGCTCTGTAATGTATATAGAGAAGGCTTGTGCATGATTCCCTCAGAGTACTTACTAGAGATGAAGCTAGCAAAACATTTTTGTTGAGAAGATTTCCACCATTAAATAAGCCTTACATAAGTAGAGAGGACTGTATTTAAATTAAGCCATTTTAAACTACTAGTGAGAAACACTTTAAATCCTTTAAAACAACATAATTTTTATTTGAGACTGATTTTCTCTCTCTCTCTCTCTCTCTCTCTCTCTCTCTCTCTCTCTCTCTCTCTCTCTCTTTCTCTCTCGTAGTTTTTGTTTGGTACTGTGAATAGAACTCA
>NW_004524627.1:10272034-10273698 GCF_000260255.1 Octodon degus
CTCTCTCTCTCTCTCTCTCTCTCTCTCTCTCTCTCTCTTTCTCTCTCGTAGTTTTTGTTTGGTACTGTGAATAGAACTCAGGATATTGCACTTAAGCTGCTGAGCTATATCCCCAGCTAATTCTTATGTGATAAACCCTTTCACTGGTTTATTTTACTGTTAACCAAAATATGTATTCCCCTTAGTAGGTATGTATTACAGTATAAAGTAATATGTTTGAAAATTATTTTTGAGAACTAGGAAAATGTGTAGTTTGGCTTATTCACATTTATTCTCTTCATATCTTTGAATTACTATTATTATTATTATTATTATTTTTTTTTATCCAGGGAAGGGTCTACAGGGTGTTCAGGGTCTCACTACTAGATTGGACTCGTAGTGATCTGCCTGTTTACAGCCTCCCAAGAGCTGGGATTACAGGTGTGCACCACCATGCCCAGTCTCAATTGCATCTCAGTGCACCCTGGGGGCGGGGCCGGCATGGGGGGGATAGAACTCCTGGCCCCTGTGCCTGCTTGCAGGTGCTTTAATCCGTTGAGCTATTTGTAGTTTCTTCTTGAGAAGGGGTCATGTCTTAAAGCTTTAGTCTTTATTACTTCAATATTTATTTAAAGGTTACAAGAAAATACAGTCTTAAAGAGCTTAATACTTAGGAGTGATTTCCCTAATTAAAAATGGCTTTGTATTTCATCATATTATAAAATGAAGCATTGAAGTTGAATCAGTGTTGGGATTCAGTTTTAATAATGAAAGAGAAGAATTTTTTTAAATTATTTATCTATCTCTCTCTTTCTTTTTTTCTTTCTTTCTTTCTTTCTTTCTTTCTTTCTTTCTTTCTTTCTTTCTTTCTTTCTTTCTTTCTTTCTTTATTTTGGTGGCTCAGGCTGCCTGAAGGGCGGGTCTGATAAGTCAGGTAGAGCTGGAGATCAAACCGCGATATCCTGCACCTGACTGGGTTTGCATGAGCAGGCACTTAAACAACTGAGCTAACCAGCAGGCCCCCAGAGAAGAAAATTTTTAATATAGTATTTTACTGTTATTCCACCAATAGGTGGAATAGTATAGGCAAAAGGATCCAAAGGAATACTGGTATTGAAGGACCAGTGAAATAAAATGGAAAAGAACTATAAGAAAGGAATGCATCTGCTTCAGGTGCTTTTCCAACAAGCTCAAGACTCCTTGGGATCCCTTTTCCAGTAGAGAGCCCAGGGCCGGTGAAGCCAGAAGAAGGGACCTAGCCACAACAAAGCCTGGTTAGGTGTGTGTCAGGCCCCCTGGACCCAGGGCTCCTGTGCGTGGACCAGAGACACTAGGGCAGTGGAGGACTGGCATGTGGGAGATCCAGAAGGTAGAGATTCATGGATCTGCCACCATGTTGGAAAGGTGATCCTTTCTGCATTGGTTTGCTTTTGTACCTTTGTTGAAAAGGGGGAAAATAAAAGTGATGAGACAAGATACAGAATTTAAACCAACCACATGAATAATTATATTAGATGTGAATGTGTTAAGCAGCTCAATTGAAACATAGATTATCAGAGTGTGTAAAAAGCAAGACTCAAATCTGTGCTATATTTATTTAAAGGTAGAAAGAAAAATTTAGTATAAAGATAGAAATATGTTAAAGGGATAAATCAAAATATTAGAAACCTAAGGGCCGGGGAGAT
>NW_004524627.1:10273798-10299973 GCF_000260255.1 Octodon degus
AAAAATTAGAAACTTAGAAATAATTAAGGATAAATAAGGATAATTCTAAAATTTGTAGCAAGATCGGAGATTGGGTGGTTGCTCACATAATTAACCAAAGAACATATTGAAGGAGTCATAACTTGTGAGTGTAAAGGTGATGAGCTTATGTTAATGTTTGAACATGTTAGATTTGAGATGTTTGTGATACACCAACTGTAGATCTTTATATCCAATTGGAAGTATGGATCTAGAACTTAAAAATAGTTTTAGTCGAAAGGGCCAGGGAGTTGGCTCAGTGGTATAAAGTACCTGCCTGGCAAGCACAAGGTCCTGGGTTCAATCCCTGATGCCGCAAAACAAAACAACAAAATAGTCAGAAATGTAGATTTTTAGAGTAATACAGATATAATTAGAGTTGAGATGGTGGCTCAGCCAGCACGTGTAGGCAGAAAGATCCAGTGGAATACTGGTATTGAAACCAGTGAAGTTAAATGGAAAAGAATATCAGAAAGGTCAAGGCTATTTTTTTTCTATTTTCTATTTTAAATTTTCTTTCACAAGACAAAACAGTCTTAGAACAATCTTAGAAATTGGCTTAGGATAGTACAAAAATATTTCCTGTATTGTAGGTCCAATAATCTTCAAGTGCCTAGAAAACAATAGCAATTCCTGCCTTCCACTATTGTTAATTTTCCTACTAGCACTGGAGACCTTATGCTTACTTAGATAATCTCTTATAGGAGCACTGTTGCTTCACGACACTGATGTCCTTTACTTTTTGGAATATTTTAGAAATATATGCTAATTATGAAAGATCATTTAGAATCCACATATAGCTTCTACTTTTTCTATCAATATTATTTATTTGGTGGGATTTAGACTAATTTTACTGATAGCAAGAGTCTGGTTTCTTGGGGGCCAGGGAGATGGCTCAGTGAAATAAGTGCTTCCCTGGCAAGTGCAAGGGCCTGAGTTCAAACCCCGGTTCTGCAAAAAAAAAAAAAAAAAGAATCTGGTTTATTTTATAGGATTAAGTAGCAAAACAGCATGAAGTGTTGTACAACGAACAATTATGCTCATAGTTAATTTGAGTAAATGAGTATTGACATGAGACATATTGCTTGAGTCCAGGAGAGAGAACTGCTCCCTGAATCCTGGATGGAAACAGTGTTACAGAAATACATCTATATCACTTGCAAAAGTTAAGTATTCCATTAAAGCTTTTCTCCATAGTTTTATTTATTTGTATTTTATTGAGAAACAAATAGCAGTGAGACAGTTTCAAAACTGATTAGCAGGACAGTTTCAATAATTAATACATTGCATATTGTTGTCTTCATAGTGGTTATTTATAGTACAAGATGCAGATGTGAAAACCTGTCCAAACACTATTAATACAAATCATTTTTCTCACTGAATTAACAGAAAGTAGTTGTATATCTATCCTATTTAGTATATACAGATACAAAATGGTCCTTTATTTGTATTACATAGTTTTTTTTTACAAAACATCAGCTTCACTGTAGTGTTAGCTAACAGCAACTTAAAACAACAAATGTGTCTTACACTACTTTGTAGGTCAGGAGTCTGGGAGCAGCTTAGTTATGTGGTTTTGGCTCAGGTTTTCTAATGAGAGATCCTGCATTTGCCAGCCAGCTCTTCGGTGGTTTAAGACATTCCTAGGGTCAGAGAATTAGCTTCCAGGTTCACTCCTGTGGTTGTTGGCATCTCTCAGTTCTTCAGTTCAGTGCTACCTGGGCCTCTCTGGGGGATTTCTCATTACATTCCAGCTCCTTCTTCTCAAAGCAAGAGATTCTCAAGAGAAAGATAGGAACTGCAAGTATTTAATATGTTTATCTCAGAAGAGACATCACTTTTGCCATGTACCTCAGCCACACAGACTGACCCAGGTACTGGGCTGTCTACATAAGGCCCCCAGTAACCAGTGTTAGGAACAGTGGGGCTGGACCTGGAGGCAGGCTGCCACAGTTGTCATTGTACTTTTTATCTTCTTAATTTCTTATACACCTCTTTAGTTTTTTCTTTCTTCCAGTTTTACATGCATATATCTGGTAATATGAATAACTGGTTGGAAGACAACACTATGTATTACAACAAATACTGTGAAATTCATTTTACTTTGTTAAGTGAAATTCTGTATCACTTGTAACTTTTTCTGTTTTAATTCTAATTTGTAGTCTTTAAAAAATAAAGAATTAAGAAAGCACACCATGTTAGCAGATATCTTGTTTGCTTTTCTGTTTAATTTAACCCATAATATGGCTATAATGTATGTTAACATCCTAGAAATATTTCCTGAGTATAGATATTCCTTTTTTAATGACCTACCTGTTTTGTAGCTATTCTGACTCCTGACTGCACCTCAGGCTTACAACCCCTTTTTTGGGTACAGTTTTGTACATTGTATTTATACATCCTCATTGTCTTTTTTGTACAGTATACCTTGTTTATACAGTACTATAATTTTTGCTAATCATAATATAGTACAGTGATCTGTTATACATTGTAGTACTGCATGTCAGAATTATGCAAATAAGTCATCAAGTTGAAGTTTCCTTTGACCATTTGTTTGCTGTGAATATTGTAAATTACATACTATGATATACAGTTTCTCATTTAACAGCCTAATTATGGAAGAGGCATAGTGGCACATGCCAGTAATCCCAACACTTGGGAGGCCCAGGCAGGGGAATTGCTTCAAGTTTGAGGCCAGCCTGGGCTATATAGTGAATTTAAGGCCAACCTGAACTACATCATGAGACCCTATCTCAACAAAACAGAACAAAAACTAAAGAACAATAACAAAACCCCCCACCTAATATAGGAATGAAATTTGGCCACTACAGGAGGAATGTCTGTATTCATTATGTATTTAGGAATTTTTGAGTTTCATAATAGAAACTTTTGTTTTTATGCTCAATAGAACTCAAATTTGCCTGGATTATTATTAGCAAATAGAATTTAGGAAAAGTTTGAAAGGAAGCTTTTGAAACCTAAGAAGACAGGATATACAGCTCTTTCAATATTGATACTTAAGGATAGTGAATCAGTTTTCAGGAATTCGTATCAGAACTGGAAAAATGCAATTAATAGTTCCTGGGAGGGTGATAGAGGATATGTGAGAGAAGTAGTAGAGATAGCGTGGGAGGAAGATAGAAGATGGAATTGCTCAGAAACTTTTTTTAAATGTAGGTGCTCTCCCTTCCTGAGTATATTAAAGTCTTTGTGGGTAGGGAGGTGTAAAGGAAAACCTGAGAAGTATGTTTAGAAAGTTTCCTCAGGGACTCTGCTCTCCAAATAAGTTACGGCTATGTGAGAAAGTAGGAGTTTACAGTATAAAACAATTGAAAACTAAAGCCCGATGTCCTAAAAAGTATTGACTTTTTCTTTGAGTCCTGGGATAGAAGTGACTAGGATTTGGGAGACAGCTTTATCTCTGTTCTATTAGGAAAAGAGGAAAGCTGGGTATGACAAATACATCTTTATGAGTAGTTTTGCCTAGGTTGGACTGAGGTAATTTTAGTACATGTATGCCCTATTAATTGGATGTTTTTGTGAGGACTCAAGGTCTCCTAAAATGTCATTAAGAGGAATATGAGGGTGGACCATGCCTGGTAAGCATGTGGGTTTACACCCATACTGGCTCAGTTAAGCAAAGCTATTCAGCCGATCAGTGGCTAGAAAATGTGAAACATTTGGTGTAATGATATATACACTGGCCGTACTGAACATAGGAGGTGGTGGTGGCATTAGTTTACTCAAATGAAAGACATTCCTTAGATTGCATTTTGCAGTGCCTCTAGATACAGAAAGAAAGTGCCTCTAGATATAGGAAAGAGTGCCTTGGCAATGAACAGTGCATTAAAGGAGTGATAGACTCGCTTATCTTCCAAATCATGTTTGCCCCTTTATTGTGATTCCCCTGTAGGAGAGGGCCCATGCCTAACACCATGGATAGATGTTAGGAATCAAGAATTCTTCCTGTGGGAAGACATTTACTACAAATTACAAATGGTAGCTTATCTTTTATTGGTCCACTGGTGCTGAAAAAGAGTTGAGAACCTTAGAATTTTTACAGTGATATGTACAATAATGACTATATGATTTTCACATCTCTATTCAAAATATATCAAGTACCTATTTAATATCTAGAGAAGGAAAAAGTTGTAAAGGCAGTTTTTTATCTTGAAAGTTGAGAGAGTACATCTTTCAGATGTACCTATATACATTCTAGTGGCTCAAAATGATCACATCGAACTGCTGAAAGGTAAGAAAAGAGTTGAAGGTTCAAGTGGTAAATTAGTAAAATGTAGCTAGAATTTCTGAATAACTGAGTAGGGTTTGTAAGCTTAATTTTATGGCAGCATGGCTATGACAATTCTTTTAAAAACCCTCATTTGGTATCTTTTAAGTCTTTTTCTCTCATGTTACTTAGCTCTGACTCTTCTGCTTTCATTCTTGGAGAATATGATTGTGGCTGAAAATATAAGATCTGGATAAGAAACAGCCTGGGCTATACAGTCATCATTACATGAACTTGTCCTTGATCCTGTGGTCTTCAGTATACTTGCACCTAGAATGCATCAGGAATCCCCTATTTCAGACAATGATGTTTTACACTCTTCCAGTAGTAATCATATGTATTTTTTCTCAGCAGTAAAGAGAGGAAGAAAGGAGATAGTCTGGAAGTCAAACTTTTGAGTAGACTTCTAACCAATCCTTTTTTTTTAAACATCTATGAGCAAAATACCCACAGTAAATATTATATAAGGATAAAACATCTAAGGCATTCCCTTAAAAAGCACATACAAGAGAGTTATGCCCATGTCTAGTCAGCGCTGTACTTGAAGTCTCGTTCAGCTCAGTTAAACAAGGGAAGGAAGAAACACCAAAAACATCATTACCCGCAGATGTTTTTGACGGTATAAAAGCTATAAGCTCAACTTAATAATTATAGTGGTTTTTGTTTTGTTCATCTTTTTGAGGCAGGGTTTTGCTATGTAGTTCAGTCTGGCGTTGAGCTCACTTTGTAGCCCAGGCTGGGAATTCTCAACCATCCTCCTGCCTCAGCCTCCCAAGTGCTGGGGTTACAGGCATGTGCTAATGCTTCTTGATTAGGACTTTTTATATCTCTGTTCATGAGTAAAAATGGGTTAGAATTTACATTTTTACGATGCCTTTGACAAGGTTTGATGTCAGTGATAAACTAAACTTCATAAAATGCAATAAGGAATGCTTCTACTTTCTCTGTTCTAGAAAGTTTAAGTGAAATTGAGATTATCTGTCCCCTGAATTTTGGGCAGAATCCCTGGCAAAATCAAAAAGGCTTTGTGTTTTCTGAGTGCAGAAATTTTAAATTACAGATTCAGATTCTGCAATAGTTGTAGGACTATTCAGTCTATATTTTTTGAGTATTGGTAGTTTATACTTTTATAGTATTTTCCCACATGACCTAAGCTTTTCAATTTATTGATGAGAAATTACTTGTAACAGTCTCCTATTATCTTTCTAATCTTTACAATTGTGCCCCACTTTTCATTTTTAATACTGTTTATGTGTCCTTTCTCGTAATCAATTTGACTGGTGATTTGTGTATTTTTATTAGTTATTTCAAAGAACTATTGTTAGTTTTGTGGATAAAACAATGTAGTATTAATAGTTAACTTTTCTTGTCCTTGAGATACAATATCTACCCACGGTTTAATAAATTTACTGTATTTTAGCTCACATTTTAGAAATTTCAGTCCTTGCATGGTTGGTGTTCTCTAAGGCAAGATGGCACAGCAGAGGGGCACGGTAGAGGAGCCCTGCTCAGGCAGAGTGGACAGGAAGCAGTGAGCGAAGGGTCAAGCAAGAGCAGCAGACAGACCCTTCGGGGACCACCTCCCATCACCCACTGCCTTTTAAAGGCACGTCAGCTGGAAGCCTGTTACCCAGTCATCTTCCAGAAGGCCTACCTGAGAGCATAAGGCTTGGACATCTAAATATAAACTATAAACTATATATAAACTGTGTATTTTACGTGGTTTTAGTTTTATTAAGTTCTCGTGTTTATTATTTAGAAGCATGGTCTTTAATATGTCTGTTCTTTAACTTCCACCTTCTTTTGTAAAACAGGTAGAGTATCCCCAGCCTGGAAATAAAGTCTGAATTTTTTAAAGTTTCATTTGGATGCACATGCTAACCAGCACTCTGTCTTCTGAACTGCATATTTTTTAACCAAAAGCCTGTAACTTTTTTAATTTAAACATGATACTACCTATGTGATGGGTAACAGTCAAAACAACGAAAAGTATTGTGAAAATTACCTCACACTATGTGTATAAGCTGTAATGAAGGTTGTACTTAAACTTGGGTCCTATTCCTAGAGATCTCATTATGAATATGCAAATATTTTCAAAAATATAAAATACTTTTGGTCCCAAATATTGGATCAAAGGATACTCAACCTGTGTAAGTTAAGATTGTATATTTTTCTACCTTTTTGTGTTGATGTGTATGTATATATTACAAAATTGTTAATTAGAAGTGGAGAAAAGGGTCTCCCCTGGCTTCTAAACAGCCACTGTCAGTTGTGCCTAGATTTCATAGTGTTCACTAGGTCAACCTATATGATTTTGATATGTACATGAGAAGAGTATACTAATATTGTTTTAATGTTATCTTCTTTCATTTAGGATTCCCCTTTATTTGATCTTATTAAGCAGTCAAAAGATCGAGAAGGACCAGCTGACCACCTTGAATCTGCTTGTCCTCTTAACCTTCCTCTCCAGAATAATCACACTGCAGCTGATATGTAAGTAGCATATATATTATCATATCTAAACTAAAAGCTGATTTTGAGCATAAGGGTAATGCAAGGCACCATATAGAAATTATAGAAAACTGAATTTTTGCATAAGGCATTACTCCTCCTTTCAGGAATTAGGAATGTAAGCTATATGACCTAAATAAAGTCATGTAAAGGAATACAAAGTGCTACTGAATCACATGGAATTGGTGTGAGATGGGGCAATTTTCACAGGAAAAATGGCAGTTTAGATGTGCCTTAAAGATTAAGATTTCAGCATGAATATTAAAGGGAATTCGACCCAGAGCACAAGCCCAGCATGTGAGCGAGACAGCTGGGGCCCTCCGGATCCTGAATGGACCCAGAGCACAGGCCCAGCATGTGAGTGAGACTGCCCGGGGCCCGCCCGATCCTCATTCGACCCAAAGCCCAGGCCTAGCTGGAACCCTTCAGCAGAACTCCCTGCAAAGAGGCTAGAGGCAAGACCCACCTAGCTGATTCAGGAGCAGAATATCTTTCCAGAGTGGCACAGAGGGTTTACCTTCAAGGGCTGCAGCAGGAAGAAGTGGAGCACAGCAGCCAGATACAAGGCACACCCACCTGGAGGAATCTGAACTTCATAGATCCTGAACTGGTGGTAAGGTAATAACTCTTATCTAAGCTCTACACCAAAGGTCAGAAAACAGTGGTATGCAAAATGACAAAGAGAAGGAGCAAAATGCAGTCTCAGGCCCTGAGTCCACCCTGAACAAATGCAGAAGACACTAGCATAGAAGAAATTGGAAATCACACACCTGAAATCTCTGAAATAACAGTGCTGGAAGTAAAGAAACAACTGCAGAAAGATATAGAGGAAATCATCAGAAATAATTTCTGAAGTAAAAAAAGAAATCATAACTATAATCAAAGAAGTACTAAGTGCTTCTAAAGAAGACACTGATAAAAGAAATAGAGAATAGAAAAATGATAGAATCCTCCATTGAGCAATATGAAAGAAATAGAATGCATGAAGCAGATTCAAAGTGCTATACAGGAAATTAAAACCACGATCACAAGCTGGCAAAACCATCTGAATGAAAGTGAAAATACACTTTCACATCTTGAAGACACCATTACAGCTAGTGAAAAGGTAAGAAAAGATCTCTTAAAAACAAGTAGGATGCAGGGAAAAATAATTCAACATCTGCAAGATGGTGCAAAGATGAACAACGTAAGACTAATAGGCATCAATGAGAAAGGAGAAGTCAATTCAAATGATATAATGAGAATGTGGGCAGAATATGGGGAAACAATCTGATATTAAGGTAACTGAAGCATATAGAACGCCAAATAACATCACCCCAATTAAAACTACTCCCAGATAGATAATAATCAAGATTCCAGAAACTCAGGAACAGTAAATTAAAAGCCACTAAAGAAAAGAAACAGATCACATTTAAAAGGAAAACCCATCAGAATAATGGCAGCTTTCTCTTCACAAACCATGAAGTCAAGAAGAGCTTGTAGCAGAGTACTTCCAGTATTGCAAGAAAACAAATTCCAACCCAGACTGATATACCCTGCAAAACTCTCTTTAAAATATAATGGAGAAGTGAAATGCTTCCATGACAAAGAACAACTTAAGAATTTCATGATAACAAAGCCAAGCCTACACAGACTACTAAATCATGTTCTAGAGAGGGAGCAAAATGATCACAACTCCATCAATGAGAATGGAAAGAACCCACCAAATAGGGCAAACAGTTAAACACAGGAGAATAAGAGGTATACAGTAGTAGTCTTTCAGTTATTCTTTTGTGTACAGCAGCAAAATATTTCCATCAGCACACTCTACAAATGGACTTCTCTTCCACCCTATGGGTCTCGATTCCATCTGGGTCTACAGGGTGGATTTCAGGGAAATAGCAGTAGCTCAGTCCCACAGGTGGCACCTGGCCACCAGTAAGTGTCATGGACATTATCCATGTCCACAACACACTAGAACTTTGTGCAATATCCTATCCCCAACTGTTAGAAGTGCTGTTCATTTATTTGTCATTCCAATATTTATGTTATGTTTTATTCTTAGTACTTCTTTACTATTATGAAAACTTTCTTATTTCAATTGTTTTGAAACATTTAATTTTTAATAGTATTTACTTTTCTGAATATTGCTTAATCTTAATTTTTGTTTTAAGATTTATACTGAAAAAAAAGATTTATACTGTACCTTTGACTTACAATTTATTTAAAAGACATGGTATGATATCTTATCCTAGTATTAGAAACTTTAAAAAGTATATTTCCATTTTCCGTTGACTTTATATTACTTCTTCCCTGTCTTTTATACACACACACACACACATATACATATTAAAAATACGTGTATAACCCGACATAAGATTGGTATTGTTTCATAGAAATCTTTATTGACCTTTTAAATAAAGGTTCATCTAATATATTTTATATAGTCCTGCATAACTATCATTTTGAGAGCTCTTTATTGATCATCCAGGAGCATACTGCAACTTCTTTTGCCTTTTGAATTATGCCCTTTGTAGGGGTCGGGGAGATGGCTCAGTGGAATAAGCGCTTCCCTGGCAAGCTCAAGGGCCTGAGTTCAATCCCCGGTTCTGCAAAAAAAAAAAAAAAAAAAAAAAGCATTATGCTCTTTGTTATTTCCTATATGCTATGTCTGGAGGTATTAGAATATTTCAAGTTCGTATAACTGCAAAATATTTTAATTTTAGCTTTCAAAGGTATGTTTGCTAAGTATAAAATGCAGAGAGGGCAGATTTTTTTTTTTCTTTCAGTCCTTTATTTATTTATTTTTTTTTCAGAACCGGGGATTGAACTCAGACCCTTGCACTTACTAGGGAAACACTTAACTACACTGAGCCATCTCCCCAGCCCCATCAGTCCTTTAATTAGTCTAGTTTCTCACACACTTGGTCTTTTTTTTTTTCTTTCTAATGTGAAATAAGATGCTATTTAATTTTGTTCTTCAGTAGCTAATATTTTTTATGTATATGCTTTAATGATTTTTTTCTTTTGGACAATTTCATTTCTGTGTATCTTGGTATGATTTTATTCAAATTTCTTGTGCAAAAGGTTCATTTTTCTTGGAAATGTGTGTTATAAGTTCAACTAAATTAAGAAATTTAAAAAAGAAAAGAAAATTAAAGGGACAAGATAAAATAGGGTTTCAAGAGCCAGAAGTGTCATGTAGCCATAAGAGCCAGAGCGGACAGAAGCATTGTCCAGAGTGCAGATCAGTTCATCTGGAGTGAAGCATAAGGTAAACCTAGGGAGACGTGTAGCATGTGGACCAAAACAGTTGGGTAGTGCATGGTAACAACAGTAGGAGAAGAGAATGGAGCTAACATTTATTGAGGGCTCAGTGTTCTGCAAAATTAGCTATATACCTTAGATTCATGTTTTTCATTTACCCTTCAGACCACCTCTATAAGGTAGTTATCTCTTTAGTTAACTATAAAAAAGAATTAGAGAAATAAAGTAACTTGCCTGTCAACAGAAATCTAACCAAGCAATCTGACCCCAAAGTCCATGTTCTTAATTACCCTGACTGTATTTCCTTTTATGTAAATACGCTTATTGGTATGCTTCTATTTAGTTCTGTGTATGAACTGGCATTACAGTGTTCTGTGAGTAGTACAGAGACCATTTTCCAGAGATGTCATGCAGTTCTAACTTGTATTCCCAATATTCATGTAGAATCTGTATTTATTTGTTTGGTAGCTAATACTTTTATATAAATAAGTCAAGCCTTTTTTTTTTTCTTTAATTTAATATATAGTTAATCTGTAAGTACCAGGAAGACAGAAATGAAATGAATGGTCTAGGTCCCACCTTCCTGCTCATAGAGTTTTACATTATGGAGGAGGAATCAGTGAACAAGTAAACTAATACATACGTTGATTTTAGATTATAATAAATTATAATAAATGATTAAATGAACAGAGCAGTATGAAAGCTGAGAGGATGATAGAATATTTAGAAACACTTTCTTTTTTTCTGATGAAGTGGTATTTTGACCTGAAGGACAAGTAGATGCTAACCAGGAAAATACCTCATGTTTTAGGGCAGAAAGAACTTGGCTTATTTGAGGACCAGGAAGAAGTCCACTGCAAATAGGTTATCTTTTTTTTTTTTTTTGCGGAACCAGGGATTGAACTCAGGCCCCTGCACTTGCCAGGGAAGTGCTTATTCCACTGAGCCATCTCCCTGGCCCCTATGCAAATGGGTTATCATGAGCAAGAGAAAAGTGGTACAAGATGGGGTTGGAGATATGTCTTAGGGCTAGATTTTAGAGTTTCTAGTAGGACATAGTAAAGAGTTTGGATTTTATAAGGGAAATGAGCAACTATTTAGGCAGGGATGCAGTTTGCTATAATTTCTATTTTTAAACAATCTCTCTCTGACCGCTGTTTTAAAGTACAGGTGAGTGTGGAGGAGCTAAAGGATCAGGGCAAGAAAATAAGTGGGTAGATCAGTTCAAAAGAGAGATGTAGGTGACTTGGTCTAAGATACAGCATTAAAGATAGAAGTGAAAGATTAGAGATGGATTTAATATAATAGATTTTTAAATCAGATTTGAGGAACTGAGAAAATGGAGGAATTAAGATGAAATTCCTGATTTTTTTTTAAACCTTAAAATATAATGTGAAGCAGTTCTTTGAATGGGGAAAGCAAGTAATTCCAGCACTGTAAGAGGCTGAGGCAGAATGATCACAAGTTTCAGCCTAACCTGGACAACCTAGAACTTAGCAATATCCTATCTCAAAATTTAGAAAATTGAAAACAGCTGGAGATATAGTTCCATACAAAGCCCCAGGGTTAGGGCTGGGGAGATGGCTCAGTGGAATAAGCACTTCCCTGGAAAGTACAAGGGCCTGAGTTCAATCCCCGGTTCCGGGGGGGGGAAAAAAAAAAAGGGCCCCAGAGTTCAATTCAAATATGAAAATAAAAATCCACCCAAAACTCAACAACTTAAGTTGTTCTACTTTTAAATTATATTACTAGATGTAATGCTGGACATGTTGCCTGAGATAGGAAAAACTGGGAGAAGAGATACAACATTCTATTTTGGCCATATTAAGTTTGAGATTAAAGTAGTGAAAGTCATTAGTTAATTGGACATTTGCATCCAGAACTGAAGGGAGACTAACCCTTGCTCAAGTTAAGTCATATAATTATCAGGAAACAGAAGGGAAGGAAGTTCAAAGGAGATAGGAGATTATATTACTAGTACTTATAAAAATCACTGTGCAGGTAAGTCCTTTTTCATGGTAAACTAGTTAGTAAACTACATATAATAGAAATGTCCATGATAAGGTACAAATCCAACGTACTCAGAGTTACTTCTTAGCTATTAAAACAAAACCAGGAAATAGATGTGGATTAGTCTGTTAAATAGAGGGTAACACAGAGCAATAGACTTGCTTTAAATTGAGAGATATTTGATAATATCCCTGCCTTGTTTTACACCTGTAATATTTAGTATATAATCTGTCTTGAGAATAATATATTACAGGGTCTACAGGGTGTGCACGGTCTCACTACATAGACCAGACTTGTAGTGATCCTCCTGTTTTCAGCTTCCCAAGTACTGGGATTACAGGCACATGCCAGAATGCCCTGTCTCAGTGGCCATCTCAGCATGCCCCCGGGGCAGGGTCGGCATGGCACGCTGCTGCGCTGTGCCTGAGCAGGCACTTCGATGATACTAATTGAAGTATTAACTCACAAAGCTCTGTATTTTATAATTTAGAAGTTGTGTGTGTATAATTTAAGTCTTATACATATGTACCATAGTTATCTGTTACAAAATCATTAGCAGGATCATCAGAGAGATATTACAACACTATTTGGTGTTAGTCACTTGTTATTTTTATACCTGAGTCATTTTCTGGTCTCGATCCCATTGTAATTATTAAAACAAAATCATTCATGTCGAGATATTTTTCCCAATAAATGTTAATTCCTAGGGAGAGCCACATATTAAAATACAATTAGACATGATGAGAAGCCTAATTTTTACATTAAGGTATCTTTCCTAGTTTCCCTGCTCAGAGGATTTGGTATAGGATAACAGATTAAATAGGTAATATGGGGCTGCGATAGCTCAGCAGTCTAAGTGCCTGCCTAACAAGTGCAAGGACCCCATTTCGATCCCTGGTACCACAGCTGTGCTGGCCCCAGAACCCTGGGTGTGTAGTGCCAGTCACCGAAACTGGGTGTGGTGGCCTATACCTGTAATCCCAGTGGGGAGGCTGAGACAGGAGGATCACTGTGAGTCCAAGCTGTGTAGTGAGACCCTGTAGCAAATAAGTAAATAAATAAATAGATTTTTAAAAAATATTTTGAAAAATAGGTAATATATGTCTGAGTGTATGTATACAACGTGTGTGTGTATGTGTGTGTGTGTGTGTGTGTGTGTGTGTGATCTTTAGCAAACTTCCGATGAAGACTTTCCCTTTGAATACATCTAGGTATCTTTCTCCTATAAGATCGCCAAAGAAAAAAGGTTCAACTACACGTGGGAATTCTACTGCAAATACAGAGACACAAGCAGCCTCAGCCTTCCAGACTCAGAAGCCATTGAAGTCTACCTCCCTTTCCCTCTTTTACAAAAAAGGTCAGTAGATTAAAGAACATGGACTCTAAAACCTGGCTGATGAGGTCTAAACCGTGGCTTTTTTACTTAGATAGTGTGACCTTAAGCAAGTCACTTAACACCTCTGTGTCTCAATTTCCTCATCTGTATAGTAGAAGGGATAATAACAGTAATCTGTCCTGTAATCATAGTTACAATATAAGTTTTTTTAGATAATTGAGTAAATAACCGCATTCACAATGGGACCGTGATTTATACATCTCACTGCTAGGCAGCTTGAACCACCTGTGGTACATGCATGATTCTTCCATGCCTGACTGTACCACTTCTGCCAGAAGTGATACAAGTCACCCAATAGGACAGTCATACATGTTGCACAGTGGTTCAAGCTAGTGGGAGCTTGTTAAGACATATAAAATGCTTCCAATCATGCCTGTTCACTTATTCATAAGGAAAACAGTGGGAGAGGTGAGGGTCCTGTTAAAATGTTATTGAACAGCATGATAATTAGAACTATTTAATGATTAGAAAAATATCCATTTGTAATTGAAAATGAAAAGTAAACATCCTCATTCCCCTTATCTCCACAGTGTACCGATTAGCATATCTCCGGCTAAATACTCTGTGTGCACGCCTTCTGTCTGACCATCCGGAACTAGAACACATCATCTGGACCCTTTTCCAGCATACACTACAGAATGAGTATGAGTTGATGAGAGACAGGCATTTGGACCAGGTAAGAAATTCAAACACTTTGTATTTTTTCTCTTTTCTGATCATGTGTTAATCATGTATAATCAGTTAATCATGTATTGGTTTCTTAAGAACAGGTTGGATTCAAGTAAGAAGCTAAGTTAACCTCGTATACTTTGTATATATTTACTTATTGGATGACATTTATATTTTTGCTATACCTTTTAAAATTATAGGTTTAGAGTTTAAGAGTATATTTCAGTAACTATTTAATGATAGCATTCTTTTTTTTTAGTTTCAAAGCATTTTTTAATGTACATAGCCACATAAAAATGTAAAATCTTATTCAAATAAAATTATGTCAATCATTCTGCTTTTTCTTTGTGTATCTTTTAAAGCATCCTTCTTAGTCTCTGCTCTACTCTATAAGTAATCATTCTCTGTCCTTCCTGCCTCCCCCCCAACCAATTTTAACAGTCTGGCAATCCTTCCATTTTCTCACCCAGGATCATGTAAATTTTACACACCCACACATTCATAAATGACTTATTCACTGCTTTGACAGAATCAAGACGTTAATTTGTGCTTCATAAACCAGCATTATTATTTATCAGTAACTACGCATTTTGTGGCTATTACAGAAATATGTAAAATAATAATAGGTCAAAACATTAAAATCTTATTTATTGCTAAAAGAAGGTTGATTTAAATGTATGAAGTAATCTGAACTTATTGTTGTGAGTTATCAGGCTAAATGCATTTATACTGATAGATGTTTCTAATTGATACTAGGCACATATTATCCTCCTATAAAATTCTGTCAGCTTAATAGAGACGAATAGTGCCCAGGCTCAGAGATCTCTGCCCCTGCCACATGTTTACAATGCTATCAAAATGCTGACAGAGATTGATGGCATCTGTCCAGAAGAAGTTACCCAGACTAGGACAGCATCAAGAGCTGAGGCTAACAGCTCAGATCCAGTAGGTGCATTGTACACTACATATCTTGGTCTCCACTTAGGAAGACAAAGTGTGGGGATAACTTGAGTCCATCTTGCTTTATCTAGATCATAACTGAGCACTTCTCACTCTTATGTCTTAGTTTATTGTCTTTAGGACAGCAAGACACAGAAGAGCTCAGTGTAGAACACAACTCTGATGTGAGGTAGACACAAACTGGGATACAAAATGAGCTTTGCCGAGCTTTCGTTTTTGTTTTTGTTTTTTCCCAATTCATGTATTTTGTACATGGTCTCACTACGCAGCTCAGACTTGTAGTGATCCTCCTGTTTTCAGCCTCCTCAGCACTGGGATTGCAGGCACATGCCACCACCCCCGGACTGCTCAGTGGATCTGCAGATGGGGATGGTGCAGCATGTAGTACTGGGGATTGAACCCCAGTCCCTGTGCTTGCCTAAGCAGACACTTAGTCTGCTGAGCTATCTTGCTGGCACCAAATTTAAAAAAAAAAAATATATATATATATATATATGCATATATATAATTCTATTAGGCATATACAATATATAACATATATAAGAAAATTTATATATTTCTATATAATGGTATGTAATATAAATTACATATAATATATTGTGTAATATACATAATATATATTACACATGCCTAATTATAACATATATACATAAGTATATAATACCTTACACAGTAAAACTATTATTTTTAGTATTTAGATTATTTTTTGCTAACTCAAGAGTTTTAATTATCTTTTTCAATAATTCAATGCGGTTCAGTAGTCTTACATAACAAAATGATGAGGATTCTAGTTATAAATCCTTAAAACTGCCCCCAAGAAAGTCAACTTTAGTACCAAGACAGTCCTAGACCTCTGTCTATTAGGCAGTCCTCTATTCAAAACATGGTATAAGTTAATGATTTAATAATCTCATTTGCTGCTTACTTAGAATGGACTGAGGCACCGGAAAGAATGGCCCATACTTCTTATTGAAGCCTTGTGCTAGATCTTGAACTAGTTCCATGTGCTGGACTTGATCTTCTCCAACAGGAACATGTGTAGACTTGTAGGCTAGAATGTCGGCTGCCTGGAGGACTGGGTATGTGAGCAGACCCATCATGCCATCCTGTTTCTGCTGGGTAGCCTTCACCTTTCACTGGTGTAAATGTTGTAATCGAGGGAGTCTGACCATGCATGTAAGGATTCAACTTAACAATGTGTGTTCAGAAACCTGAGACTGTTGGAAAAGGATGCTTTCCTATGGGTTTATGCCACAGGCGAGGAGGGCAGCCATCATGTCCAGGATGCTCTGCTGAAGGACGGTGGAGTCCTGGGGGACAGTGAGGGAGTGGAGGTCCACAATACTGTACAGCACCAGTGTCATACTTGTCCTGTAACTTCACCCAGCTCTCAGTGGCTCCCAAGTAATTTCCCAGGTGGAGGGTTCCTGTAGGTTGAATGCCAGAAAACACTCGCTTCATGCTGTCTTTCTGGGGAGAGGGAACAACTTCAGATCCTTTGTGAAGTGCCCGGATGACACCCCTGCACCCCCGTGCTTTCCTCAGTGCGCGCAGCGCCATCTTGAGAAGGAGCTTTCTTCTTTGATTTTTTAAAATTGTTTTATTTTGAAAGGAGAGTACAAGATAGTTTTTTTTTTTTTTTTTTGTTCCTTGAATGGCTTCAGGGCACTTTTGGCCAGCAGGAGAGTTGTGAGGTTCGAACTCCAGCAAGCTGAGGCTGAGAGCTTTGTGGAAGCGCCACTTAAAGGCCTGAGCTAGGGCCACGCCCCCCAAGATAGTATTAAAACAGATAAATTACAAGTGATACAGAATTTCACTTAACAAAATAATATGAATTTCACAGTATTTGTTGTAATGCATAGTGTTGTCTTCCAACCAGTTATTCATATTACCAGATACATGCATGCAAAATTAGAAAAAGAAAGAAAAAAAGAAATATATAAGAAATTAAGAAAAGGGACAATTGAAAAAAGGAGGCAAAACAAACTAAGCATTAACTACTCCTTTCCATAGACCAGCAGAAAAGCATTCTTATTTGTAAAAAATTACTGAAGAACTTGTGTATCATAAGATTTTTGTGTTGTAATAAGCTAGATTTCATTTTAATATAGAAAATGTAGGCAATTTAAGAATCATGTGGTCTAAAACAGTGCCTGTTTCATGATGAGGAATGAATGATTGAATGGAGTTAGTTTATAAACAGTGAGTGATTTATCTTCCTTTTCTGTTAAAACAGATTAAAACAACTATGTTGGAGAGTAACAGTTTATTGATACAATTTCAAATACTGTGCAAGTTACTCATTTCAGTGGGCTTCCATATGCTCCCAGAGGTGTACAGCCATCACCACCATCAGTTTTAGAATATTTTTAACTCATTATTGACATTTTAAATTAATAATAATTATATAGTGAATTAAAAATTGTAGACAAATATTGAAATGTAGATATATTGAAAGACATAAGGTATAACATGTAGACAGTGAATTTTAGAAAAATATTTCTGAAATGCATAACATGAGACTAATAATAGATTGCACATTGTAAAACAATTTTTTAAGCGAAGATGAATTAATTTATTAGTTTAAACAAACACTTCATTAGTTTGTTGACATTTAAAAACCTGGAGATTTTATGAATACATTATGATTGTCTGTCTTTTTTTCCATAATTTTATTGATAAATAGCAATGAGACAGTTTCAAATCAAATTGGTAGGACAGGTTCAATAATTAACACATTGCATACATTCCTCCCAGTGGTTAATTGCTGTACAAGATGTGGACACGATATCCTATCTACAAACACCATTAGAACAAATCCCTCTATTCATTAAGAGAATGTAACTATATATCTGTCCTAACCACTTTGAATACACAGATACAAAGTGGACATTCATCTGTATACCCCTTTTTTGGTAAAACAATTATTTACAAACTTAAATGAATATAACAGTAAAAATTATCTAAAACAAACATGAAGAAGAGTTTATAGATCAGTCATATAATAGTTCACTCTATGCCAAAATCTAGAAACTTATACTCATATAATTAGAATATACAAAAGTGAAATTGTCCAAAACTAATTGTAAAGAAAAAAATCATTGAAGCATATACATAGAAAAAATATTAGCTATGGAAGAACAAAATTAAATAACATCTTATTCCACATTAGAAAAACAGAGCAATTGGGTAAGAAACTAGACTTATGTACTCAAAGGACTGAAAAAAAATCTGTCCTCATTGAATTTTATATTTTGCAAATATACCTTTGAAAACTAAAAGGAAATTATTTTCCAGTTATACAAACTCAAAATATTCTAATACTCCAGACAAAGCATATATAAAATAATGAAGAAAATAATCCAGAAGGCAAGAGAAGTTGTATGGTCCTGGATTAAAAATAAAGAGCTCTCAAAATGGTAGTTATGCAGGACTATGTAAAATATAATTATATTAGATAAACCCATTTAAAAGGTCATTGAAGATTTCCACAAATCATTATCAATCTTATGTTAGGTTATATGAATATTTTTTCGTGTGTGTGTGTAAAAAACAAAAACTAATATAAAGTCAAATGGAAAATGGAAATACACTTTTTAAAGTTTCTAATAATAGGAGAAAATATCGTACTATGTCTTATAAGTAGTTGTAAGTCAGAGAAACAGTATAAGTCATAAATCAAAAATTAAAATTAAACAGTATTCATAAAAATGATTAATATTAATTTAAAATTAAATTAAATATTTCAAAATATTCAAAAATTAAAATTAAATTTTGAGTCCAACTAAGAGGCCAGAATGTAGTGTATCGTTATCATATGTACAAATCTGTGATCAATTTAGAGTACTCACATAGTATTTGATTAGGTTAATATATACAGAAATGTCAACTAAGAAAAAGCTTTCATGATAGTAAAGAATTACTAAGAATAAAACATAACAAAAATACTAGAATGGCAAATATATAACCAGTACTTCTAACAGTTTGGGGATAGGATATCGCACAGAGTTCTAGTATGTGATGGATGTGGACAGTGACCATAATGCTTACTGGTGGCCAGGTGTCACTTGTGGGACTGAGCTACTGCTCTTTCCTTGATATCCACCCTGTAGACCCAGAAAGAATCATGAGTCATAGTGTGCAGAAGTCCATTTGTAGAGTATGCTGATGGAAATATTTTGCTGCTGTATACAAAAGAATAATTGAAAGACTGCTGTTGTATACCTCTTATTCTCCTGTGTTTAATTGTTTGCCCTATTTGGTGGGTTCTTTCCATTCTCTTTCATGGAGTTGTGGTCATTTTGAGCCCTCTCTAGAATATCTTTTAGTAGCCTGTGTAGGGTTGGCTTTATTGTCATGAAATTCTTAAGTTGTTCTTTGTCATGGAAGTATTACACGTCTCCATGAAACTTGAGTTTCGTAGGATGTATCAGTCTGAGTTGGAATTTGTTTTCTTGCAATACTTGAAGTACTTTGCTTCATACCCTTCTTTTTTTTTTAATGAGCAGAATATATTTATTGAGAGAAAGAAAGCTCCTGTCCAAGAGAGGGACAGGAGGGGGGCCCGAGCAGGTAGTTCCCCCTTCATGCTCTTCTTGATTTAATAGTTTGTGAAGAGAAATCTGCTGTTATTCTGATGGGTTTTCCTTTAAATGTTTAATTCCTTAAATGTCAGATTGTTTTCCATGTTTGAGAAGTTTTCTACTATTACTTTTGCCCAAATTCTTTTTATATCATTTGTATTGACTCCTTCTTTCTCTTTGATGCCTATTAGTCTTACATTGTTCATTTTTGCATCATCTTGCAGATGTTAAATTATTTTTTCCTGCATCCTATTTAAGAGATCTTTTCTTACCTTTTCACTAGGTGCAATAGTGTTTTCAAAGTCTGAAAGTCTGTTTTCACTTTCAATCAAATGCTTTTGCGAGCTTATGATTGAGATTTTAATCTCCTGTATATCACTTTGAATCTGCTTTATGCATTCTATTTCTTTCCTATATTGCACATTCAAGGATTCCATCTTTTTTTTTTTTTTTTTTTTTGGCTGGCTCAGCCCACCCAGAAGGTGGGGCTGGCATGGCATGTGGTGTCAGGGATCGAACTGCAGTCCCCTGCGCCTGCCTAAGCTTGCCTCAGCAGGCGCTTTAGACTGCTGAGCTATCTTGCTGAACCGTCCATCATTTTTATATTCTCTATTTTTTTTATCAGTGTCTTCTTTAGAAGAACTTAGTACTTCTTTCATTGTAGTTATTTCTTTTTTTTACTTCAGAAATTATTTCTGATCTGATTTCCTCTATTCCTTTCTGCAGTTGTTTCTTTACTTCAGACACTATTATTTCAGATATTTCAGGTGTGTGATTTCCAATTTCTTCTATGCTGTTGTCTCCTGCATTTGTTCTGGGTGGGCCAGAGAATGCATTTTGTTCCTTCTCTTTGTCAATTTGTATAGCACTGTCTTCTGACCTTTGGTGTAGAGCTTTGGTAGAGTTCTTACCTTAGGAGCGGGTCCAGATCTACCAAGTTCAGACTCATCCAGGTGGGTGTGGCTTGGGTCTGGCTGCTGTGCTCCACTTCTTCCTGCTGCAGCACTGGAAGTGAACCCACTGTGCCACTCTGGCAAGATGTTCTGCTCCTGGATCAGCTGGGTGGTTCTTGCCACTAGCCTCTCTGCAGGGAGTTCTGCTTCAGGGTTCCTCACTGAGCCTGTCTGTTAGAGGAAGTTCCACTCACAGGCCAGGCCTGGGAGTTGCCTGAAATGAGGATCCAGAGGGCCCTGGGTGGTCCCACTCACACACCACGCCTTCATGTTGACTGGAGTCAGCTTTAGATTATTTTAATCGCACTTAAACTCCATAACCTTTAAGAGTAAACCTGCTTTGCCTCTTCAGCCTTAGGCAACATATCTGTCTATATAAATTTGTCTATTCTGAATATTTCGTATAAATAGAACTGTATGTGCTCTTTTGTATTTGACTTCTTAGCTTTTTCTCAGAGTTCATCGATACAGTTTTTTATTTCACTTCTTTTTATTACCAAATAATACTCTACTACATGTATCTATAGCACACTATTTTTATCATGAATTGATGTACATTTTTATTATTTCTTCTGTGGGGCTATTACGAATATTACTATAAACATTCATGTATAAAATTTTGGGTGAATATTTTTCCTTTCTATACCTAGGAGAGAACTTGTTGAGTCATACAATAACTCTGACCCTTTGAGAAACAGCTGGATTATTTTTGAAACTGTACCAGTTTATATTCCCAACAATAGTGTATATGGTACAATTTTCCTACATGTTCACCAAATTTATAGCCATCTAAGTGGACGTGTTATAGTATCACACTGTGATTTTTTTTTTTTTTTTTTTTTTTTTTTTTTTTTTTTTTTTTTTTTTTTTTTTTTTGTATTTTAGGGAAGGATCTATAGGGTCTCACTACTAGATCAGACTCATAGTTATTTTCCTGTTTACAGCCTCCCAAGAGCTGGGATTACAGGCGTGCACCACTATGCCCAGTCTCAATTGCCTTCTCAGCACGCCCCCGGGGCTGGGTTGGCACGGCAGGCCTGATGATCAAATCCCCAGCCCCTGGGCCTGCTTGCAGGTGCTTTAATCTGCTGAGCTATTTGGCTGACCCTTACCCTGTAATTTTTATTTGCATTAGCCTTTTTTTTTTTTTTTTGGTACGGGGTCTTGCTACACAGTTCAGACTCGTAGTGATCCTCCTGTATTGGAAGACTTAAAGATTGTTAAAATGATATTTCCTCAATTAAGCTTTGACTCCATGTAATTTCTTTGAAAGTCGTCTTTGCAGAAACCGACGAGTCAATGCTAAAATTCACTGGAAGTGCAAGCTTTGCGACAGTTAAGTCAATCTTGAAAAAGAAGAACAAATAGTGCAGTGATCTGTCCTTATTTGGAAAGACTACTACAAGGCTACAGTAACCAAGGCAGTATTCTCGTAACAGCATAGCTGTATAGATCAACAGAACAGAAATGAGAGTCAAGAAATAGACGTTTATTCATTTATAATGAGTTAAATTTTCAAAAACCTTGGGAAAAGATCTTTTGAAGAAATAGTTAAAATTAGAGTCTTTCAGTTTATGAACATTGAAAATCTTTCCATTCATTTAGACCTCTTTAAATTTTTTCAATAGTTCCACTTGTTTTCTTAAATTTATTCCTAAATATTTTATTCTTCTAATAATATTATAAATGGAATCATTTTCTTAATTTCAGTTTTGGATTATACTTGCAAATATACAAAAATATAATTGAGTTTTACCTAGAGATTTGTAACCTACAATCTTGATGAATTTGTTTATTAGTTCTAATAGTTTTAGTGGATTTCTGTAAGATTTTATGTACATAAGATCATGTCATCTGAGCAGAGAGATAGTTTGCCTTTTTTTTTTTTTCAACCTAAACACATTTTATTTAGTTTTTTTGCTAAATTTTCCTGCCTAGAACCTACAATGTTGACTGAAAGTAGCTTACAAAGGGATCTCATTTTTTGTTCTTGACATTGGAGAATGGAATTTAGTTTTTTTAACTATCAAATATCTTGCTTATTGTATATTTTTTTTGTATATGACCTTTTTATTTTGGGGATGTTTCCTTCTTTTTGTACTAGCTTTTAACCTGAGTGTTGGAGGGGTTATTTTGTTTGTTTGTTTGTTTGTTTGTGTGTTTGTTTTTTGAGTGTTAGAGTTTTAGCAAATGCTTTTTCAGTATCTATTGAAATGATCAGGTGAGATTTTCCTTTTATTATATTGACATGTCATGTTACATTTCAGATGTTAAATTCATCTTGCAGTTCTGGAATGAATCTCATTTGATCATACAATATAATCCTTTCAATATGTTTCCATATTCAACTTGGCTACTCTTTGTTAAGAATATTTGCATACAAAAGAAATATTAGTAGTTTTTAATGATGTTTTTATCTGGTTTTACTATCAGAGAAATACTAGCCTCAACTTAAAACTTTTTTAATTTCAGAAGACTTTGTGAAGAATTTATATTGGGTCTTCTTTCAGTATTTAGTAAATCAATCTGGGCCTGGGCTTTTTGATTACTAATTGAAGATCAGATTTTCTGTTTCTTCTTGAATCAGTTTTAGCAATATTGTGATTCTAGGAGTATATCCTTTGCATCTTAGCTAGGTATTTTATTGGTGTAGAGTTCATAATATTCTCACATAACCCTTTAATTCCTATAAAATTGATAATGAATAAGAAATATGCTTAATAAGAGCAGAAGATGAATTATTACATAAGATGTAGTCTATAAATATACATATTTTGTAAGAGCCTATTTGGATTGTATAAATTCCATTAACCTCAATTTTTAAAAATAAGCACTTGGAAGCATGGTGAATACATGCCTATAATCCTAGCACTCAGAATGCTGAGGCAAGAGGTTCACTGTGAGTTCCAGACAAGCCTGGGCTACATAGTGAGTTCAAGGAAGGCCTGGGCTATGTAGGGAGACCCTGGCTCAAAGAAAATGAATGAATAAATAAATAAGCACTTAACTACCTATTTGTAAGTGCCTATTTAGAGTAATAGTTGTTTGTTTGTTTGTTCTGTGGCTGGCTCAATGTGCCCTGGGGACGTGGCTGGCCCAGCATGTAGTGCTGGGGATTGGGGTTCGATCTTGGATCCTGTGGGTGCTGCGCTTGCCTAATCTTGCCTAAGCAGGTGCTTTTGACCACTGAGGTATTTCGCCAGCCCCTAGAGTAATCGTTTTAAAAATTGAAATTTATAAAAGCACACACTGATTGTTATTGTTTAGCTTTCAGTAATATAGCAAGATAGGTACTAGTGGTGTGGATTTTTAAGGAGATTAGATATCTGGAGTCAAGATTTCTTGAGTGATACCCTAAGTATTAAAGTAGAAAAAAAGCAAAGTGGATACTGAATGGCATTCCAAGGCAGGAAATGCTAGGTTTGGAACTGGTAGGATGCTGAGCAAGGGGTTGATAATATTCTGGGCAGAAGTCAGTGTAATTAGGAGTGTTGCACAAGTGGTGAGTACTTAAATTAGACACAACCTTTATACATATTAAGGAAGTCTGTTGTTTTTAAATCACAAGGAATCACTTTTACATCTTACGTTCACATTTAAAATAGCTTTTTATTGAAGTGTAATATATTATACAAAAACCCATATACCATAAGGCATATCATAAGGAAATTCAGCAAGTGAATTCATCTGTATCATCAACATCTGCATCAAAAATTTAAATACTGCCAAAGCCTGTCTTTTACCCCTTCAGTCACCACCTTCTCCCTGCCAGCGCTACCAAGTCTCTTCACTGTTGTTTTATCTGGTAGTTTGAAACTTTTTCACCCTGGAGGCTTTTGAAATGCTATTATACAATTAACTGACTCTAGTTTCAACAGCTCTCCTCTGGGAAACATTAAAGAATAGGGGCCAAATTTGGCTAACTTACAAAACAGACAGCCAATTCTGAATAACTGCAATAGATGTTTGCATTATGTTCTTTGTGTTTTGTTGGGTTAAAGACGTCTCACAGACTTTCAGTCCAAGCTTTGCATGGGGAGAAGAATCCTATAGACATTAAATTCTCTCTTTTGAGGATAGAAGAAAGATGACAGAATGGGTTTAACATTCTGACTTTTTATGTTACCTTTATTTACTAGATTATGATGTGTTCCATGTATGGCATATGCAAAGTGAAGAATATAGACCTTAAATTCAAAATCATCGTAACTGCATACAAGGATCTTCCTCATGCTGTTCAGGAGGTAGGTGATCTTTCATGGTAATATTTATTTAGGTAAATCCATATCTATAATATAGTTAATTTCAGTCATTATATCTCATATTCTGATCTTATTATGTAAATTTGAAAATGGAAAGTTTTCTTCAATATTATCAGTTCATTATTTGTAACTGAATGGAATTGGAAAGCTAAAGCAAATTATGAAATTAACTCAAATTCATAGTTTAAATTAACAAATAATACTATGTCTTCCAATGAGTAGGCTATTGGTAATAAATCTAACATAATTCAGACATTAATTAAAATTTTTTTAAGTTATTTTTATTACTCCATAGAGAAAGCCAATGTAAATGCAGTCTGATAAGAAATAACACCAGTGTAAACACATTTTGTTTCCTGTTTATCTTCCTGGTAGATAAACGGTAATAGCAAAATATACTTAGTGTGAAACACATTTGATATTTTTCTGTGGCAGGTGAGTCATGGGTTATTTTCCAGTTTAGATTTGGCATTTTCAACAGTAATATAAACCAGATCATTTTAATTTAGATATTTGCAGTTACTTTCTACACCTAGTTATCTTAATTCAGTGTTTCAAAGGCATCCTATAAAATCTTAGTAAATCCTAAAATCTTTAGCATGTTGTGATGCACTCCTATAATCCTAGCACACCAAGAGACTAAATCAGAAGGATCACAAACATGAACCCAGCCAGGAAAACATAGCAACTTAGTGAGACCCTGTCAAAATAAATAAATAGGAAAAATAATAAATATTATTTAAAATAAAAAAGGTTCTTGACTCAATTCCAATATCACAAATAAATGCAATCCTTATACTTTAATATAGCTAAAACTTTAATAGACTCTAGCTGCTAAAAAATAGTTTCTACTGAATGACTGCTTCTTGCAGTGGAGTAGTCTGTTTTCTTGAACCCTTTATTCCAGAAGGATGCAGGAAAGTACAGGCAAGAAAAAATACTCCAAGCATTGATGGATAACATTGCTGTTTTTTGGTCACCTGGCCGTGTGGTTCCCAAAATGCCTTTATTCTGGCAGCCTGTCCTCTTCTGTCTTTGTGAAGCCCAGCTGTGTTATCTGCTGCAGCTTGGATGCTTGTCTGGATCATTTTGGGAGCTTTCACTTCTGGTAGGGCACCCACAGTCCAAGGCTAGGGAGGCTTTTTAGATTATTTTTTCTTGTATAATATGTGTTACTTACTAGTTAAAAAGTATTATAGGGCCAGGGAGATAGCTCAGTAGAATAAGTATTTGCCTGGCAAGCACAAGGGCCTGAGTTTAATCCTGGTTCTGGGAGAAA
>NW_004524627.1:10300073-10313188 GCF_000260255.1 Octodon degus
AGAGAAACTATTAAGTTTATTTAATAAGTATTTTTCTTATTCTTCTTCAGACATTCAAAAGAGTTTTGATAAGAGAAGAGGAGTACGATTCCATTATAGTATTCTACAACTCAGTTTTCATGCAGAGACTGAAAACGAACATTTTGCAGTATGCTTCCACGAGGGTATGTGGAAAGTGTCATCTGGGGGAAAGCTAATTATAATGAAATAAATCTCACTGAAACATTAAATAAAATTTTATTTTCTTGGTTTTGCTATAGCCTCCTACCTTGTCACCAATACCTCACATTCCTCGAAGTCCTTACAAGTTTTCTAGTTCACCTTTACGGATTCCTGGGGGGAACATCTATATCTCACCCTTGAAGAGTCCATACAAAATTTCAGAAGGTCTACCAACGCCAACAAAAATGACTCCAAGATCAAGGTTGGTGTTTCTCTTAAGGAAATAGTAAAAAACAAACAAGCATAAGAGGGGAACATTTTTATCCAAGCATAAAGATGTAAAGCTCTCCTTGTTGAGAGTCTGATTTTCTTATTTATATTTGACATGATAAGAATTTGACACAAAAGAAAGTCTATTTTCTTGAATGACTTTGCAGATTTAGTAAATTTTCCTAGCTGCTGGGATCTCTTCTTTTGTAGACAGTCTGAGAACCAATTTGTGTATTTAAAAAAACATTTTAATGTTTTTGCAAGTAGTTAATCTGTTAAACAAAGCGGGTTATTTTAGGTTGCAGGTTTTATTCTGTACCTCCCTGGATTTCCTGTAGCTCTTTCTGTGGTCCTGTCCATTTTGCCTGCTATAGATATGAAGCTGACTCATTAAATGTAGATGCAGTTAAGTGTTCAGGGATCCATCCTAAATTCTGCCTGTGGCCCTCTGACATTACCGTGTGCCGCAGATGAGGGAAGTGATGAGTGTGAAGCTGTTTTAAATGCTCAGATGAAATATTCTGTACAGTAACCAATCATCATATTATCTTCCACATCCAACCACAAGTGCTCTCAGGCTTTGAAGTTCTTCAATTTACTAATTATATGTTATTATGGGCTGTTTAAAACTGATTTTATTTGTGTAGAGTAAGAAGCTGATTAGCTAGACTAGTTAATGTAGTCTCATCTCAGAAATTGTCAGCCCATGTAGTTGTACTGAATGGACAAGAGAGGCAAACAGGAGAAGGGGCTGTGTTAGATTTTTAAGAAATATCTGTATGGCAGGTTTAATGACATGACTAATGTACATTTGTGAATAAAATTTCAACCTCCACTGGAAAATGTTAAGTAAATAATGAAAATATGATGAAGGTGCTCTTGTGTGTCCCTGTAGCTTGCTTTTTTTATTTGGTGTTCTCATAGTTGGTTATCCGTATACTGATACCTACAACTAGAAAATGAGCTCCTTCGATGCCATACCATATCTGTTTACATACATTTATGCAGTCCGAAACTGCCACATAAAAATGTATACTTAGGTAGTTTTTTAATGATGCTAATCCATATTATGGTGCTAAAGAGTCAATTTTATGTTGTTCCTTAGCAAAAAAAAGTCACATATGCAAACTGGGCATGGTGGCTCATGCCTGTAATCCCAGCACTTGGGAGGCTGAGGCAGGAAGTTCTCTGAGTTCAAGACCAGCATGGGCTACATACATAATGAATTCAGGGCCAGCCTGAGAACCTGTCTCAAAAAAAAAAAAAAAAAAAAAAAAAAAAAAGTCATATATTTTAACTAATCATTTGTTAAACATCAAGAAAGCATCTTAATATTCTTTATGCAACACTTTTAATCAGATGGTTAATCAGATATTTTACATGGTTGCTGGCTACTTAAAAAGGGAATGGAAGACACAGACTGTGAATCCACGTACCAGTTTCATATGCTTATTTAAGCCATTATGTTAGGGAATGCTGTTTTTCAGCTTTATTATCAAGATCATAAATTATATAGTTCAGATAGAGATTTACAGATATTTCTGATTCAGGGACATATAATAAATAACCTTTATTATAGAAGTTAATTAGAATTCTCATTACTGCTTATTATAAGTAACCTGATTTGCAAATGAAGCAATGTGAAATAAATTTACTGATTTTTGAAGAGTTTTGCTGGGTTAAACTTAAAAACTTCTTTTACCTTCTTTAAATAGAACAAAGGCAAAATATGTTTGTACAGATCTAGAATTCTTGCTTTTAAAATCTAAGGAGAGAGTTATGGATAGAGCAGCTCCTAGCACGTGCAAGGCCCTGTGTTCCATTCCCAGTATAAAAAGCCAAAAGAAAAACAACAATAAAAGCCTTAAAAGGGCTAGGGATAAAGTTCAGTGTGGTACAGCATGTGTTTAGATCCTGAATTTAGTCCCAATCACCACAAAAAAAATAAAAATGAAAACCTAAGAAGAAAACGTTCTGTCAGGCTAGTTCTGTGACTGTAAGCTCCAGATGAATGAATATGTTAGTGGTGGCAGAGTAGAGAACTCTGATTCAGTATTTCTCACAGCTCAGGATGCTACATCTGTGTTCATCTCTGTATGTTTGCAAATTCTGTATTTTATTTTCGTCACTAATTTTCATTTCATCTTGACAGAATCTTAGTGTCAATTGGTGAATCATTTGGGGTGAGTATTTTCTTTCTATGAAATACAGTGCCAGAGAATATTAAGTAAAACTAATTGGCAATATAAAAGTACTCTTGTGTACCTCTCTATTATTTATCCTTTTTTAGGGTTTTTAATAGGTGGATATCTGAAACAGTGTAACATATGGTACAACTATAAAAGAAATGAAAGAGTTCTATAATTTAAATTTAAAAATGTTATTCAAACACCTTATACAGTCACAGTAAATAGAAGTTGTCTATCAGATTTCTTTTTAAATCAGGTTTAATTTAAAATCATACTTGTAATTAGTAGACTTCAAACTCTTTTCTGAACTCTTCTCATAATATGTAATATATAATATTACAATGTATTACACTATATGTAATATATATTAATATAGTAATAATATATTATTATATATATTTATATGCACACTATTTTTACTCACAGAATTTCTGACATCAAATATGTGAGGATTTTTCTCACACTTGCCTCTTCTCCAACAATCCAGACACAAATAGTAGCCTACAACTCAATTTAATTTTACTGCTGATTACCCAGAGTTAATGCCAGACCCCCAGGTTCAAGTCAGTCCTGTAAGACCTCCCTCACTTCAGACAGCAGGCACAAGTGTCCCCAGGCTATGTCATACACTCATCTGACCTGGCTGAAAGTCAAGATGTTCCTACAATACCTATCCCTTTCGGGTTTGCTCATTTCTCACAGCGGCTTACAAAACTCTGGAGAACTCTTTCCTTACTATTACACATTTATATAAAGGACAGATGTGACCACACAGATGAAGAGATATTCATGGTGAGGTCCAGAAGAGTCTCACAAGAAGTGTATGTCTCTGTGGATTTAACTGCTCTGAAGTTGTTTCATCCCTGCTATGGAAAGATTTTAAAAGGGCACAGTTCTTTACATAGTCATAATTGATCAACTCCGTCTCCATCCCTCTCCCCACCCTGGAAGTTAGGAGGTGGGGCTAAAAGTCCCAAGCTTCTAATGAAGGCTGGATTTTTCTGGCACCCAGCCCCCATCCTGATGCTATGTAGGGGGGCCTACCTCGCATCACCTTGTTAGAACAAAGGGTATCTTATCATCCTTAATCACTCAGGAAATTCCAGTGGTTTTAGAGGCTCTACACCAGAAACTGGAGGCAAAGATCAAGTATCTTTCTTTGATATCACATTTGTGTGTATATAATTTATAAGAATCTTTACAAAACAGTGTGAAATTCAGGAATATGACTGTTTTGAAATGAGCTATGTAAGCACCATCTAATGTTACCAGCCTGTCTCCAACTACTTGTTTTCTTCTAACACATAAACACATATGCATGCAAGCACTTTTGCTTGTCCTGTCAGATTTTTTATAGTATTCTTTCTCTGATACTTTGGTTAGAAATTGGTTACATGAGACCCTGCCCCAGTGAAAGTGACAGAGATTATATGGTGATCTTTGTTCCAAGAAATAGGAGAAAGCTTAGCTTTGCAACTGTTATTCCAGGATAAAAACACACTACTTTTGTTGGCTGTCCATTAATGTCACTAGTGGAATATCACTAGCTCAGCAGTCCCATATTCAGTGTATGATAGTAATATGTGATGCCTTCCTATCATGCCAGAGAGTTTGGCTTCTTACATGATCCAGGAATGGCAAACCTTTTAGAGCTTTCAGTGATACATCCAGCCGTAGATTCACCACCACTGACTTGGCTCATTCTATAAGGAGAAGACTGCCTGAATAACTTACTGCTGCAAAACAAATTGCCCCTAAAATTAACAAACATTTCTTATTCTTAGTTTCTGGGAGTCAGTAATCTGAGAAAGATTTAGCCATATTCAGGGTTCTTCTCAAAGTTGTGATCCAAGTATCAGATAGCTCAGACTCCCTCAGAAGAAGGCTTGGCTGGAAGAAAATCTACTGGTCAGCTTATTCATACAGTTCTAGCTGATGCTCCCTGATTCTCAGCCTGAGCCATCAGTTCCTGCCACTTGGGTCCATCCATAGTGCTACTTGCCCAAGCACAAGGAAGGATTCCTTAGGGGAGAGAGAAAGGACAAGATGGAAGCCACAGCCTCTTTGTAACCTAATCCTGAAAATGACACATTGTCTTGTTACTTTGCCATATTGCCTTGGGTATAAGCAAGTATTGCCTGAAGTCTTAACTCATCCTACCCACACTCAAGGCAGGGAGGGTTACCTGAGGGCGTAAACACCAGGAAGTAGGATCTCAAGGCATTTGACAGGCTGCCAGCTACACTTTTATAATCCCTAACCTAACTGGGAAAATATTGTGTACAATTTTATATTTTAAAGCTGATAGGCAAAAGTCTTATTAATATGGACAGAGGAGGGGCCGGGGAGATGGCTCAGTAGAAAAAGTGCTTCCCTGGCAAGTGCAAGGGGCCTGAGTTCAGTCCCCGGTTCCACACACACAAAAAAGGACATAGGATTTTTTGTCACTTTATATGTGCTGTAAAAGTATTTTTTCATCATAACATGTTTTTGCATTTGATCTTTGGAAAATGAAACATAACTGGCAAAGCTAATCCTCTTGTCAATTATCTCTAAGACAGACAGTCACTCTGGTTGTAAAACAGATAGCTAACATAGAATTTTTTCCACATATCTGTCTATTAGGTAAAATAAGGTAGCATACCACTTTAGTAGTTCTTATCAAATTTTTGTTTTGGTGTGATATATGGCCCCTCAGGAAATATCTCTAGTCATCTTCAGTGATACTGCCTGAAGTCAAATCTTGAAGTTTTTGAATATTTAATTTTTGATTTAAAACACTTTTTGAAGTAGGAAGTTCTTTACAACCAATGCTATATCCGTGGTGGCTTGTAATATGCAAATTATATGACTTGTCCACATAATACTCATAAAATGAATGAAAATTGGTATTCAGTTGGCACATTTTACCAAATTTTCATGACTGTCTCCCTATATAAAACCCTAAAATCACTGCTGTGGATGGTGGCACATACCTATAATTCCACCTCAGTGGGAGGCCGAGACAGAAGGATCAGAAATACATGGCTCTGTCTGGATAATATAGTGATTTAGCAACACTCTGAGTAGGAATAAAAAATAAAGGGGATTGGAGATTTAGCTCAGTGTGAAGACCTGTGTTTATCCCCAGTATCCCTCCCTGCCCCCACCCCCAAAAAGAATGTTAAAAGCACGGTTCCAGAAAGCTGACCTAGCTTTGTTGCATCTGGAAAGGATGGTAGAGTAGGTTATAACAGCGAAGACTCAGGGCTTTCTGAGTAGTAGGCAGAGGCGTTAAAGGAAGAATAGCTGCATAGAGGGGAAAGACAGATGGATTTTAAAGAAGAGGGCAGAATTAATGGAATTGTTCTGATTTTGAAATATTTGAAACTCCTTATTTGGTCCAGTAAAGCAGAAATTTAAAATGAAGAGATAATGTCTGCTTAATTTATGACATACCTGAAACCACAATTTATGGTTAACTTGAAAATTCTGGCATTTAATGATTTAAAATAAAATATCTGTAATTTGTAGACTTCTGAGAAGTTCCAGAAAATAAATCAGATGGTAGGTAACAGTGACCGTGTACTCAAAAGAAGTGCCGAAGGAAGCAACCCTCCTAAACCTCTGAAAAAACTACGCTTTGACATCGAAGGATCAGATGAAGCAGATGGAAGGTAGGAACTGTCCCAGAGTGTTTCTCAGGGGCTGAGCCGATCACTGGGAGAGTCAAATCTCAGGGTGCCCCTGCCTCTGACTAGCGCTCTTCATACCAATTTTATATGGAAGGTGTAATGGCTACAAATGATAGCTGTGAAAGTAGCCTACAGTTAAAAATCACTGTTAAAATCATAAATGCAAACAAATATCAGCACTATTTACTGAAACTCAGTGCAGATATCAGGTCTTTAAAAATCTATTCCTAGTAGAAAAGAAAAAAAAATTAGTATTTGTTTTTTCTTTTTTTAAACGGTAAAATTTTAATACTTGAAATATTAACTACTGTATTTTTTAAGAACCCTTGAAAAAATTTATGGTATGATAATTTTGAGATAGTTTTATTTTAGATTATCAGATCATAAGCTTATGAAAGTTCACTAAAGTAATGACAAAATATCCATGAAAATGCCATAGTATTTTAAATTTGAGCTTTTCACTTAGGCATAGAAAACAAAACATTTTGCTTTCTTCCATCTACAGTAAACATCTTCCAGGGGAGTCCAAATTTCAACAGAAACTAGCAGAAATGAGTAAGTACTCACCAGTTTACTGTATGTGTAAAAGCCCACACACTTAATTCCTTCAGGCATCAGACTTGCTTATGCCTTGTTTTGATCATTGGCACCTGTTTGCAGCACATAGTGCTTACCTCCTCTGTGTGGGGCTGGTACAGGCACACAGCATCTCAATTTCTTTCTCATCCTCTTTCCCATCCTCTTTTCCCCTTTCTTTCCATCTCTTGATCCATTTCCCATTGGAGAAAGTTTTGTGTCCCTAGTTCCACTTTTTTTTTTTTTTTTTTTAATGTATTTGGTACAGGGTCTCACTAGGCAGCTTGGACTCGCAGTGATCCTCCTGTTTTCAGCCTCCCCAGCGCTGGGGTTACAGGCATGCGCCACCATGCCCAATCTCTTGTGGCCAGCTCAGCGAGCCCGGGTGCAGAGCCAGCACAGCGTGTGGTGCCAGGGATCAAACCCCAGTCCCTGCACTTGCCTAAGCAGGTGCTTAGTCCACTGAGCTATCTCACTGGCCTCCTATTTCCATTTTTATTTTGCTCTTTATTTTTAATCTGGGTTTCCCATATAAGAGAGAACATGTGATATTTAAGCTTATGTGTCTGATTTATTTCAGTTAAGATCATGTTCTCCATTTTCCCATAGATAAGTTTATCCTTCTTAATGGCCAAGTAGTACTCCATTGTGTATAAATACATTTTCTTTATCCATTCATCTGTTGATAGAGATATATGCTATTTCTCTTAAGTAACAGACTTGCTTATACATTTAGAATATAATTGAATCAGGAGTATATTGTTTACCTCATATATTTGTAGATAAGGTATGCTGCAAAGAGGAGGTCATAATGACCCTTTCTATAGTCTTCCATGCAGGAAGCCTAAGAAGTGAAACATTGCCTGACTCCATCCTCAGTGCAGTGGATATGGTCAGAAGGTACCAGCGAGTCTGGAGAGCATTTGGGTTTTTTTTTTTGTTTTGTTTTTTATTTTAATGTATTCAGTACAGGCTCTATAGGGTCTTACTACACAGATCGGACTCATAGTGATCCTCCTGTTTTTCATCCTCCCAAGCACTGGGATTACAGGCACGTGCTACCACACGCAGTCTCAGTCACCATCTCAGCGTGCTCCCAGGGCAGGGCTGGCACAGCAAGCCAGGGATCGAACCCTTGGCCCCTGTGTCTGTCTAAGCAGGCACTTTATGCCGCTGAGCTATCTGACCAGCCCTGGAGAGCATTTTCACTATGTGAAAACCTCAGGGAGAGGTTTTACCAACATATCATCTCTAAACATTCTCACTTTTATTTAAAGAATAATCTCTTTTTCTGCTATTACTGAGCATCCTTAGTGTGCACAGTTTAAAACATTTCAAAATAAAAGTTTTCTAAATAGCTGGGCTATATGGTAGCATGTAATCTGAGCACTCAGGAGGCTACGGCAGGAAGATCACAAGTTTGAAGCCAGCCTGGGCTGGATACACAGACCCTGTCTCAAAAATAAACCGAAACATCAGCTTTTTCTATTACTATATGTCAGAATTTTGAGAATAACAAATAATCTTCTAAGTTTCAGAGTGACCCAAATTTGGAATGTTGGGCTGTGAGTCCCATTGATGGTTATACAGTGTGCTCCACACCTTTGCTGTGATCCCCGCAACACCAAAAAAAAAAAAAAAAAAAAAGGAATGTTATTGCAAATGGAATTCTATCCTAAGCTATCCTGAGATTATATATATATATATATATATATATACAATTTTGGATTTTACATTAGCTAATATATTTCTGTTCTATCTTTTCAATAGCTATGGCTTTCCTCCCAGTACATGGAAATAGATAATGTGCTTAGAAACATTTGAAAGCATTTTGGAGCTCACATACATGCATTTCAAAAGGAGCAGAAAGCTGTAAAAACATGCATATTTTCTTAGAGAAAGTTCAATGGCTATATAATCAGTGTATTTCTTGTGACACACTTCCGTGTGATGCTGTTTCCTGTGCCAGGCCAAAGTTCAAAGCCTACACATAGCTGGAAAATTGGGGAAAGCAGTAGAAGCTCTGACTCCTGAGGCCAAGTAATTCACTCTCCAAGATACTTGTTAGTTTGCTATAAAATGGCATTCAAGAAAGATCATCATCCAGTGCTGACTGGTCAAGTGGAAGAGGCGAACGGGCTAGAGTTGTTGGCTATTTTCTTTTCCAGATGCAAATTTCCTTCCTTTTTTCTTTCCTTCCTCTTTCCTTCCTTTTCTTCTTTTATGCCCTTTTCCTTCTTCCCTCTCGGCTTCTATTGAGTTACACCGCTTACCCACTAAAGTCAAATCAGTAATTTTTAACTTAAAATAAGTGTTGTTTTTTCCATATTGTAATTAATAATTATTTTAGAAATTTCTATGCTCAATTTAACTTTGCAGTACCTATAAGTCATGTCCAAACACAGGGAAGCCCTAGCTTTCTAGAGAATGCCACCGCTTACTTTGGCAGACCCAGTAGCTGGCCCGTGGTTCTAGTCTGTTCAAACATATTAGACTTAAACTCATTGTCTGTGGGACAGAGTTCTGCAAAGCGGTGAATGGGAGCATACAAACCATCTGGGGGAAGCATAAAGAGTGTATGAGAAGTTTTATTTATTTTTAATTTCATCTCATTTTAATACTGTAGGGCTTATACACATGTACCTTTACTGACAGACTTTGTGGTGGTACATGGTTGCAAAAAAAATTTATTGACAGGGAAATAAGATTTTTTTTTTTTTTTTTTTTTTTTTTTTTTTGGTGGAACTGGGCATTGAACTCAGGCCCTTGCATTTGCTAGGGAAGCGCTTATTCCACTGAGCCATCTCCCCGGCCCCGGGAAATAAGATTTAAAACTTTTTGGAGACTACTACTTGTGCAAGGTCTGAACTCCACCAATTTGACATAAGATACGTTTGGTGGCTCCTTGCCATCTTGCTCTGCACTGTCAGTGCTACTCACAGGTCTTCTTTGTCCTTTTCCAGCATCTACTAGAACACGAATGCAAAAGCAGAAAATGAATGATAGCATGGATACCTCAAGCAAGGAAGAAAAGTGAGGATCTCAGGAATGTAGTGGACACCGTATACATCTCTTGTTGCCTTGTCTCTCATAGGTGTGACTGTATAATTCTTCCAGGTTCTGTTTGCAGCTACATGTAATATCTCCAGCTCTTTTTGTAGAATAAAATGTGAGACGCAAGTTGGATATTTGTGTGGGTAATTCCTAAGCTACTTTTAATGTCGTACTCAATGGTATATCTATGTTCTTATACAAGATTGAAAATCTTGTGTAAATCCTGCCATTTAAAAATTGTAGCAGATAATGTTTGCATTTCTAAACATGAAAGTAAAATTGCTGTGCTTTAGGAATAGGAAGGCTTCACTGGACTGGGAGTCCTGACCCATCCCTGTCTACTCTACCTTCCCTGTAGCATACATGTGATGTTTGCTCTTGTCTTAATTTATATGTATATTTTTTTAATTTAACATGAATACCCTTAGAAATTGTGTTCTGTCTTCCAGCTGCAGTTTGCCCATTCACCGAAATTATCCTGAACTCTTCCCCAAAACAGATTATTATTAGAAACTGTGAGGAAAAATTACTAATTTTTACACATTAGATTTTATTTTTAGTATTGGAATCTGATGTACTTTGTGCTTGTTTAAAAAACTGCTTGTGAGTACAAGCAAAAAACGAAGTGTAAACAGTACTGTCATACTACTGACACAGTTTTCATACCTCAGAACTTATAAGAGCTTATTCTTTCATCCAACTCTGCTTTAAAATGAGGATAGCACTCTTGGATTGTTCCCATTCAGATCTCTGAATTTGTACTTGAAAAATAAATGTGTGAGAAAGAGCTTTGCTGCAGAGGACCTTAATACAGTATATCCCAAGTGCACTTTCTAATGTTTCTGGGTCCTTAAGAATCAAGACATAAATTAATATGCCTTCCTAAATTTGGGAAGACTTAACGTTTTTTTCTGGAATGGTACATGTCATCTTTTGAACTGGCAGTTGCCTATTTATCTTCTATTTTAAGTGAGGTATGGTCTAACACTGGCATGTTCCAAAGCCACCTTATTTTTAGTTCAACATTACAAGTAGGCAACAGTCTTTTCAAGTTAGGCATTAATGTTTTTGAGTTTGTGCAAAAGCTTCAATATATCCACATTAGAAAAAGAGGCACTTCCCTTCCTCCCTGCACCTAAAGGTGTGAACTGTCTTGTATGATTAACTTATTTAGAGAATGAATAATTTAAAATAGGTGATATTTAAGGTAGCATCAGCTAGCATTTAGGAAAATCACTTTGTCTAAATACAGAATTCTTTTAAAAAAGAAATCTGGTCTCATTTGTTAGAAGAAAATATTATTTGCTCAATTTGAGTTGCAGACATACTCTTTGGACAGTTATCTTTATAACAGAAGCACCAGAAGGCTTTACTCCATTCCTTCACTAATTTTTGCATGAATATCATACAAATCAGTTGTTAGGGCAAGGACACACCATACTTCTGGGTTTTTTTTTTGTTGTTGTTGTTGTTCTTAATAAGTTCACATTAGAATTAGTGACAGTTTTAGGAATTTCAGATACCATGTATTCAGATTTCTTAAATAAGGCTTCAAATAATGCTATATTGTTTTTTTTTGTACTCGTTAAAAGTGTACATTTAAATTGCTATGTTACTATTTTCTACAATTAATAGTTTGTCTATTTTAAAATAAATTAGTTAAGAGTTTTAATGGTCTGGTGTGATTTTGTATTCAGTGCAGTACTATTCCCTGCTGGACATACGCTTTCTCCTAGTAGCTTGTCCACACCCTTTCATGCATATCTGATGATCATTTCCAAATACACCTCTTCACTTTTGACTTCTAGTCAAAGCTGTCATAGCAACTGAACCCTCAATTTCTACCTATTCCAGTTTCTCAAAATGTAAACCAAAATCAAACAGAAAAGTTGGTTTCTAGTCTAGTGTTTCCCTATTTTATGAAACACTTATCAAGCCAAAATGTAGTTTTAAAAAAAATTTATTATTTATCTTAGTTTATTTTGTATTTTAGGGAAGGGTCTATAGGGTGTTCAGGGTCTCACTACTAGATTGGACTCTAGTGGTCCGCCTGTTTACAGCCTCCCAAGAGCTGAGATTACAGGTGCGCCACCATGCCCAGTCTCAGTGCTCCTGGGGGGTGAGGCCGGCATGGCAGGCCCAGGGATCGAACTCCTAGTCCCTGAGCCTGATGGCAGGTGCTTTAATCCACTGAGCTATATGACTGGCCTGAAGCCAGAAACTTAGGAGTCACCTATTAACTGTTGTCAGGACCGCTGCTTTTTAAGTCATTTAAATCTGAAAATAAAGTGGTTCTCTGTGTTTGATATTAAAAGTCATATAACATCAAAATTATACTTAAATTGGCATACGGCTTTCTATAATCTTTATCATGTTTACTGGGAACATTCATATTTCTTAGCAGAAATAACATATTTGATTATTGGGAACTTACCAAGGCCTTACTTAGGTATGATGTTATCATGTGACATGTATCACATCATCCTTCTGAACTCCTTATGAAATTCATCTGGCACAAGTTTGCATATAATTTTAAAAATTATTGGTTGATAATGTATCTCTTTCCATCTGCAATAGCATGCTTATTCCTAAAGAAAGCAAGGCAGGCCGCACAAAACAGGAGAAGCAGGCATCGCTCTGTAGGAGGCGTTCATCTTGGATGCGGATCTTAGGTGTGGCATGCAAGTCAGGTCAAAGTCATGCAGCATTGATGACACTAAACAGACGGGAAAATTTATTTCTGGTAATTAATTTAGCATTCCAGTTACTCTAATTTAAAGGACATGTCCAACTTAATGTATTTATTTTTCACTAGTTTTCTGGCACAAATGGTAGAAAGGAAGACCTTACATTCTAGTTCTATTATTTGGACAATTTCACAGAAACTTGCTTTTAGAAGGATTACTCTATTCTTTATTTGGGGGCCAATATGGCGTATACAACATGAATGAAGACAATAGAAATTTCCTTTTACTAACTAGATCTTACAGGACAACTTGAAACTTTCCAAAGAGGAAATACTATATAGAAATATATTATTGTGCTATAGTTTGGATGTGAAACATTCCCCAAAGGCCCATTTGTTAAAAGCTGGATCCCCAGAGTGACACTGTTGGGAAGTGGTGAACACGGTGGGACATACCTTCTACTCCTAGCTATTCAGGAGGCTGGTCACCTTGGCAAAGACTCT
>NW_004524627.1:10313288-10322717 GCF_000260255.1 Octodon degus
GGCAGAGTGTCCCTGGGTTTAATTCCCACTACTACAAAAATAAGGAGGGTGGCTAATGGGAGGTGCTTAGGTCATTGGAGGATGCCCTAGAAGGGGGCTTTGAGGGAACCCCCTTGTCTGTTTCCTGGCCCTTGACAGAAGTGGTTCCTTGCACCACATAGTCCCACAATGGTGTGCTACCTTTGCCAGACTGCAAACGTCTAGAACCATGTGCCAAAATAAATCTTTTAATAAGGTAACTGCCTGGGCCTTAGAGTAAAGCAATGATAACTGAATAATGTGTAAATGAGATTAAAACAAGCTTTTAAAATATGAAGTTGAGACACTAATCTTTTTTTTTTTTTTTTTTTTTTTTTTTTCGGAACCGGGGATTGAACTCAGATCCTTGTGTTTGCCAGTCAAGCGCTTATCCTACTGAGCCATCTCCTCAGCCCCACTAATCTATTTTTATAAATCCTTTTTTGTGCCCATATTTGGGTGCTATGATTTATATGTGACAATGACATTGTAATATGAAACATTAAATTTATTATATAGACCAATGTTGGTTCCTTCATAAATAAAAAAAAATTGATTGTTAACTAAAGTAATGAGAAAAACATAGGTTTTTTTTCTATATTTTTGTAAAGATCAAATTTTAAGGGGCTAGGGAGATAGCTCAGCAGTGTAAGTGCCTGCCTGGCAAGCACACAGTACTGAATTCAATCCCCAGTATTCCAAAAAAAGAAGAAGAAAAAAAAAGGACCAAATTTTAAATAATAGGATTTTTTTCTTTCTTTTCACAATTGTCTTAAACTACTTGAGAAAATAGTAATGTTATATCATTTGTAGTTGTTTCTCTTCAATATTACTGATGAATTCTGCCTCTGAATAAAGCATACATGCCACGGTCCTAAGTACTTTGCAGTAGTGCTGAGCTAAAAAACATCTTCCACATTCTTAACCACTTACCAGTCAAATAATTTAAATACAGGTTGACCAAAAATTGCTTATTCTTCATAAATTTTTATAAGACAACATGAAATATAAAATGACAATTTTATTCAATACAAGAATCAACTGGTTGAAATGACACCTGTCCAAGCAATGCTCAAGAGTCAGTGCAAAAATGACAGCACTGCCCACGTGACACTTGGGGTACACATGCAGTTAACCTTTGCTTTTGAAAATGAATTAAATATGTTGTCATTAACCAGTGAGGGCACTAGCTCATTCCTGTACAGTCTCAATCTGTATACGTTTTTCTGTGTGTGTTAAGATAAATTACATTGGAAACATTAAAACACTGTACTTCCTTGTGGGATCAGGAAATAAAATTTAAGGCTGGAAAAACTTAGAAACTTGTACAAAAGAAAAGACCAAGTCCTTTTTGACGCAGTGTACTATGAAAATGTGCCTTTCTCTCACACATCACTAAAACAGCAGAATTTTCTGAGGCTTTTGAATACACATCTGTCAAAAGGAAGGAAATCTCTTGTTCCCATAGTGGTGTCTAGTCTGCCTGTCCTCAAAGACCAGAGGAAACTTTTTTTTTCTTCAGATAGATGTACCATATCCAGGACTCATTTGTCATCTCTCAAACTGGGCTAAAGCCACCTCTTCCTTGTTGTGTGGAGTCCGAGGTTTTTAAGAGGAAGAGCACTAGTTCTCATCTTTGGGTGAACATCAAATTACTTGTGGCAATTCTAAGTACTGTATACCGAATTAGAATCCCCAAGTCTTTGTTCTGTAAGTCACACAGATCATTATGTTGTGCAGAGATAAGAAGCACTGCGGTAGGTAATAGTGCACTACTTCACAGAACAAGGCTTACAGAGAAAATAGGGACACAAATCCAGAGTGTTACCTTGTATTCTGGCAGTATGGTAATTGAGCCATTGTGGAGTTTGGGGATGGGCAGTTCATTTGTTATCCCTAAATACACTTTTCTGTTCCCCTTTGATTTTTAGTTTTTATAGGAAGTAAGTTTGTAAATGAAAAGGATACTCATCAAGGTGCTTCAGGAAACCCTGTTGGAAATAGGAACAGGAAGACAAGATTGTCTGTGAACCTGCGAACTCAGCCTTAGGAGCCGAGATGTTGTAGAGTGTAGGAGGGTAAGGTAAAAATAAGAAAATAAAGATCATGGCTGTCTTCACTGCCTTTCTATGTCTGAAGGTTTCTCTGTTGGATAAAATAGAAAATCTAATAAGAAAAAAATTGTATGTGCTAACTTTTAAAATGACAAGTGACTAAGATTATACAGTTCCAAATATAGGACTGTGATTTGGAACTAGAGGCATCCAGACTCCTGTGTCTCTATTATAGAAGTCTGAAAATTTTACAGTAATTTGTCAAAAATAAAGGTTCTAAAATAACCTCGGACTGGGAAAAAAAATCTTCGCATAAGACATGTGATAAAGGACTGTTATCTAAAACAGAGCTTTCACAGCAGGAAAACAACCCAAAAAACCTAAACAGACATGAAAGATACACATCTTACGTCATCAGGGAAATACAAATTAAAACAACATCAAGAGCACTACAGACCTACTAGAATGGCCAGAATGGGGAATGCAGACACCACCAGATGCTGATGGGGATGTAGCAAAAGGACCCTCACTCTTGCTGGGATGCAAAATTCCATGGACACCTCAGAAAACAGTTCGGCAGTTTCTAAATATAAATATCGTCTATTGTTTTACCATACAAATAGCAGTTATACTTCTTGGCATTTGCCCAAAGAAGTTGAAAACTTATGTCCACAAAAAGTTAACTGGCTGGTTGTTATAGAAGCTCTTCGTGGTCCTCATTGCCTGTACATTTGGAATACCAAAGGAAAGTTACTGGAATTTTAGCAAGTTAATTCCAACCTACTACTTCCAGTGCAACCCACAGCATAGAGATAGTTATATGTTCACGATGATGGGGAGATAGGGAGGTCCAAAATCCAGCTGGATGAGGGCTAACCAGAACAAAGGCTATGACCCAGGTCAGAACCCAGGTTTTAGTTCTGTAAGAGGGGAGTGGCTCAGGGATAAGTGATTGTAGCTGTGGTAAGAAGTGCCGTGAGCTGGGCTAGGTAGGAGGCCTGAAATCACCTCTGCAATATGCAGAAAGAGTAATCTGCATACCACAATTTGAGGCAATATCTAATGTTTTGGGGCAGGTGCTTGGCTCTGATGTGTAACTTTTTATGCCCTGAGATGTCAGGGCCTCTTACTTGAGGCTCAATCCCAGGGACTGTGGAGTACGACTCTCCCTCCCCCCTGTTCACATGCCTCTTGGGAGCTCCGTGGTGGGGCAACACATCAGCACCTAGCTGAACTGATTTGCATTGTTTAAAGCCAACTGACAAGGTAAAGTCCTAGCCAGCTCTGAACACAGCAATGCGTAAAAGGGCCAGGTTTAGCCAAAATAGAGATAACTGGTCTTCTTTCAAGGAGAGTGACCCAGGCATCCAGGGGGTCCTCCACAGGTGGTAGCAGCTTTATTCATAATGGCCCAAACTTGGAAGCAACCAAATTATTCTTCACTAAATAACTGAAATAAACTATGGTACACTATGGAATATTACTCAGTACTAAAAAAAAAAAAAAAAAAAAGCTGTCAAGTCATAAGGCATGAGGGAACCTGAAATGCATAGCCCTTAATTATAAAAACTAATATGTAAAGGCTACCATACTGTAAGTGACCAATGTCATAACCTTTAGGAAACTACAGACAGTAGCTGCCAGGGGAGGGATAATCAGGTGGAACACATGGGATTTTTAGGGCAGTCAAACCATTCTGTAGGACACTTCAATGCTAGATAGAGGCCATTCTACATGTATCCAGACCCAAAGCATATACAACGCTGGCAGAGCATGCTCTTGGAAACAGCGGGCTTCAAGTGATGATGACGTCGGGGCGGGCTGGCCAATCAGAACACAGATCTCTCGGGATGGAGGCTGAGACAAAATGTGCACATGTAGGCGCAAGAAGTGGCAAATTTCTGTATGTTGCGCTCAGTGTTATTGTAAAATTAAAACTGCTCTTAAAATGTCTTAAAAGTAACCTCATGGATAAAAAGCAGCAGTATGAATAGTGATTGCGTTTTTTATAAATGATTTGTTTCAGTAGGTTTAATGAAACTAACTGAAGAACAGCTTTAAAAACAAATGTACAGGGTCGGCCTGATAGTTCAGCAGACTAAAGCGTCGGCTTAGGCAGCGCACAGGGACCGGGGTTCGATTCCTGGCATGCCGTGTTGGCCTCGGCTGCGGGGCTCCTTGAGATGGCAATTAAAACTGGATGTGGTGGCACTTGCCTGTAATCCCAGCGCTTGGGAGGCTGAAAATGGGCGGATCACTAGGAGTCTAATCTACATAGTGAGACCCTATAGACCTTGTCCTAAATACAGAAAAAAAAAAAAAAAAAAAAAAACCTGAAATGTACAGTTTATTAAATGGGCATATATGACATGAAGTCTCATAATTTTGCTTTTTAGAGATTGAAAAAAAAACACATTTGTTTTATTAGGTGCAAATGAGCAACTTTATTATCAAATAGTTCAGCATCAGAACAAGATTTCTCATTCTAAAAGGTTTTCTTCATATAGCATCATACTGGGATACAATGTCAGAAGAATCAGACACCACTTCCCATTCCAGTTTCTCCTTTACAATTGGGAAATTGTTTTGGTCTAAAAAGTATAAATATCACTGTCTTGTTAATGCCGTCTATGAAATGCATCATTTCCTTTTCATCTAGTACAATTACGCTAGTGCCAGGTTAAGTGACCTGTTTTATAGTGACATAAAAGTCAACTACAAGAAACACAATCATTATTACTTACAGAAGCAAATTCTCTTTAACACAAAGAAATATGTACAATTATGTAAGGCAGATGAGCCCAGAAATCACCTTCATTCAGAGATACTATTTCAGTAATCCCAGATGAGAAATTAATGACCCAGAATAAACTGAAAATTAAAATTAGCCCTTGAGCCTTTGATAGTTTGTGAATTCTAATCAACCCTCTAAGTCGGGTGATGAACCTACAAGACCCATGCCACAGCAGTCTGTTTGTCATCACTGAAAGCTCTAAAACATTCATCATCACTGCACTAAATTAGTCACGTTTTTTCAGAATGATGGATGTATCAAAAGAACATGAACCTCAGTCCTTCTAGGTTGTTTTCAATTTGCGGAAATTTTTCCTTCATCCAGTACTCCACACAGAAATCTGTTCTCAAGCCACCCTTAATATTTACAATGCATTACTCGAGTGCCTACTATATCCAAGGCACTGTGCTGGATCCAGAGATGTAGCGGTGACAGCAATGCTGATCTAGCCTTACAGTATCAGCCAGCTGAGCAATGGAACATTTGGCCAGAATGGCACCGGCCAAAATACCAATGGACCAAAGCTATCCAAATTAAGTGACTGAAAAGAAAAAAATGGTAAATATGATAAGACATTTGCATAGTTTTCTGTAACACAGCCACATCTTTTTTTTTTTATTTTTTGGGGTACCAGGGATTGAACTCAGGACCTTGCGCTTGCCAGGCAGGCGCTTATGCCACTGAGCTATCTCCCTCACACAGCCACATCTGATCAGATCATTCAGTGTTTTCTATGTAAACTGCATTTCAGCAGATGAGAGAAGACTAGCTATTATCCTCTTGACATAACACAAACATTCAGCCAAATGTAGTGCATCATAAATATTGCTAAGGAGAATTATTCATCACCAGCTTTTCTACAGGGGATACAGAAAGTCACAAAAACTTTATCCTTTTGTGCAGGTGAAGATCAATTTTTAAATGCTCCAACTCTACTGGCTTTGCTGATGAAGTTCTTCAGGAGGTCATGGTCCATTTCTGCAAAGCCTGAAGTTTGTGTTACAACAGTCAGATGGTTTATGCAAAATCTGAAGCAGAATTCTTCTAAATCCTAAGAAAATAACAATGGTTTAATAAATTTGCATTTTCCACTTCAATGTTCCACAGCATGAGACTTCTTCAAACAGGGAAAAATGATTTCATAGCCATTTTGAGGAATGGTTGGTACAGCAATATGTAAAGAATAATCATAAAAACTATGTAACTAACACGAGCCCATGTCTCTAGAAATTTAAGTAACTATAAAACATTCAAGTTCCCTTCCACCAGCCAGTGCAAAGAATCCACTGGGTTTTTTTTTTTCCAGAGACAGGTACCTAACCTATGAATTCTTCAGTACCTTTTCCAAGTCACAGTACTTACACTATTCATTGTACTTTCAATATTTGTTAAAAACACAATACCCTTTTATGTTTCTTTGGGTTCTTTAAATATTTCTGCCTTTAACACCTTATAGAAGAAAATGAACAAGCCATAAAAAATAGTAAGGCTGGGAAACTGCCTCTCTTAATTCATTAACATTTCAATTGCTTAAAATTTTAGCAATAATGTTAATAATATTAATAATATTCATTCATTACTATTATTTTTTAAATTTTCCTTTGTAAGAAGATAAAGGTGCTATGGACACAGTTCATCATACTACTCATTTCTTCAACTATATAAATGGTAAAAGCTCAATGGTTTAGGCCTACCAGGTTTATTTTTAACTTTTTTTTTAAACGTGAATGGTTTATTTATTTATTTGTGTGTGTGTGTGTGTGTGTGTGTGTGTGTGTGTGTGTATGGCCAGCTCAGCCCAACAGGGGGCGGGGCTGGCTGGCATGTGGTGCTGGGGGATTGAACCGTGGTCCCTGTGCTTCGCTAAGCTTGTTCTAAGTAGGTGCTTTAGACCACTGAGCCATCTCACCAGCCCCTATTTTTAACTTTTTTCTCTGGAAAAAAATGAGGCCATATTTTGCTGAGTTCACACACCTATAATATTTAAATGATGGAATTAAACAAAAAAAGGGGATATAGATGAATGACCATTTTGTATCTGTGTATTCAAAATGGTTAAGATAGATATATAGCTACATTCTCTGAATTCAAGGAATAGAGGGATTTGTTCTAATAGTGTTTGTAAATAGGATATCATTTCTGCATCTTGTACAACAAACAACCACTAGGAAGGCAGTATGCAATGTGTTAATTATTGGAACTGTCCTACTAATTTGATTTGAAACTGTCTCATTGGTATTTATTTCTCAATAAAATTATGGGAAAAAATAAATTAAAAAAAAATAATTTTTTAAAAAAGTGAAGCCAGCCTCTGAGACCTCTGATAAGTCTCAGACCCCAACTGCGCTGACATCTGCACCAGCATAAGGTACTGCATGGTGGTGGTCAATTTTCTTTTTTATGTTGCTGAAACTAATTTATAAAACCAACCAAATACATACACGCACACACATTGTATATCTCAGTTTTCTTCAGACCCATACAGATGATAGCAAGTGTTGAAGACAAAACTAAAAACAATCAGCAATGAAGAAGAAAAATTAGCTGTTCTGATGACCATGCCAATGTAGACACAAACCTGCAGTACATTTCCCTTTAAGAAAAGAAACACAGTAGGTAAGGAAATGCAATCCCTGAACACAGCCAAGCAGGCTGCTGAGGTCAGACTGGTAGTGTGACATATTTCAGTCCCAGGTAAGCCCTCAGGAGTTAAAAATGACAAAGACAGGAAAATTCACATACCCAAACTTATAGCATGTTACTAAAAATGTGCTTCACTGATACATACTAAATATCATAACACTCACTTAAAATCACATACTGTTGCTTAAAATTTTAGAAGTGATTTTTTTGCCTACAGCATATGAAAGTAAAACGAGACAAAGATTTATCTTTTTGGTCTGAATTCTATAAATTGGAAAAACCCACACCCACAACACACTTTGTGGTAGGTGGCTAGGCATTTTGTAGTCTTAGAGAGCTGGCCAGTGTCAGTAAAATGGCTAATTAATGGAAGAACAAAAGGACTTTAAGAGGTCATCAGTTGGATCCACTCTCCTTTACTTTCTAAAATGGGAATTTCCTGTAATTATTGTAAGGACAGAACTTGGACAGAGTTCCTGCAATTCTAAGACTCTGATATATCGACATAAGGTGGTGGTGTTCACAATGGAATTCTGTCTATATAGAAGAAGGCCCTCCATTATTTTTTTGGTAAAAGAAATTTGTCTATATGTTACTACGTTATATGGTTTCATCTTTACAATTGAGCCCTTACAATCCCAGCATATTTCCCTAGTTTATTCATCCTCCTACACAACTGTCATACTCAGACTTACACTATTGGGCTTTAAGGCCAAATACCTCCTCCTAGTCGTCACACTATGCTAATATGACTTTTCATTTCACTTAGGAAACAGCACTCAAAAGAGGATCCACAGGCTCCCAGGGATCACCCTCAATTCCCTAGGGGCCTGTGAACTCTTTCCTGTCCAGATAGGTAATGTGAATGATCTATGGCTGATACAAAGCCAGTCTCTTGCTCTTTCACTGGATTCTGTGAACTCCTACTCAGCAACACTACTCTAGTGACAGCCCTCTTGTCATTAACTTGTTCTTCTTGACTGGATCATTCCTATCATGCAAACAAGCTTCAATATTTTTTTATCTTCAGTTAAAAATGTGTTATACTTCCAACTTCTCTGCAATCTATTTCTCTTTATAAGTGAACTTACCAGAAAAAGTTGTCCCTTCCCAACCACCAATTCCTTTACTTTTACTATCCAGGGAGGCTGTAGCCCACTACTGCTTGCCAAGGTTCCCCATGGCATTCTCCTTACTCTGTGTTCATGCTGACCCACTGGCAGCATCTGATGTCATGGGGGCCGTGCTCTTTATTGATACTTGCTCTTTCCTTGCTTCCAGGACACCATCTCTTAGTTTGTCTCTTCCCCATTGCTCAATACATTTTAGTCTCCTTTGCTGGTGTCCCCTTCAAGATTCCTTGACCTTTACATACTGAGTACCAAAGACGATGTTCAAACCCACACCTCATGACACAGCCTCACAGCTTTCAATACATTTCCTTCTAAATCCCAAACTGCTTTATGCCACTTGTTTATTAGATATGTTCATGTGGATGTTTAAGACATCATGTACTTAATGCATGCAAAACCAAATTACTGCTATTTGTCCCCAAATGCTGTTCCTACTCATCTTCCCTATCTCACTGCAACAATTTCATTCTTTCAGCTCCTCAGGACAAAAACCTCGATGTTGTCTTAAGTTTTCTTGTCTCTTCAACCCCATGTCTAATCGATCAGGAAATCTTACTGTCTCTACCTTCAACATAACCTCACAATCCACAACCTTTTCACCATTTCACAGCTGGAGACCCGCACCAGTCCACCCTTGCTCCTTACAGGACGGCACAGCCCTCTCTCTGGCCAGCCTCTGAGCTCCATATGCTTTTATTTATTTATTTTTTTTTTCATATTTAAATACATTTTATTAGTAGTTGTTTTACAAATTTTTGGATTTTGCGTGGCATTTTCTTTTTTTTTT
>NW_004524627.1:10326536-10372050 GCF_000260255.1 Octodon degus
CGGCCCACGCTGCGCCTGGGCTGGGACTGGTCCCGCCGGCGCAGGTAGCAAGAAGCTCTCCACACACTCACCGGACCTGGGCTAGGACTGGGTCCCCATATGCTTTTAATTAAGAGTTTTTTCCTTAATGTTGAATGAAAAAATTCTTTCAAATTCAAATGTTTAGAAATACATACAACCCGGGGAGAGGTGCTGAATGAGACTTATGATGTTTTCTGTTTGATGAGTCATTTCCTTCCTCATGCCTTTTTCTTCTTCCTCATACTTTTCATATTTTCTATATCTTCTTAACAAGCATTTACATAAGCAAAAAAAAAAAAAAAAAGATAAGCACTTTTTCCACTAAAATTTCCCTGTTTTTTTGCCAGATGAAAAGATATCGGACTTGGAGAAGTTATTACCTGTTTCCTAACTTTAGCTCTAAAGCAGATTTTCTTTATTATCATTACAATGCATGGCTAAACAAAAAAAGAGAGCAAAGAATAAAAATCATCCATAATCACACTATCCAATGATAAAAATCACCTAGATTCTTTAATCTTTTCTATTTGGATACAAATACATAAAAAAATACCAACTTGATCCCAGAATGCTCAAATGTGTACTCTCCTCTTAAAGCCCTCATTATTCTGAGCCTAGATTTTTTTTTAAAAATACTGTCTCTAGTTTAAAAGGTGAAAAATTATAATTGTGTTCATTTATGTTTTTCTTTTATTCATTGTTCTTTGGTCCATTTTTTTCAAATTACCCATCTTTTTCATTTTTACTATGGAAAACTTGCTTCATTTTTTTAAACTCTTTTTTAAAAATTAATTATTTATTTGATACAAGGTCTCACTATGCAGTTCAGACTTGTAGTTATCCTCCTGTCTCACCCTCCCCAGCACTGGGATTACAGGTGTGCACCACCATTCCTGGTCCGGGGCCAGCACAGAATGCAGTACTTGGGATTGAACTCGGGTCCTTGGGCTTCCCAGGCAGGTGCTTAGACTACCAAGCTAGCTCCCCAGCCCAGAAAACTTGCTTTATTATAAATATATTACAAATATTTTCCCCAATGACTTTTACATTTTCTCTGTGGTATGTTTTAGTGTACAAAAGTTTACCTTCTGAAATCAGATCTATCAATCCTTTCCATTAGAGTTTCTGCCCTTGAAATCTATCTTAACATCTTATAGTTACTTATATTTTACCTAAACTTGTTAGTTTTCTACATTCAGCTTGATTCTGCCTGGAGTTGGCTGAAGATACGCAGTACATGCCCACTGTTCCCGAAGGTGCGTTACTCCACAGGGCATTTTCTTACCTGCGCGTCGTACTTCACCGCAGCCGAGAGCAGAGCAATGGCATTCTCCTCGCAGATTCCTTGCTTGATGGTCTGTTGGCAGAGCTTTTTCAAACGATTTTCTCTATAAAATGTAGCCAAATCAAGCAATCCTGAAGGAGAGAAGTGTTTACTGGGGCACCTCAAGTATGCTGATTTAAACTCATTTAAATGGTTCTGACATTCTTTGGAATGTCATGCTCAGAGAAGTGTGTGTAACATGGTGTGCTGACTTATGACCTGGGACTGTGCTCTCTAAAGAGGTAGGCAAAATGAACAAATATAATACACAAATAAGCAGCTGTTGAAAACCAGGAGCAAAGTGAAACTGGCTGAACAACCCTTTTGCCTAGGAAATAAAAGAAGTATTTTTAAATATTGCTATCCCCTGTATTAGTAGGATCTTCTTTTCCAGATCATTCCCATCAACACACATGGTGGGATAAAGGCAATTTTTATAAAGGAAAAGAAGGGCTGGGCAGGTAGCTCAGTGATAGCTGTTCAGTAGGTACAAGCCCCAGTATCAGGCAAAGACAGAAATGACATTCATAGGCATATCTGCAACATACTACCCCACCCCTCTCTGTTCCTCTGTACAGCATAATTCCTACAGTCTATATTTGCTCCTTCCTTGTTTTCTTATTCGCAGGCTGTCCTCAGGCTCTCTTAAGTAGAATCCCTCCCCCAGCACTCATGGAAGTCACTGTCATGAACAGCTTTGGCTTCCACAGTGCCATCTCCAAGGTCTAGTCTCCAGCTTTCTCTTAACAGCCACTGAGTTGGATGTGGTGGATGCACTCTCCATGGAAAACTGAATTACTCGTATTTTCTTTTCCCTAATTAGCGTCTCCTGTGTTCTCCTGGCTAAGCCCTTTTTCTTGACTTCCAGATGTCTTATTGTGCTAGGATTCAACCCTCAGTACTGATTTATTTCCCCAACTCATGGTTGCAGCTCTCACACCACAAGTCCCACCCAACACCAAATCCCACCAGCTGCAGCTTCTAAGGATCCCCAGAATCTGATTTCCTTTTAACATCTCTACTACTATACCCTTTTCCCCTGCATACTATCATCTTGCACCAGAACCATTTTATAATTACTGATAAAACAAATCTTATCTTTGCTGTGCCAGAAGCAATGAGTTGCCTTTCCCCTCTGTCCCAATGCGCACACACACACACACACACACACACACGTGCACATACATGCACCCATGCACACACAGTTTGAATTCAACACATACAACTCCTAATTACCTACACAGTGATTTCTTTTAGGCTCTACAGAAACCACAATGTCAGTTACTTGACATTTTGCTAATTACTCAGTAAAGTTTCTGGCAATTACCTACTGCCTCCTCAGGAGAAAGACTGATGCTGTCTGTGTACAGGTATTCCAGGAAGGCTCTGTATACAGGATATGAAAATTCACTCATTTCTACAATATCATCCTCATTGTCTTCCAATGAAGAACGAAAATGCTCACACCTGAAGGGAGAAAGAAGCAAGCAGGGTCCTCGGTGCCAACGCCCCTCTCCCAGAGGAGCATACCCTTTTCTTGAAGTTGGACACCTCCTCATTTGCTACAGTTTAGATGCTAAATACCCTCTAACAGCCATGTGTTGCACACTTGGTCTCCAGGGTGACACCGCTGGGAAGCTGGGGCACCTTTAGGAGGCAGGGCCTAGTGGAAAGCCTGAGATCATGAGGCAGAGTCTCAAAAGGCACTGCAGATGGGATCTGCCCCTTCACTTCCTCTTTTGCTCCTTCATAAGGTAAGTATTTTGCTCTGTCAGACACACCACTATGACATGCTGCTTCTCCACAGGCCCAGAGCAATAGAACCAATTGATCTTGGGCTAGGACTCCAGAAACCATGAGCCAAAATAAACCATTTAAAGTGGATGTTAACTTGCTAGTGGGCCAAATAAATAAGCCTTTCTTTTATAAGTTAATTATCTCAGGTGTTGTGTTATAGTGATAGAAAACTTGACTGTTATGGTTTGTGTCTAGGTGTTCCCCCAAAGCCTCATGCAGTCACTGGGTCGGCTTCTAGTAAAAGGCGAAAGATTTATACGATCTGAAGAGAAACCAGAGTATGGGGGCGGCTTCTAGAGTTCGTGATTAATTCGTCATCCAGTGCAAGTCATCCAGTGCTCACATCATGGGTGTGAGTGCTACACCTGCCCTGGAGTGGATAGCCTGCATGCAAATATGGAAAGGAGAGAGGCTTGCTGTCTGCTGCCACTGCTGCACCTCCCTTTGCTCTTGCTGTTTGCCTCGACACAAAAGGCTGCCCTTTGCCATGTGCCACTCTGCCTTAAGGCCAGCAGAATATGGACTGAAACCTCCACTAACTGTAAGCTAAATAAACCTTTTCTCCCTTAATTTTGGGTGTTGGGTTCTTTGTCCCAGCAAAAAGTAACTAACACACTGACCAACACGACACCTTTGTTGGCTCCTTGCTTTCTTTGCTGGCTAAAGTTTTCAATTATTTATTCAACAAAGCCACAAATCCGAATTGCTGCTGTGGGCAGCCTGGGAAGCTACTTCTACAGCTAAGCTGATGGGAACAAATTAGGGTGCCCTGCTATCTTTCTCATACTATATTTACTGAACAATGTTTATAAATCTGGGTAATTTCGTTTTTTCACCTAACTATGGGTTGAATTTTATCTCTTAAAAATATGTTGGAGTCCTAACCTCCTGTTTTAAAGAACATGGCCTTATTTGGAGACAAGGCCTCTTAAAAGGTTATCAAATGAAGATGAAGTCATTCTAGTCCCAGCTCAGTACGACTGGTGTCCTTGTGATAGGGATTCAGATGTTCACAGGGGAGCATTGTGGGATGCTGTGATAAGCTGCCACAGGCCTAGACATGCCCAAGATTGTCACACATCACTGAAAGTCAGGAGAGTGGCACAGAACAACTTCTTCCAGCCTCCAGAAGAAATTATTCTGTGAACACTTGATCTTAGACTTGTGACCTCTAGAACTGTGAAAGAAGAAATGTCTATTGTTTAATCCACCCACCTGTAGTACTTGGTTTGAGCAAACTAATCTGCCCCTTTCTTTATGAAGGTTTATGTGCTACAGTGGGTGAGCAGATGCAGAACAGCCTGACCTGACCAAAGGGGAACTTGAGGCTGAAATAATATATGCGACTTGAGATTTACTGAAATCGATTTAAATGTCTCACAATGTAATTATTTTCAAAATCATTATACTAAGAGGAAAATAACCAGGCACAAAAGAATACATATTGTACCATTTGATTTATATAAACTTATAGAAAATACTAACCAATCTATAGGGACAAAAAGTCACTGGCTGCCTAGGACGGGCCCTAAGGGACCTCTGGTAGGCAATGGAAGGAAATGTTTAGGGCAGTGGTTTTACATATGACAATACTTATCAAGCAGCCTTGGAACGGATGCAACTCACTACTCATAAATTAAGCATCAACAATTTAATGTAAAAAACCTTTATGTTGGCCTCACCAACATCTTGTTGGTCTGGAAAAGCTTGATTTTCTCTTTCATAAAGTTAAATATTTCACAACAGACTGAAGAGAAAACTTACCATGGGCTGAGTTTATTTACCAGGCAGGGGAGGTTATATATGTCAAAGCACAGAACACACTCACCTTGTGGTGGCAACTGACTCATCGCTAATGTCAAAGTGGACCGAGTATTTTTAAGGCCTCTGAAGAACACCAACAGACTAGACTGCTTAGCCACATAGCCCACACCTGCTGGGCCTGATCTGCACTGTTTCTGGTTGCCCGCATCACACATCTTCTCCTGCTGCACCGTGCACTCAGAAGGGCAAAAAGCACCTTGTGTTTTTTCATAAGTACAATGTACCCAGCATAGTTTCTCAGACCCTACAGAAATAATTGTTGAAGAGATAGATTCATCTTAATTTTCAAAATAAATGACTACTTACCTAATTTTGAGAAGGACTTTATGTGCATAAATGAATTTTCCATCAACTAGAAACTTCAGATCTGCAGTGTCTGGGTTGTCAAATTCCCTCTTCAGTGACTCAGCCACAGTGAGGTGGTCATCAGGTTCTAAGAGAGAAACACCACCAGTGCTAGGCTCAGCTGAGGACCAGGGAACACAAATGTGCCTGGTTCTTTGATGCTCTGAAAATGCCAGGCCCTAAAATAACTGGCCAACCATGCAACACTTTTGTTCTCCTAAATTTGAACTCACATTTTTGGAATCCATGATAAAAACCCCAAACATCTGCCTATAAATTTGGCCAAGGGAGCAAAAATGTCCTGTTACCTTACTAAGTTAAAATTAAATTTTAGAATGCTCAAGTAAATTTAGCTAGCATACTAGCTAAATCTTTTTTAAAATGTAGTTTCCCAGTAAAATTAAAAACCAGTCAAAGCATCCAACCATGGTATCACATGCTTATAATCTCAGCACTTGGGAAGCTGAGGCAGAACAAGAGTTCAAGGCCAGCCTGGCCTATACAGAGAGATCCTGTCTCAGAAAAAGAAGAAAACAACAACAAAAAAACCCCCAAGCTTCAGTCAAATAGAAGTACTTTTAATCTAGTACTGATTTTAGTTCCTGATGCTTTTAAGAAATTTATTCAACATAGTTCCCTCTCACAGGAGCCTATTATTAGGAAATAAACCACAATTTTGCTCAAAATGAAGTCACGATACAAAAACAAAATACCAAGCTTTCTTCCTAGTTTTCAGTCTGTGCAGCAAATGAACTAGGACCAGCTCACCCACAGAGAGGAGGCGCCAGGTGACAGCAGGCGTAGCGCAGCAGGCAAACACATCATCAGTGCAGGAGAAGTGGGTGAGGTGAGGGAGGCTCACTGACTGGCCCCGGCACTGGCCCCACATGTACACATGCCCACCCTGGGTCTTGGCAGCAGACGTGTGGGTGGAGTGACAGGCTGCAATTTCTATGATCCTAAATGCACAAGCAAACAGCACAGAAACACAGTGAGCAGCAGAAGAAATTTGGTGGCTGCTTCTTCCCGTAGGCTCTTACTGACCTGGGGCATCCCAAAACAGGCAACAAAACATTTAAATACCACATTTAAAGTTTTGGGTGCCAAACATTAGAGCACTTGTGACTTCGATGGCACTTGTAACTCATTAGGGCCTTTTGGACACCACTTTAGTCAGCAGCCCTATAAAAACATGCACCATCTTGGTTTGAAATTCAAATGTGACCATGCCAAGTACATGTCAAAAAGAAAAAGGAATGACTTAACTTTTTTGTTCTTAAAACATTACTGACATAGGTAATCAAGGTGTGGACCATCTTGATTCAGGGTTAATAAATATTTTAATCAAGGCTTCACATCTTTGGGCTGGGGCTACAGCTCAGCAGTGAAGTATATGTTTACTTAGCATGTGTGAGGCCCTGGGGTTCCATCTCTATCACCAAATAAACAAAATTAAAAACTTTCACTTATTTTAGGAATAAAGGGAACATATTGAAAATTATCCCAACTCCTACTGCATACCATAAATTTAGTGGCTTCTACTTATTTGTTTTTCTTTATGGTTCTGGAGGTGGAACCCAGGGCCCTGCATGCTAAACAGTTAAACCTACCACAGAGCTGCACTGTCAGCCAAAATTCAGTAACTCCTCTCAATATAAAGATTCAATGCGAGCCCAAGTGCAATTCCTGGGCTTAGTCCAGGACCCTGGTGCCTACGTGTACGATTTACAGGGGAGTAGTTCTCAGAATACCTGCTAGTGGAAAATACTACTCTTCTGATCTAGAAAGAATTACTTTTCTGAATAAGCCACACACACACACACACTCCAAGAGGATGATGAATACTTTATTTTACCTCAAATGAAGTACTTATCTCTATTTTGCCATAACAGGTTACAGCCTAGCAACCTGAGAGACCGAGGCTCAGCACTTTCCAGAAGCCTTTGACCATCACCTCCTCACTTGCCACTGAATAGTCAGTACACAAGAAACACAGAAGTGAGCCACCATAGTGGGGCCAGACACACCCTTCTCTGGCCATTAGCAGCCTGTCAAGTATCCTTGCCCTAGACTTTCTTGTTGGCCCCAAATCATACCAGTCTGGCAGGTTAGCAGTCTTCCTAAGACACCATTCTCACCAGGGCCTTTAAACCTCAGTGGCTTCTGACTGGACAAAATCCAGTCACAAGATCTCAAGGCCTTCTAGAATCTGGCTTTCCTTCAGTGCCATCTTCCTTCAAGTCACTTTGGCCCACATGCCTGTTTGACAAACAGATGTACTCCTGGGCCTTGTGTCTCCTGGTTATAGAGCTTATGAAGAGAATGTTGCTTCTTTCTCTCAGCCTTACAAACCCTATCCATTTGTTAAAGTAAGAGGCCTCTCTCCCAGTCCCCTGTCCACAACACCCCAGCTAGGCCTAGACAGCTTTTGGGGTAAGGTTCAACTATTCAGTAAGATCACAAGCTCTTGGCAGACTAGCTCATTAGCTTATTTTCCAGTATCTGAGCACACAACAGTGTCTTACTAATGCAATCTGTAAGTCACTTCATTGGTCAACTGGGGAAGATTCAGCAATATACAGTACTCGATGGGTGGGCGAGACCCCACCAACTGAAGGTTGGAAGTATCTGTCTTCTACGGCCTCCATAACTCCGATGTTTCCCAACCAAGACAGAAGATGCTCAGTATGTGACAGAACTCACAGGCTGACATGTAACTGTTTTTATGGGTAGTCTATATATTCATTGGCTCATTAGATGATGGCTCTCAGCTTTGGAAAACCCATGAATGCTAGGGGAAAGACACTATACAACTAGGCCATAGGACTGTGCGAATGCAACTCAGTCTCGGAGAACGTCAGTTTCGATTTTACCTCAGTTCAGGACTCTGAGAGAATTAAACGATAAAATGCTAAGTGCCAGGTAGAATGTCAGATACATGTATAAAAGTATAACAACAGAAGTTTCTTAGTATTATTACTATCCAAGGATAAAATTAAAAGTTTAGTCTAATGACTAATTGGCTTTATTCTTTTCAGTTCTAGAACTGGATAACATTTCATTCCACAAAATAGACTAAGTATTCCAAAAGGCTGAGAAGAGAAGGGCAGAAGAAAGCAGACATAAAAAGCATGAACTGGACTGGTCATTTCAAAGTTACTTTCCTTGTGAAGAAGGGGCAGGAGACAAAACAGTGAGAACATAACTGCTGGTCAGCTCTGGGCTATAGTGGCTAACAATTTCTGTGTCAGGATGAAGAGGAGGAAATTACCTTACTATGCTGATTGGAACTGGGCAGTTGAGACCATTTGGCTGTTACTCCTGTAGTCTTGATTTCATGGGTCAGATAAACAGCTTAGAAAAGTAAAATTTAACATGAATGATAGCATTTTGATTTTTTAGCTTGGTCTGTTGGGGCCCAGTACAGCTTAGGCCAAAATAGTGGCCTCCTCTAATTTATGTTTAATCTACTACTAAACAGTTTAAGTGACAACACCTCCATTGTGGTAGAAACTATATATTTTGAGTGATAAATTCAGATTGGTAAATTATCCACAGTTTGATCAGTCAAGTAGATCCAACTTTAATCTAGTGGTCTGCAGAAGAACCTTGTTTACATGATGGCGAAATGTCTGCCTCTACAGACTTGGCTCCCTAACAAGCCCATTCTTTTCAACAAATAGAGAAAATGGGAGAAGGAAGTGAAAGAAATTAGGTTTTTCAAAGAAAAGTACACCCACTGCTCCCTATATTTCCCTGGCAAGTCTCCCACATCACACTTGAATGTGAGGACAGCAACACAATTCTCTCAGGCAGCCCGGCGTGGTGGGACACACATGCTCTGAAACAACATAGTTTGTAGAAACCACATTACTTTCATTCTTATAATCAGTTTGATCCTATGTTTTAAAGAAAAAAAGAGTGGTACAGGATACAAGATAGCTATCATCTCTCAGGCTTGTGGTATAGAGGAACTGAAATAAAGTGTCCAGCAGAGTTGAGTAATCAAAACAGCTTCTTTCTATGCCTAAAAGCTTTGACAGCTGTTGCAAAACTCTGAAGCCTCCCCCAAGGAGCTCATAATTTAGCTGAAGGGAGTCACAGAGCTCTGGCATTGCAAGCAATTTGCAAATTACATCATCTTGGCAAGGTCCACCAGTGTTCCAGAGGGCAAGGGAAGATACCTGGGCACTTCACAGTAAAGGGAGCTTATTGAGCCCTGCAGATGATTCTGCACTTGTCAGAGATGGACTAAGACTCAATAAGGCAGCGAAGTGCACGAGCCAATGTGCAGCCAGCAGGCAGAAGCAGCAAGGCTGGAAGGAGGTGTACTATTATGTACCTAACTGGAAGAAAGGGAAGGGAGCCATGAGATTTGCCAGGCCTCTTAAACTCAACAACAAAGTTTGGTCTTGATGCAAGTTTCCACAGCAAGTGGGGAACAGTCTTGTGAACAGAGCTGCGGGGGGAGGTAACACGGTATTCTGAGAGGACTAACCTGACAACAGTCTGACAGAAAGACCAGCCTAAGAGGCTAGGTAAGGGAGGTCACAGTGCCTCCAAATCATATCACCTAGGAGGAATCAGGGCTGCCTGGATACCAATGCAGAGAAGAGAGAGATGCCAGAAACCTTGGCATCCAAGTCTAAAAAACACCCAGCCCAGAGCGGGGGCGCAGCTCAGTGGTAGAGCACTGCCTGCCATGCACAAGGCCCTAGGTTCCTTCCCCACAACCACAAAAAGGGCAAAGGAGAAAACCACAGCCCTGCAGTGACAAGGGAAGTGGGCAGAGAGCTGGTTTGACAGTGGGAACAGGCTCAATATATACCTAGAGTTAAACAGATAAATGGGAAAAAGGCTTTAGAGATTTTAACTACTTCAGTCATGCAGGCTGTGTGGTATTCCTAGCGGGAGAGGAGGTTAGAAGAGCCCAGTGATCTTTAGGTAAACATTAGTTAACTGCTCTTGCTCTATTTAAGTACTACTATAAAGACCTAGTAGGCAAAGATTTATAGAATTTCTGAGTAATTTCTTTGTATTTGGGAGACATCTTAAAATGAAAGACACTTTCTGCACTATTCTCTCAAAAGTGTCACTGGCTAGAATACAACAAGTAGTTTTACATAGAAAAATAAAAATACTTAAATTCTTACATTTCCTTCTGAAGTGTCTGCTACTACCTTCCATGAAGGGGTGCAGCCTTTGTCCCCCACCACAGCAGCTAGTGACTCATCAGGGCTGAGACAGGCAGAACAAAGGGGCAAGGATAGGCAGACGCACTGAAGCTTTTGCCTGGCACGCTTGCCTCCAGAGGGGAGGTCAGGGCTAGGGCGCGGGTAGTGCTGACTGTAGCAGCTGCCACAGCATGCCAGTTTAGAAGGAGTCTTCAGGCATTGAGATGGGACCCAAGTAACTGCAGGGAACCTCATCTTATCCTCAGTGATTGGTTTTTAAATCAGATTTCATCCCAAGAAGCTACTTTTAAAGATGGACTTTTCAGAATTACATGCTGCTAAGCAATGATTATAAACTGAGCTGGCCTTTAGTGTCAGAATGTGTGGCATATTTCATCCACTTTGTGTCACAGCCCGTCAATGGGAAAAATAACTACATGTTCTTGATAAAAGGGTTTTGTGCCACCTGGATGAAATGATCTGTGGTAACCACGTAGCGTAATGGCCATGACGTACTAGAAGTGAGCAAGCAGGGAGATAAGAAAAGAAGCAAAGTCAGGAGCAGGAGGGGCAAGAAGTAATTTGTAAGGGAAAAGCGTGGAGAAGAAGTAGCAATATTCAAATCATCCAGAGCAGTGATTCCCAGGCCAGGTTTAATAAGAGCCCAAAGTATTACTGATTACCTCAAAAAGTCACAGAATTTTTGAAAACTCAAAGCAAAACTTGTTCTACATCAATTTAATTACAATATGCTCTAATGGAGTTGTAAGAACAAAGGCACAATGCCAGTCAATCAAATAGCAAAGTACAGTAATGAAATTTGAGGACTAAGTTAGAGATAAGACAATCATGGTAATTTTAAAAGTTATTTTTACATAAACATAAATTACTGACAAAACCAGTTTTGTTTTTTTTTTTTTCCACAAATAAATTTCTCTTGAAAAGACTTTAAAACGCAAAAAAAAAAAAAAAAAAAAAAAAAAAAAAAAGTGAGTTCAAGGCTACCCTGAACTGCATAGTGCTATCCTGCTATCCTGTCTCAAGACAGAAAAAAAAAAAAAAAAAAAAAAAAAAGACTTTAAAACGCTTCCCTGGGTTGTGTGAGGAAAGACTCCAACGCAGGCAGATTTCTCCTTTTCACTTTGGGGAGTTGGCACCGAAGTCCTAAAGCCCTACCCTGTGCCACCTCAAATTCAACCTATTGCTAATTAGAAACGCTTCCTTGCCACAGGCTCCAAAGGAGTCAGAAGGAAGCTTCCTAAGAGAGAAGTCACGACCTGTCTGTGAAGTTCGGCCACTGGAAAAGGTGGAGCATGTAGAACAAGTCCTAGCACAAAGGAAATCTGAGACCAAGAGCAGCTTTGTGCCAGCTCAGACATCACCAGCCACACCTTGAGAACTGACACTGTCAGGAACAGGACACTGAAAACACTCACCTACAATTTTTATAGCCAGAATAATGTTTATGTGGACAACAGCAGGGGCACAGCCAGCTCTACTTTTTTACACTTATAAATCCAAACAACTGCATTTTAATAAGATGGGCCACAAATAATCCCATGGTCTAATTAAACAACTCGGCACTCCAGGCACTGCTGTTCCATTTCTCTGCTTTCTTCTGCTTCCACCTGGGTGCCTCTCAATTTGTTCCCATGGGAACCAAAGTCAGAAATGCCTGTGTCATCACTGGACTGCAGGGAGCCATGAGCTAGTCGATGGTAGGAAGTGACAGCAGACCGAGTAGTTTTGGTAAATGTGGATGCACTATAGGAAGTGAAGAGCCATACAAATATGTGGTTTTTATTTGCATGTTACCTTTATTTATCCTTTAACACTGTGTTGTGCAGGTTAAATACTAAGTGGTTCCATTCTGTGGACTGCCAGGCCTGAGGGGCACTTTGCAGCTACTCAAAGCCTCCAAACGGTCCTTTTCCCCTTACTAAATAGCTAAGAATAGTTGGACAAGATCAACAAATGATAGGGCTGCAGGTGCCGACCTGCACCAGTTGTTGCCTCCATTAACTCCCCTTCACCGTAGTTCTTAGGAGTCAAAGTGTAAGATTTTTTAATAAGAAAAAATAGTATTTTAAAACTTATTCAGTCTACATTGAACAAAATTTATTGAATTCACAATATATAAATGAAAAGTGAGGAGGATGAAAATGATAATTTGGTTCTTTTGCTGTTAAGCATTCTAACAGAAAATATAAAGAACTACAATAAGTGTTAAGTAATTATATGCCAATATATTTATTTTAAAATCAATTATACTATGTGAATTAAAACAAACACAGCAGGATTAATTTCTATGACTGCAAGCCTGACTTAAAAGAAACAATAATGAAATGTTTTTGTAACATTCTACCATGTCAAGACATGAGTGAAAAGACATCAATAATACAGCATGCCTGAAAAATTAAGAAAGTTTCAAAAATATTAAGATAATTTAGAAACTAATTCTGGCCATGCAAAACCTTGTACATTAGTACACACAACTAAGTCAATTTACTAACCCTTTCTCATAACAATAGCTCAGGGATTAAAGTAACAAAATAATCCTGTCTTTTCTGACGGCAAATTTCTTAAGTAGCAGAGGAACTGGTTGTTCACCTCATTCTAGATACTATCATTTTTCCAAGCCACAGAAGGTAGACCTCAAATATTATCAACTTCCTCTAAAACAGGAGAAAAAAAGATTATTTGTAAGCAAGAACAATGTAGAATGGCTGTAAGATTTTCAATCATTGTAGTCTACACGGAGTAGCTATTAAAGGTATACACAAGTAAAAAATAGTGTTTTTAATAGTCAATCTTCCCAACAAGCCACAAGCCAACTTTTAGAAAACAGGTAATACTCTGGTTGAAGATATCCGATTGATAGCAGTAAATTCTCTGTAGTTCTATAGCATGTCTAAGTCCTCTTTAATCACTAGAGACTACTGAGGTTATTTTGGAAATGCACATTACCTGTCTTTTTCCACAACGACAGGAGTTGGATAAGACTGGTTACTTTTATTGCCAGTGCCCAACTGGCCATAAGAATTTGCACCCCAAGCATACACTTGACCTTCATCTGTTAATACTAACGTGTGTGCGTAGCCACAGGCAACCTGGAAGGACAAAAACAAATCCTCTCAGGGCTACATACAGAAGGAAATATCTACAAAGTGGACTAAGCATCAAAAATGAAAAGAAAGAAGATTCAGCTTTTCCCAAAAGGCCAATGTGAATACCACTGTGGCACTGGCACAGGCCTTGGTGGCCAGGACTGCAGAGACCCTGAGTCCCCACCGGCTGCCCTGTGCAGCTCGAGGAAGCTCCCTGGTACCATTCTTCACCCTCACTTGAAACCAAGGGGTGTGAGCTGAATATGCAACACAGATACTTTTATTCTTGCTTCTGATTATTAAAGTAAGGCATGTGCAATGTGAAAAAGAAAAAAAAATATAACTAAGGATATTCTCAAGATCAGAGTTTCCAGTCTTCTATTTATGTACAGACACAGAGACATGCACATAATTTTTTTTTTTAATTTTTTTGAGGAGCTTCCAAACTTCCACAGGGCTACCTCATTTTTTTTTTTTTTTTAATGTATTTGGTACAGGGTCTTACTATGCAGCTCAGACTCACAGTGATCCTCCTGTTTTCAGCCTCCCCAGTGCTGGGATTGCAGATGTGCACCACCACACCTGGTCTCCGTGGCCAGTTCAGCATGCCTGGGGATGGGGCCAGTGCAGCATGTGGTGTGGGGATTGAACCCTGGTCCCTGAACTTGCCTCAGCAGGCACTTAGTCTGCTGAGCTATCTTGCTGGTCCTAAGTTTCTTTAAATGATACCATATAAGCAGTTCTGTATCTTGTTTCTTTTCACTTAACATTAAACAGAGCACTTTTCTATATCATTAAAAATTCTTTATAAACATCATTTTCATCATACATACTTGACAGAACTTATCTAGTCATTCACTTATTGTTTCACTAAATTATATACTTACTGTCTTTTATTATAGATCCTTTTTGGTTGGTTTTATTATTTTTGTTTTAGTTTTTCTGGTTATATTTTCTTAACTAATTTTATGAAAGACTTTCTCTTTGATTCCTTAGAATGGTTCCCTAGGAGTAGAATTATATAGGTCATAGAGCACGAAGATTTTAAAGCTCTTAACATCCACTGCCAAAGCCTCTCTGGCAACAGCTGTAACAACTTGCATTCCAGCAGCTGTGTGGGCCAGTGTCTTAGAAACAGAACTTTTCTGAAGAGCTACAACTTAATGCAGGGAAAAAAGTTTAGTCTTTACTTCAGTGAAGACAGCCAAACAGCTGAACTTTTCATGCTGCTAGGAAAACTGTTTTTAACACACTTGTATCTTTGCAACTGAAGATCTGAAAACACGCACACATAAACCAGCAGTGGATTTACCCGCTGCACACGAATGCCTTGCAAAGCTGCCACTCTACAGGGTGTTGGCTGGTTGCCACTGCTGCCAAGTCCCAACTGCCCGTTCCCATTGTAACCCCAGACATAGACCTGGAAAAGATGAGCAAAAGAATGGCCATGAAAGACAAATGGCAACCAATTCTGTTAGGAGAAAAATACATCATGCTGGTATAGCACTGACACAGCAAAAAGATTTTTTAAACAAAATATGAAGCAGCTGTCTTACCTCCCCAGTGTCTACCACTGCCATTGAGCACATCTGCCCACACGCTATGTTCACAACCACTTTATTCTGTAAGCAGCCAGTGACTCTTCGAGGGATCGCCTGGTTAGCTGTGGATCCAGACCCTACCTGCCCAGAGTTATTATAGCCCCAGGCAAACACCTGCACAGAAAAGATTAAGCGGGGAAGTCTATTACAGTGTCTCGACTGGACACTGCCATGTACTTACAGCCTCCATCGCTCCTCTCAAAGTGTTTCAGAACCTCAAGTTCCTGTAACACTGGCAGAGAAGATTTTTTATAAAAATCATTCTTACACACAACATATTATTTTATAAAAAATATGTTCTTGGTGTTATCTACACAAACAATAATAATTACCACCAAATACCATACAAAGCATCAACCTATCAACTTTGTTTCAGCCAAATTCTCCAGCATTTCAGGATTTTCCTTTTTGTAAATAATCCTTTTGGTATAGCAATACAGAAGGACAAAAACATTCTTTTACATTTTGCAATGATGCAAGTCCTTATACAGGCAAACCTCATAATGTAAACATAAGGAACACCAAGAATAATGTTGAATTTGAAGATTATTTTAATCAAATGGTCAAGTTCCCAGGTTGCTACGGAAACCATAAAATGTTATTTATGCAATGAGCTTTGTGTTATTCTCACCTCTCCATCAGCTGTTAGCACCAAAGAATGGTAAGATCCACAGGCAACTTCTATGACTTGCTTGTTTGACAAATTAGTAGAGATATGGCTGGGCACTAAACCATGATTAATTGTCCCATTGCCCAGCTGGCCATATGCATTGTGACCCCAACTAAAGACTTCTCCTTCTGAAAATAAAAAGAAAGGTGACCAGCTTTTAAATTATCTACTCCATTATATGAAGATATATATTACTATATTTGCACAAATGAAAACTAAAAATCTAGCTGCAAAGGACTAAATCAACTTCTTTATTACACCAAATTCATTCCATGAAAGAAGCTATTTGATAAGTATAAACTGAACTCTATCTTAGAACAACAAGATGAAATTTGAATGCATGCAGTCATAATGGCTGGGAGATATATTTTTAATAAACAGCAGAGAAGGCCAGGTAGTCCCAGCACTTGGGAAGCTGAGGAAGGAGGTTTGCCATGAGTTGGAGGTCAGCCAAAACAAAACAACAAAATAAACAGCAGAAAAAAGGTTGCTAAAAGTAACAAGGAATGTATCAAATCATAAGTTAAGAGATTATAAGACTCTTTTATGGATCTATTCCCTTTTCTACAAAATAATAACTACTTTTAAAAATTTTTATTATTTATTGAACAACTTAATACAAATCAAAAAGTTCATAAAATATAGATGTACAATTTTACAAAGAAGTATAAAGCACACACTCACATACTACTACTTAGGTTAAAAAGTAGGGGCTGGGGAGATGGCTCAGTAGAATAAGCACTTGCCTGGCAAGCACAAGGGCCAGAGTTCAATCTCCAGTTCCACCAAAAATAAAAAAAATTAAAAAAAAAAAAAAAACCTCAAAGTACATCACCCTCCAAAGTCTCTCATATGCGTATCTCACACAAAGAAAGTTTCCTAGTTTTGAACACTAAACAAATGGAATCATACAGTATATATTCATTTTTTCTTTTCCTCTACATTGTCTCTGATAATCTCTTGACCAGTCCTGCAGTTCATTGATCTTTGTGATATTGAAACTATAAAACTTGTCCACTGAATATTCATTTTGATCATTATGTTGTCCATTTCAGTCTTTATCAAAATTTCTATGATCTCTGTAGCTATCTTTGAGCTCACTTTATTTTTATTTTCATACAATAAACACAGCTGCCTTGTAAATGGTACCTGACAATTCTAGTATCCATGAGACAGAAGACAAATAGTTGGACCTTTACCACAGTGCAGCTGTTTTCCAAAGCTCAATGCTGACATGCACATGTTAAAATAATTACCTATTTATTAATGAAAACAGACAATAATGTTGGCATGTTCTTTTCTGTTTTGTCTATTAATGGGCCTGCTTCTTACTAATATTAGAAAAATATTTTATAAAAGCAACTAGTGGGGCCGGCCAGATAGCTCAGTGGACTAGCACCTGCTTCGGCAGAGTGCAGCAGCTGGCATTTGATCCCCAGGACTGCCATGCTGGCCCCACCCAAGGGGTGCACTGAGACAGAGATGGAGAATGGGCGTGGTGGTGCTGTAATCCCAGCACTTGGGAGGCTGAAAACAGGAGAATCACTACAAGTCCAATCTATGTAGTGAGACCCTATAGACCCTATACTAAATATAAATAAATAAACAAATAAATAAATGCAACTCATGTTACTTTTCAAGTCTTTTTACACCATCTGAACAAATGTTTACACAACAAAAAAGTTCTAATATGTCTCTTATTTATGCTTGCTCTCATTCAGTAAGTAAAATCTGGAGGCTACTGGTTTGGACTGAGCTGCAGCACTAATCCAAGAGACCAAACCAAACCAGACAAAAATAAGATGTTTATCTGACCTGCTGGGGGTGGGGGTTTGAATCCTTGAACAGGCTACATGAAGGACCTCATTTAATCCTTAGAGATCACTGGAAGACTCACCCTATTTTATGGAATGAATTATTGCTTAAAAAGCCAATTACATACAATCTTTAACTCTGTTGTAATTTTGTCTTTGCCCACTCATGGTATTTTGTTTGCTGTATGCCTGGTTATCTTGGATGATTTGCTGTGGATTGCCAGTGAGGCATTGCCTGTGGTGAGCTCGCCAGGTCTCTGAAGATGTATTCCTCTAGAAAGAATCTGTACTAATTTTTATTCTCTCCTTAAAGCTCTTCTACTACAGTACCTCCAATAAACTCAAGGTTTGAGATTTCTCAATTAATCTGATGTGAATGAAACTAGAAATATCACATGGTGAAACTCGCAGGAAAAGGTTTTCCTTCACTTCTATCTTTCTCCCTCCCTACTTTGCTCAGAGGAAGGAACTCTGTTCAGTCCCTGGGATGTGGTCATTACTTTCCTGAGGAAGCAGCCTCTGTGGTTCCGGCCTGAGTGTGAAGACTTCTGTTACAGACCTACGCTATCTCCCAGGCCAACCCAAATCACAGTTCAGTTCCAGTGCCTAGAAAGAATCTCTGAAAGCAAGATGGCTTCATTCTCCTCTAACCTTGATACTTTCTCCTAGATTTGGCTGGCTAATTTCTTTCTGCTTTGACAGTATGTATGAAAAGTTTTTAAATTTTTAAAGTCTAGAATTGCTGTTTTCAATGAAGTAATGGTCTGAATAATCTAACCTATTATTCCTAGAAACCAAAAGTCCCTAGAATGTAATTTTAAATGCCAAATTAATATACAAAGGAATATGTACAAATTTATTTTCAGTTGAAATACTAACAAAATGAATACCAGCCTCAAAGAAAACTCTATGTAATTCTAAAATGTTATTAGTCTGACTTCATGAATTAGTCATGAGAATGTTTAATACTACTAAAGCCATCTATAGCCATCAGTCTCCAGTGTAAGAAGCACAGAATGCTGAAAGTTTGAGGGGAATGTTGGAATTAAAGTTAAGGCTGCAGAAACCTTAAAGTTTAGAGGCTGGGGAGATGGGTCAGTGGAATAAGTGCTTCCCTGACAAGCGCAAGGGCTGAGTTCAATCCCTGGTTCTGCCAAAAAAAAAAAAAAAAAAAAGAAACCTTAAAAGTTCAAAAAGAAGTTTTCCATGGTCCAGAGTGAGGGGACTGTTCTTACACAGTAATTATACTTACTAAATAAAAACTGAAGGGGTTTATTGGGTCTATTGCATTGTTGTTCATATATCTAAAATGCCCATAACTGTCAGATTCCATTTGCTGTATTATTCTGATACTTAGATATATTCATTTCATGTTGTCCAGTGTATCATTAAGTCCACAAGGTAGAGTCGGCAAGTATTCCACAATGAGAAAGAATATTCTCAGTTTCAGGGCAGGCCTAGTCTTGTTTCTCAACTAATAAAGAAGCAAAATTGTTCGTTGAGTTCCTATTACCTGTTGTTGCAAGCACGAGGTGTGGACCACTCCCATAGCTGAGGCAAGCTATCTTTTTGTCATTTAAAGAATCCAGTCTCCGAGGTTCAAGGGTGCTCTGGACATCACCTAACCCGAGACAGCCACTGCAGTTTGTCCCAAGCACAAAAATCTGTGAGAAAAACCACTACTGATTCAAGCAGCTCTATTTAGGACAAGCCTATAAATCACATTTATACAGGCATAGTTTTCCTAAGACAGATTCTTTATAAATACAAATCAACTTCCCATGCTTTAAAAAATTATCTTTATTCCTTAGTCCTCCCCCAAAGTCTTCCATTTAATAAATCTATTACTAAAACTATGGGTGGCTAAATTTTACTTCATTTGAAAAATTACCTCATCATTAACTGTAGTATACAAAACTTCATTGCCAGCACTGCCAAAGACACAAGCCTGATGGATTAGCTGCAGCTCTTCCTCAGAACAAAGGGAAAAAATTGGCCACTTCCCCACATCTAACATCTTCAAAGATGACAGAGTAGCCCGCACTGACTGAGAAAGAAAACAATATATTGCGACTCTTAATTAAAAAATACACTTTCTTTGCTCCTTCTACAGAGAAGGGCCAACCTGGTTATGGAGGAATACGTGGTACCTTCCTCTTAGAGGTCTCTCACCATGGAAGGAATTTCCTGTATGCCACCTGTTTCAATGCTGCTATCATGACAACAGGACACCAGAGGCCTGGATGGAATCAGGTCTCACCTATTAATCTTCAGGGACACACAAATCACCCTAGTGTGAACTCTGGTGAGTTTCAATATTTAGTAAATACTTTCCATACTGGCTTGTCCTAAATATAACTGTGGAAACTAGGCTGGTTATAAAAGCAAGAAAAGACAGAGGGAGACAGAAGGAGCCCTGGGATTTCCTCTACTGCCTAAGTCTTAATAAAGGCTTATAAAAGAACAACGCTGAAGGTGACACCAGGGAAATGGTCCATTATTTCAGTTCTGTGTAAGCTATACTGGACCTGCAGTTTGAAGAGTGATACGGTTACTTTCTTTCATTTTAAACATTTATTTACTTATTTAGTACAGGGTCTCACTATGCAGCTCAGATAATAGTGATCCTCCTAGCTCAGCCTCCCCAGTGCTGGGATTATAGGCGTGTGCCACCATACTTAGTGTCAGTGCCTGGCACGGTGGCACACCTGGGGTTCTGGGCAAGTATGGCATGTGGTACTGGGGATGAAACCCGGGATCTTGATCTTGTTACGTAGGTGCTTAGACCACTGAGCTACCTCCCCAGCCTGGTAGGGTTTCTCTGTCTCCTATTCAGCTTTGGAATTGTTAGGAAGAAACTATACAAACTGGTTTGCTAGAGCAGTGTAACGAAGCAATAAAAATGAACTGTCTAACAGTCTTGGGGACCAAAATTTTGAAATGAAGGTATCAGCTACTTGGGCTCCTCAGGATTATGAAGCGAAAACCTATTTCAGACTTCACTCCTTGGTTTGTTCATACTGTCTATATCCTGTATGTATATCTGTGTCCAAATTCCTCCTTGTATAAAGGCACCAGTCATACTGCATAGGGCCCACCCTAACAACTTCATTTAACTAAACTAATTATACCTGCAATGACCTTATTTCTAAATACCTGCCATTCATAGGTGCTGGGTTTTAGGACTTCAAACACAGATTTTGGAGGATCACAATTAAACTCATAACAGCAAATATTAAGATCATGAATATCTGTATTTCCAAAAGAACATAAAAAATGCACATTGTAAAATTGTTTCAAAAGAGTTTGTGGGGCTAGCAGGATAGCTCAGCAGGCTAAGCACCTGCTTAGGCAAGGGCAGGGACCTGGATTCTATCCCCAGCACCACATGCTGTGGCGTTCCCACCCAGGGGTATGCTGAGCTGGCCACCGAGACTAGGTGTGGTGGTGCACACCTGTAATCCCAGCGCCGGGGAGGCTGAAAACAGGAGGATCACTATGAGTTTGAGCAGCATAGTGAGACCCTGTACCAAATATATTAAATAAATAAATAAATGTGTGTTTATCTGCCACACTGAAGACATTTTTATTAGTAAACTTGTCAACGTTCAAAAAATTTTAGGGTTGCAGTAAGATGCATGAACAGTCACTATGCCTATCAGATGACATATTTAGTCACTTCTCATGATTATCACCAAAATCATGTTTATTTTAATGAGCAAAGACTTTCTAAGGCTTCTGTTTCTCTTCAGCTATTAAATTAACCCTACTAAAAATGAGTTCTGCTGTACAGTCACATGGACTAGCTACTTATTTTCTACAAATATAGAAGAATACCTGTTCTTCCCACCTTAGGAGTCAGCTGAAACTGTCTATGAGCATAAGTCTGCAATGCTGCTCTTTCAAAGACCACACCAATGACGTGCAAGGTGCTCTGTCCTCAGTCTCCTCAAGTACAGTTCACAAGGACAAAGTCAGTCTCATGCACATCACTGCTCCCTTGAATAGAGTGAAATGTCTAGGAAGGATCAGTTGAATGGGTGGCTGTACTTCCAGAGTCACAGTGCTCCTTCCCATTCCATCTCTGTCACACCAACAGCCCAGGTATTCAACTACCTGCTCTTAGCTCAAATGCTTCAAATTTTTACTTCACTTAGGTCATATTATCAAACACTACTCTACTACCACCAAGTTCTCAAACTTTTCAGTTCCTTTCTGATCCACAGCCAACAATCCCTAACCTGCATGGAGTAGTGGATGACCAGAATAAGTTCTGCATGGAGTAGTGGATGACCAGGAAGCATCAAAGCTTTCCAAGGACAATGAATGTATACCAGAAGAAAACAGGGCCACAATCTTTGTGTTGAAGTTATAGTCTGGTTCCAGGACATATTTAGATAGCAAAATCCACAAATGCTAAAGCCACTGATATAAAGTGCTAAATCATTTGCATATCATCTATAGACATTGTCCCATAGACTTACTCACCTCCAGATTCCTTACAGTATCAAGCACAATGCAAATGCCATGTAAATAGTTGATACACTGTATCCTCAGGGAATAATGACAAAAAATAAAAAATAAAACAACCATCAGAGGCCTAACTACACAGCACATGAATGAGGCTTGAGGCACACAGGGCCTGCTTGGGAGAGACGAAGGATTTGTACAATGGCAGGAGACTGTGGCAGGGTGACCCTACACAGCACTGCATCTACATGGAATCCATGGTATGTGGGAAAGTCAAGCTTTTCTTTTGAGAATTTTCTGGAGTTCCCATCCCTCAGTGTTTTTAATCTGTACTCAGTTAAATTTGTGCATGTGGAACCCGTGGTTACAGAGGACCAACTGTACACCTTCGATTCAGTCTTTTTGGAAACATGTTCATAGAACTAGTTAATGGTATGTGTGGCTAAAATAATTCTTAAGATCATTGTATAGATGGGAAATCTCAAGAAGAGCCAGAGAAGGGCTGCAGTACACAGAACAGTGACCTCCATACACACACAAAATCCCAAAATTCATATCAACCCAGAACCTCAGAAGGCACCCTGATTGCAAATTAGGTTTTTGCAGATATAATGAGCTAAGATAATCCACAAGATTAGAAGAGGGTCCTAACTCCAGTGACTAATGTCCTTAAGAGAGGGCCACACAGAAACATACAGGGAAGAAGGCCACATGACAATGGAGGCAGAGAAGAGATTAAAGCCTCTTTCAGACAGGACCTGACAAGGGTTGCCAGGAGCCACCAGAAGCAGCTAGAAGACTGTGCTCCATTCAGAAGGAGCACAGCCCTGGTAAGCCTTTCATTTCAGGCTTTCGGTCTCCAGAACGGTCAGAGAATAAACGGTTGTTGTAAGCCATGGTTTGCAGTCATTTGTTACAGCAGTCCTAAGAAACTAACACAGAGGCAAAGCAGCTGGTCCTGCCAACAGCACCACCCCGAGAGCTTGCGGCAGGACCTAAACCACACTGTGCTTCTCCATTCCACATGCCCCTCAGAGGGAGTCACAGCCTAGCCAGGAACAAAGCCTTCTATCACTCTCTGTCAGACAGCAAAAAGTGTTTTTTTCTGTTCAATTTTGAAGCAGTAATTATTGTTTGTGCAATTATTTTAATATAAGTGCATTTTACAAGAGTATCAGTGAGCATTATCTGTAAGATAATATTCATTTAATCTAAAATGTTTTTTTTTCTTTTGAAATCTACAATTTAAGGGGCCAGGGAGAGGGCCTGAGTTCAATCCCCAGTTCCGTAAAAAAAAAAAAAAAAAGAAATCTACAATTTAAAAACAAAAATCCTACATATACACAAAATTACAAGCATAGGAAAATATAAAATTAGGTCCTTATTTTATTGTATGTATATTTTAAAAACAAAAAGACTTTACATAGTGATATTGTTAATCTAAGAATTCAAGAATTTTTTAAAAAAGATTTATTTCTCTACCAGACATTTTGTTTACCAGAAGAAGAGAAATTTGTCCAAGGCTCTAGAAGCTAAAGACAGATTGTATTGGATTTTAGAGTAAGCTTCTACTTTAAATTACGTACATCTTTTTTTTTTTTTTGGCGGAACTGGGGATTGAACTCAGGCCCTTACCCTTGCCAGGCACAGCTTATTCTACTGAGCCATCTCCCCGGCCCCCTACCTAACTCTTTATATGGTGAAGCAATCTTATCTTCTAGGAGGTCTGCTTTCTTTTGTGTGTGTGTGTTTTCCTTCTGTAAATTTCCAGAACTTTGGAAAGTGGCATCAAGTATCTCATGTGGATGTATAGATGTTTTAGTTAACAGAGTTCTTAAATATTATTTCTAATCTCTACCACAGTTAGGAAATAGATACTGCTATTCTCCTTTTACATATGAGAAAACTGAAGCACACAAACACTAACTACAAGATCACTAGAGTTAAATAAATAAAAGTCCAGATTGTGAGTAAAAAGGTCACATAAAATGTACTCCTGACAGCCCCAGTGTCTGCATCTGCATCTGCAGGGCTTTGGCTATTGTTTCCGTAGAGTCCCTAAAGAAAAAGGGAAGGGTCAGCCAAATAGCTCAGCAGATTAAAGAGCCTGCAAGCAGGTGCAGGGGCCAGGGGTTAGATCTCTGGGCCTGCCATGCCGGCCCCACCCCTGGGGCGCACTAACATGGCACATGTCATGTGCCTGTGATCCCAGCTCTTGGGAAGCTGTAAACTGGTGAATCACTAGGAGTACAATCTAGTAGTGAGACCTGAACACGCTGTAGACCTTTCCCTAAAATACAAACAAACAAACAAAAACAAAAAACAGAAAGAAAGAAAAGGGAGAAATTCCTGTTACATTTTTGTATTCCTCAGATAAGCAGCTAGCAAGATGCAATGACTGCTTTCTACCTCATTTTTGGTATTTCAAGGTTTTTAAAAATTTTTTTTTAGACAAGGTCTCACTATCCAGTCCAGGCTGGCTTTAAACTGCAATTCTCCTGCTTCAGCCTCATAAGTGCTAGGCCATTGTTTTATTTTCAAGCAGATTTCCAGATCTCAGCTTGCCTAATTATAAAATCAGTAGTTTTAGAGATGTCAAGAATCAAGCTGTAAATTTCTAATCAGCTTTTAAACATTTGTCTAAAATGCATCAGTTCTACACTTTTTTCCTGACAACAGTACCCAGGTCATGACTCTTCAGACTACTGGAGTGCTACTCTATGGGAGTGTTCACCATAATCTGTAGTCTGGACATTATTAAAATTCACTACTAGTCAAGGAAATTTGGGCCTAATAAGTTTCACTAAACTAAAGTTATAAAACTGAGATGTAATCACTCCTTTCAGCAGGTCACAATCTAATGAAAATAAATAATTACAATGAAGCCTAAGAACACCTGAAATGTGAATATCTTGCTTTGTAAAATCTGTCCGAAGGCTGACTGTTGGGTATTAAGACGTCAAAGTCTCATTTTTTTTAAGTGTGTGGGGTATCACTACAGAGGGAATTAGCGACTTCATCTGTAAATGCACGTAGCTGTTTTTTGAAATAAACAAGCCTTGTGTAATTACAGGAGCTCTGTTCATAGAAGTACACTGTGGGGCAATGTGCCAGGATTCACCACACAGCTCCTATTGGCGCCTTAGTCACCTGGCAGTCACCCCACATGCCAGCAGCCTTTGCAGGGCCTCGTGTCAGGAAGTGACTGTTGGGCCAGGGCAGGACAGTGGGCATATCTGCAGACGTAAACAAGCACCACTACTGCATCTGGTCTACTTCCCCTACCTGTTGCTGGCATCTAAGGAATGTGGAGTAGTAAGAAGGAAAACATGACAAAAGGAATACACTGTCCATGAAATTAGAGTCCTTCTCAGGCCTTTGAGTGTGTAGTCCCTGTAGTACTAGGCTTTGGGTCAATATGAGAAGTCAAGTGGATGCCCACAATTCACATAATCATGGACATCTGCCCAGTTGCCACAATACAACTTAAAATACAGCCATTTATAAAGAATAAAAATTATATGTTGGGCATGCCTACCAAAACAATGTCTTGGGGCTGGGGAGATGGCTCAGTAGAATAAGTGCTTGCCTGGCAAGCGCAAGAGCCTGAGTTCAATCCTCGGTTCCGCAAAAAAAAAAAAAAAAAAAAAAAAAAAAAAAAAAAAAAAAAAAAAATCTTAAAAACAACAACAACACAACCTTTTCTAGCAATACATACTTTACATGTAACAAGAGTAATTCCACTGTTGACTGCAAATCCTTTTATTTTGTGAAATCAATTCCCAGAAAAATTAGGGATTTTTCTTAGTATTTTGTAGGTGTGTCAAGCTCTTTCAGTTCTTTCATAAACTACTTTTGGGTCTTTCAACAAGGACTCACAAATGAACCCATTTAGTCCTCATGTAGCAATGCTGTAGTTCTGTTTGAGAAGCTCTGCCATCTTTGTACAATATGCTGAGTTTGTACAATTAATTGGTATTTTGTATTAATTTAGAATTATTATAAAAGAGTGGAAAACAGACAAATGAAAGTGATAGTCAACATTACGCTCTTTCATGGTGATGAGCAGATATTTTATAAATTTAATAGAATAACGCCAGATGGAAGTCAATAGGCATGCTAAAAGATGTGAAACTTTTAATATCAACTGGACACTACTTGGACTTAAGCTGGTTGACTTTCATATTCAGATGTGATGGAAAAGAAATAAAGGAAATGATAAATGGAGAACCTGTCTTCTAAGATTATGTACCTTATGACTTTGTAATGGGAAAGATCTAAACACTGCTTATCTTGCATTATCTGCAGCAGGAGACCCATAAGCCTAGCATTAACTGTCCCTAGGAGTCCCTTCTCTCCCTCTTGACAATATCAGTTCCTAGCTGGCCCTTCAGCATCAACAGCCCTACAATAATTATCAGCTGGCATCTCAGGCACTATACTGCGAGCCCAAAGGAACATACTATATCAGTGATCATCCTAGCAAGGGACCAAAAGATACCTGATGAAGTATGTTTCATGCAACACAATACACATGCTCCAAGGGCATGATTTTGTCTAACCTTGCCACTGTCTCCACAGAAAAGAGCAAGTTCTTCTTCCATACGGACTCAGTCCTGTGCAGTCCCTGAGAAAAGAGTATGTGGTAAAATCAGAAACCAATATGCTAGAGGAAAATAGGCAGGTTAAAGTGACTTTATATTTAAGTCAGGCAAGGTGGTATGCATCTGTAGCCTCCACACTTAGGAAGCTGAGACAGAAGGATCATTCAAGCTCAGGAACTCAAGATAAGTCTAGGCAACACAATGAGAACCTGTCTCAAAAAAGAAAACAATAATCATTTCTACTCAATAGGGAAAATATGCTAAGCTCAAATATGGTGAAAAGAATACAACAGAATTAAAGTTTAGACACAGGAGTTAAACAGCTATAAAAGCCACAAGGTGTTGTTAGGGTCTTAGAACTCTTATGCAAATGTTCTTCCCAGGGCTAGAAAGTAACAGTAGAGTAACTGTAGGTTCTTATGTCAACAAGGAAATGAGTAGAAAATGTTTATTTTAGAGTTGACTTTGTCTGGAAAAGGAAAAAGAAGTTTTGGACCTTGGTCAAATTTTCTCGGGGATTGTAAAGTTCCAAATCACTGTGAAGAGCAGATTTATCAATTCTGAGATCCACTGAAGAATATATGATTTGTTAAGCTGGAAAAGAAAGGAAAAATGAATGACGAGGATGAAAGGGTGAACACGGTTCTATTATGCTAAATTTTAACCAAAAAGGCCTGGAACAACAGCTTCAGGGGTGCAGCAACAGCACTGAATGTTATTGCATTAATCCCCCAGGAACTCCTTGCTACCATGAAGAAGTGCCAGTGGGGGCTGCAGTGACAACTAGTGCAGCCCTATCAGAAGATGTGCAGCATCTGTGCACTGCAGTTCAATCATTGCATGACTGTATCATCACTAAATATAACTGTAGATATTATCTTCCCCTAAATTTAATAAAGCTATACTTCATAATGTTGATTTTTAAAGTTTATTAGGCTGATTCCTTATTACTTAAATATAACCCATATTTCAAGCATTAATATTGGGACATTTTATCTGCTGCTTCCTCCAGTAGAGCTAGAACCTTATAATTTGGCAGCTAAAAGATAAAAACAATTATCAAAATGAGGTCATCTTAACAATGTTCCTTATCAATATTTTATGTGTCCTTGAGGATGTAAGTTTTTTCTCAGCTATGAATATGTCTCTGGAATACAAGAATAACATATTTAGAATACCAATAATTCAAAACTATGATAATTAGTAGTAAACCATTATCTGACGTGTTTGAAAATGAGTCAAAAAAGACATGCATGTTTTCTTTCTCTCTCTCTTTTTTGTACTTAGTATAGAGTCTACAGGGTCTCACTACACAGATTGGACTTGTAGTGATCCTCCTGTTTTCAGCCTCCCAAGTGCTGGGATTATAGGCGTTTGCCACCATGCCCAGTCTTAATTGCAGTCTCAATACACCCTGTGGGTGGGGCATGCACTACATGTGGAGCTGGGGATTGAATCCTGGTCCCTGCATCTGCCTAAGCAGGCACTTTAATCATTGAGCTATCTGTCCGGCCCTCATGCCGGCCAGAGAGCTCATGTTTTCAAAAGGGTAATTTAACTTGTCCACCAAAACCTGATCTGGTTGGCAATACGGAAAGGTAGAATACCATATTTAATCAATTTATACATTATACCATTTCAGCAGTTCTGTTAAAATCCTAATTTTCACAAAAACTCAGCATAAAACCATAAAGATAGCTCAGTGGACTAAGTGCTTGCACGGCAAGTGCAAGGTCCTGAGTTCAATCCATAGTACTACAAAAAATAAATAAATAAAATAAAACTCAGCATAACTATCACTGAATTTTACATTGATATTGCTCCTGATTCCAAATAAAGTGAACTAATCCTCCTCTGTATTTCCGTAGGACTTTTTATTTTATTTTATTTTTTGCAGAACCGAGGATTGAACTCAGGTCCTTGCACTTGCCAGGGAAGCACTTATTCTATTGAGCCATCTCCCCGGCCCAACTTTTTGTTTAGACTTCATTAACAGCACTTTTCATATTGTCTCATACCATCCACCATTACTCTGCTAATTTACAATCTCTTTGAATAGAGGAGCATGATTCATTTATTGCTACAACCATCACAATATACAAGGTATATGCTGAAAGTACTCTTAAGTTTTAAGTTTTCGCATTTTGAACTGTGTACTCAAGACTGTTTGTATTTGATGTGTGTGCATGTGTGTGTGTGTGTGTGTGTGTGTGCGTGCGTGTCTGTGTGTGTGTGCATGCGTGTGTGTTTGTGGTGCTAGGGAATCAAACTCAAGGCCATATATATGTTGGCCAACAATTCTACCATTGAGCTACACTCCCAGCTCAAAGATTTCTTTTTTGCCTCATCCTAACTGGAAATACCTTCTTCATGTCTGCCTCTAAGATCACAGAAATAAATAAGATAGGGAACAGAGAAGACTTAGGGTAGGGCTCCGTGGCAGAGTGCTTGGCCATAATGTGTGAGGTTCTGGGTTCAATCTCTCTAAATTCAATCCCAGCTCCACAGAAAAGGGAAGGGGGATGGAAAATAAGAGGAAAAGGGAGAAAAAGAAGTAGAAGGAACACAACAAGGGAAAAACAATCAAAGCAAAAAGATAAAGGAAATGCTGAGTGGAGAGTAAGAAGAATGAAAATAAAGAGCTAAGACCCTTTCTGCATGGTATTCTAAACTCTTCTGTGCCTGAGTAGAAGGAAAGCTTGCTAATGGGCTAAAACAAGCACAGTTATCTTTTTTTTTTTTTTTTTTTTGCAGAACTGGGGACTGAACTCAGGTCCTTGTGCTTGCCAGGCAAGCACTTATTCAAGTGAGCTATCTCCCCAGCCCCTAAGACTAGTTATCTTGAGCTTTAAAGTAGGAAAACAAATGACTCTCTTCATGCCTTTGATCAATTTCAAGTTCAACAAACTTAAAATCAGAATGGCAGCCATTGTATTTATTTGATTGATCATCTTAAAACATAATTGGATATGTGTCATATGAAAATTACCATATTCAAAGAAATGACTTTTATAAGATTCAAGTAGCATTTAATATAAAATTAACATAATTTCATGTTTGTTGATCATAAAGTCCTTCAAGATTTAAAAATGATGAAAGATTAATTACTATTATACGACATTAAAAATGTGATTTTTCCAGCTTTGTCAAAAATTGTTGGACTTCTTTTTCTATGATTACAATATGATACATACATAATATAAAAAACTAGTTTTTCCAATTTTCTGTATTACAGAGACATTGTTATTGGAACATATCGAGACTATAGTTGCCTCACCTTGTTGTCCACACGATTTCATCAAGCTAGTATTATCAATTGTAGTAGTACACTGACCCATACTTTTTTTAAAAAGTCCACAATAGACACACAGAAAAAGACATCCACGATGTGATTAAAATATATTTTAAATAATAACAGCAACAATAGCAAAAGTTAAACAGTTAATTTCTGCCAGCATTAAGCACCTGGTAGTATCTAATTTAATCTGAAAATACTTGAATGAACATCAGAAGAGATACAATTATTACCTTCATTTTATGAACATATTTCAATAACACAACCAACAGTCACCAGCCAGTCAGGATCAAAGCTACCATAAGACCCAAGACTGATTCCAAAGCAAAGTTATTAGAACTTCCGCTGTATTGCACGAATATTTTAAGTGTTCCCTGTGTACATTCCAAATAAAATTATTTTGATTGGCTAGGAATGTTCCCTCCAAAAATATTTGTACCTGATTGTTTTGTATTTCTGGAGCTCAGTATTTCATCATCTGTAATCCTGTTCCCAGTAGGTTCTTGTAAAGCTGTCTTCTACAACAAAGTGAGTAAGAATGAGCATAAAAAATACAAAAATAAATTCTATCACACAAAGACAAAGCATATACTATCTTTCAGATTTAATAATCCATTATTTATCTGATAACATGTTTGTAAGACTATTAATTCTATTAGGGAAAAATCAGCAGTGCTCAATCAGAAGTACTTAATTATAAAAATAATAAATTGATAAAGTATAATTTTGGTATATGGTTAAGTCTCAAGACAGAGTTTCAACAATTTGGACCTTGAAACCTGTAGAAACACACACTTAAGAAAGTCTGGTCTGCAGTATTCAGTATCGGAAATTTCTTTATGATCTTAGAGCAGGAAAAAGATCACTCAAATAAAACATGAAAGCATAAACCACAAAGAAAAGGCTCACAAACCTAAGGAAAGGGAAAAATATGCCCCAGAATGGAAATAGATATTTGCAACATACATAACCAAAAGATGGCAAAGGATTAGTATCTAAAATCTATAAAGGATGCCTACAAATTAATAACAATATAATTAATAGGCAAATGATACAGGCTATTTATAGAAGAAATAAACATACTGAAAATATTCAAATTCGTTGCTGATTTATCATGGAAAGGCACTCATGACAAAGCATCTTATCCATGAGATCTACAAAACTTGTCACATACATACACTTTTTTTTTTTTTTTTTTGCAGAACTGAGGATTGAACTCAGGCCCTTGTGCTTGCCAGGGAAGCGCTCATTCTACTGAGCCATCTCCCCATCTCCTATGACATAATTTTGATAGGAATTTTTTCATAGGAAGGTTTTGATTGAGGCAATGACAAAGATAAAAGGTCCCACATAAGTCTACCAATCAATCTGTATGTCACAGTTTTTCTATTGCTAAGGCAGTTTTCAAGATTTTAAGCACAAATTAATTCTCTACATATGGGGAGATAGGGTTATCCAATATTTAAAAAAAATTTGAATCAGAATATCACCATTCTAATTTTCTTTATTGTAGACATAAGAATTTAATAAAAACTGATAATAATTTATAAACCCTAATTTCTTTTCCATCTCTAAAATAAAATGTGATCAATAACATAATGAGTAGTATTCTAAATGTCATGGAAGAAAAATCCAAAAGAGACAAAAAAAAAAAAAAAAAAAACCTTTAATGTTAGTATATTGGAAAGACAAAAATGTGTTTCTTGTTTGTGGTCTAACTCTACTTATAAACTTCCCTCTTACAAACAGGAAAGCAACATTTCTTATAGACTCAGGGCAGAGGCTGGCATTTGTAGTGGCACGATTTTTATAATATTGGTGTCACAGAGTAAGATCACTTATAGAACTTCACTGTGGAGTGATAGTAAGGTCATATTAGCCTACTATATATATTACTTCACTGACCCCCCCTCACCTGTTGGTTTTGGGATGTATGACTTGGCTCATAATATTAAAAGTTGCTTATTAAAAAATTTCTTTGTACTCTGCAAAAACAACTTACATATTTTGAATTTTGTTTAAATGTAATAAAATGTTATCACAGAATCTTACTGTATTGCAATACAGACAGAAAGTGGGAGGATAAAGACCTCCAAGCAAAAGTAGCTACTACTGGTTTATCTTTTAACGATGTGGCAAGTATATCCATTTTTAATCTCATAAAAAATAGGTTAAAGAATTATTTTCCCTGTCCAAGCATATAAATGGCAGTCTGAACATACTGCTTGTTAAAGTAGTCAGTATTACTCAGTGTGCCTGTTGCACAACGTGCCATATTACTCGATAATGCCTCTGACCTAGATAATAAGTTACACTGATTACAGGACATACATTCATTTGCCTAATTCATTCAATAAATATTGATTTATTGCCTGTAGTAGGCAGTAAGTGGAAAGCAAATATGTAAAACAGAAAATACAGCGATGTGGAACAAAAGATTATGAGCTCCTAAGTGCTTGTGTCCACATTCCTGCAACCCAATATTGGGCAATTAGAGCTAATATTACACAGTTTATCAAGAGTTTCTAAGTGCTGACAGGTCAGTTTTTAAGACATGCTCCCATAAGAAAGAGGACAAAAGAAGAAATTTCTGCACAGAAATACCAGTTAATTATTTTGAAATTGAATGTGATAATATGAGAACACCTCTTGAAGCCTCAATTAAGAAAATTTATTTTCCCAAACATTGGGCTGGCAGTGCAGCTCAGTGGTTGGGCACCTGCTTGGCATGCATAAGGCTGGGTTCATTCCTCAATACTGGGGAAGAAACACCTTAATGTTATTTAATAATTCTTCTACTTGGGAAACAGAATGAAACAAAATTAATGTCTTTAGGATATCTTCATATGATTTATAGCATGAATGTTCCCAAGTATGTGCTTTGGTGAGTTATTACAATTAACTGCTTTTTTTGTGTCATCCTTAAGTTACAGACAATATTAATACATTTAAATATAAAATAATATATAATCGTACTTTTCACTTGCAAAAATGGACAACATTAGCTTTTGTTTAGCTCCTCTTAAATAACAATAGGTATCTATACACAGACATTAATGGAAATGAAACAATTACATCTGAATGAGAAAACTAAAAGTAATGAAAAGTAGAGCACAACCTTAAAACAAACAGTATCAGCATATGTTTATGGAAAACAGCAAACTGACTTGTAGAACACAGAAATTCAGTTGCTATTTTAATTGCAAAAGGTTTTCAAATTTTAGAGTGCAAAAGCAGATGGTCTAAAACAAAGCTATGTTTAGTTTCAAGAGTCTACTGAGTTATTAATATTGGCCATTTTTAGGTGTCATTTTCTTTTTCTGTTTATTTGTCTGTTTTGAGAAGAGGTTGATAGGCTCTCACTATTTAAAGTTGGCCTTGAACTGACCACAGAGTGCAGGCTGGCCTCAAACTCATTGTGTTCCTCCTTGCCTCAGCCTCCCAAGTGCTGGGATTATAGACATACACCAACCCACTGGCTTGTCACTTTCAAATATGAAAAATAATAGACTACAAAATATTTTAAGTTATATGAATGAGTCTGTACTTGCAAGTTATGTGTAAATCAATTTGAAACTTCTCATAGAGTTAATCAAAATTTTAAACAGAGCTTAACATATCTATTAAGTAAAACCCTAATTGTTAAAAAATTTGGTACCACAACATAAATCATTCAACAGGAATAGCCCTCCTGACTTTGGCTCATTTCCATTTGGGTTCCTTTTACTCATTATCATAACCACCTGCCATAACAGAGAAAATATGACAGTCTAATTGGTATGATTTACATCCAGAATGTCCACCAAAATTCTCATGCACTTAAAGGCAGGCCTTTTGAAAGGTGATTGGATCACAGCATGCTATACCTAGTAATCCATTGATGAATCCATAACTGAACTTGCTGGTAGGAGGCAAGGGCTAGCTAGAAGTGGTGGGTGACTGGAGGTGCAATATGGAAGGCTTGATATCTCTGGCTCCTACCTTCTCTCTTCTGCTTCCTGGTCACTAGAAGATGAGCAGCCTTCTTCTGTCAGACTCTTCTACCACTGCCTTCCTGCCTTCTAGCAAGCTCACGGTATCCGTAACTGTGAGCCAAAACAAATTTCTCCTTACATTGTGGACATTTCATATTTTGTCCTACTGACAAAAAAATGACTAAGACAATAGTCTCAATGTATGATTTACTCAGAGACTATCACCTACTCCTACTTGTTAGCTCGTGGTATCTTCCACAGGGAGATACACATAATAGATATGAACTCAAGTTAGATGAGCAAGGTTGAAGACATAAAAGACATTTCAATGTCATATTATTGTAGAAAAAAACTATTAAAGCTTAGATTTCTTGGAGATCTTCATGCCATTAGAAAAGGAGGATGATGTGAAGGAGATACACATTTCTTCCAGATAATAAAAGCTAAGATTATATTGTCTTGCCATTGACGGTATGATGAATAGTCCTTGGAGATGAGCTATTGCCAACTTAAAGTAGGTATTCCCACAGGTACCTTTACTTTCAACTTTAAAGAGGAGTCCTTGATGTCACTCCACAACCCCAATAACTCTGCTTCTGGTCTCCCTTTCCTGGACATTTCTGACCTGAGATAATTCAGATAAAGTTTAGACATAGACATATTTTAATGTCAAATAGCTATAAAACCTGAAATTGAATGACTCTTTCCTAATAGTGTAAGCAAATTCCTACATTTATATTTCTAGAGTATTGGTGTATGAATACAAAGTATTTGTAATCTATTTTATTTTAATGAAAGACCTCAAAGGAACCACATCTTACTTGCTAAATTTATTTCCATTTTCCTCTCTTTTAAATATAGCTTTTTTTTTTTAATTGTAAAGGCTTGATACCTTTGTCTGGTTCATTTAGAAATCTGTAAGAGATATCATTTAATGTAACACTATGGTATCATATCAGGTGATTTAAGCTTCCCTTCTTCATAATTTCAAATTTTAAAAAGCAATGATTACTTTTATAAAGGAACTTCACTAGTCACACTCATGGTTTAAAGGAACATCAAGATGCAATCACAACTCCAGCACCATAGAGCAGTAAGTAAATAAATAAATAAATAAATAGAGGCAATCACAAAGTCCAGTAAGCTGTAAAGAAACAACAGCCATCCATGAGGCGCTGGTTGCAGGACCCTTTGCCCCATGAATACCAAAACCTGTCAGTGCTCAAGTTTCTTGCATGAACTAGCGCAGCCAGTACATATATCTATCCTCTTTGTATAACTTAACACTAGATAACTTAAAACACCTAGTACAGAGTAAATATTATGTATATGGTTGAAATGCTCTATTGTTGAGGTATGACAATAAAAAAATCTACATGTTTAGGACAAGCTCATTTAAAAAAAAATGTTTTAAACTGGAGGCTTATTGCGTTCCAGGACAAAGAACAAGAGGTTATGGAGAACCAACTGTATAGTTTTCTCAATACGTCTGTAATGGTTGTGGTTAGTATCTATCACATGGGGAGGCCAGTCTCTTCAATGGATGTGATGTTTTAAGCCGTAAACTCCTGAATAATTGAATCTTATTTGGTAGAAATGATTTCTTATAAAAAATGACCTCTGTCACAGTGGTCACAATGTGGGCTTCTAGCTAGCTAGCACATGGCAACAAATATTATCTCCCAGAATGATATTTAATTCTGAGCCCCAGTTCTCCAACTAGAACGTTACCTTAGATTTATCCTTTTTAGAGTTGCTATCCCCATGCTGTTTAGGAAGCAGCCCACATCTACATTCCCAATTTCCTTTCACTGCCTTTTCATAGCATTTATGATTTTATGACATAACAATTATTATTATTATTATTTTTTTTTGAAACCGGGGATTGAACTCAGGCCCTTAAGCTTGCCCGACAAACGCTTATTCTACTGAGCTATCTCCCCAGCCCCAATGTTGGTTATCACTTTTTCACTGTAACATAAGCTCTCAGGAAAGGGATCTTCTGTTTACTGAAAAATCGCAAGCACCTGAAACAGCACTTGAAAAAAAAAATTGTTGAATGAATCCACGTTCAGTACAAAAATCTGGTCAGATTCCAATTTTACTGACAGGGTTAACAAATATTTTCAATGGTTAACAAATTACTGTCTATATAGTTTCAGATAGTGATTGATTACGTGCTACAGAATAAGAGCTTGGAGAACAAGAGACATGCCTCCTTTAGATAATCCTAATTGTTTCAAGATTTAAAATCTGATTCCATGCACATTTGGACAGAGTAGGAAAGCGACGGCTGAGCACGGAGGAAAGAGCAAATGCACAAGCCCTGGGTGAAGGTCTAGTCGCTGACCCAAGACAGCAATAAAGGGGAGGGAGTTGCACGAATATTGTAACTAAATAACACGTATGCACTGTCAAGTGGGTAGGAAAGGGATTGCATTTCACCTAGAGTGCTCAAATTCGCAGAGCCTAAGTGGCTCTTCTAGTCCAGTCCCTAATTGTCTTACCATTATCTTATGAAAGCACACAGTAACGTTAGATTCTCTTTACAGGAGCCCCAGTCATTATGAAACTGACTTAACTAAGCTCAATAAAGTGTAAATCGAAGCAGAATATCAATATATGGAGGTGCCAAGCTAGCAGGCCCAGTAAATATTAAATAGTGACTATTACTTTCAAGCCTAGGTGACAAAGCAATGTTTCAAAGCACGGTTTGTGAATTAAAACATTTTTATTCAGCCCTGGCAAAGATTAAGTCGCCAGGGGAATCCAAGCCACTAACTATTACACGCTCTGTGTTAGTCTCGGGCTCGAACTCTGGCGGCATTTTATGTAATTCGGCAAAGAACAAAAGCCAAAGGTCCATTCTGAACTTGCCTTCCAACTCAGGCAGCAAAGTTCTTCCTCCACCTAAGCAGAGCACTTGGAAAGTTTTCTCCATCTGAGAACTACTTCCGGGGCTGAGCGGGGCACGAGCTTCCCGCCGAGGACCAGGGCCGTGTCCCCCACCCCGGTGCCGAGCTCTTCCCAGCCAGCTCTGCCTGTTCTGCCCAGTCCGCTCCCCATCAGAACCGACCGTCTCAATCCGACAGTGTCTGAGCTAGGGCGATGGGTCGGGACCCAGGAGCGAGGGGAACAGATGCGGGGTCCGGGAGCCCCGGGTGGAGGCGACAGAAGTGAAACACTGGCATCCTACACTAAGGGAAGGTGAAGTCCCAGGCAAACGCCTCCGCCGGGTCAGTTCGCCTGTAAGGCGCCCTACACTGGGAAACGCAGGGGCTGAGCAGCTTGTAGGCGGCACTGCCGAGGGACAACGCCAGACTCAACCCCACACCCTCGGATTCACTCCCGGCAGCGCAGCTTCGTCAGAAGGGCCTAAGAAAGGCAGCCGGCCCACCTCGGCGGCGCCCGCGGCCCTGCGCAGGCGCAGTGCAGCTTCCCCGCGCTGCCAGGGCCCGGGTGCGGCACCAGACGGCGGCGCTGCGCATGCGCGGCGACGCCTCGGTCCTCGGCCCGGACGTAGCTTTTGCCCTTATTGCCCCTCCGCTGCCTAGGTGGCGGCGGGCAGCCTAGTCAGCGTGAGGTGGCCCCTCACGGGGGTACCCAGGAGATCGGCCCGCTTCGGCGCCGGCGCCTCCCCTTGTCTTGCCCTGTACTCCACCCCCTTACCTCAGCGCAGGGCCGCGCTGCGTGCGCTCCGCCTCTTGGGTCGCGGTTACTGCTCGGTCGCGGGCCCCGGACGGCCGCGGGTTGGCGCCTCCCCCTCAGCGGCCGGACCTCGGCCTGGCGCGCTCCGGTTCCTGCGGGTCGGGTCGGGAGGGGAAGGAAGGGCTGCGCGGGAGAGGGGAGGGGGCCGGGACTGCGCCTCGCCCCTCCCCCTGCCCCCGCCCCCGCCCCTCGGCGGAGACCCCGGGCTCGTTGGTCTCCCCCAGAGCCCACCTCGTCGTTTTTCCTGGGAACTGGCTGCTGGACAGTCCCACCTTCTCCAGGGTTGTAGCCCCGGTTTGGGGCAATTTGCAATTTACAGTGTTAGGTCTTTTAATTTTTTAAAAAGTGAAATAAAGGACTGATTTCATTGTACACACGGGCTATCCAGTTACACTAATTCTATTTATGGAAGAGACTGACCTTGTGTTCTTGGCAGCTTTGTAAACCATCGGTTAGTCTTTTAAAAGAAGGCAGTCCCCATCATTTGCATTTGTGGCAACACAGGTGAATCTGAAGACCTATTAACAAAAATAAGTGGGCACAACAGGTCAAATACCATGTTACCTCCTCTGTGGGATCTAAAAAGTCAAACTTATAGAAGCAAAGAATAGAGTGGTGGTTAACCAGGGCTAAGACTGGAAGGGGGGGATTGTGATCAAGGGATACAAAATTTTAAGTAGGAATACGTTAGGGAGATCTATTGTACAGTATGGTACTAGGTTAATTATAATATATATTGAAAAGTGCTAGGAGATTTTAAGTGTTCTTATCAAAATAAACACATAATACATACTAACTTGGTTTAGCTGTTTCAGAATCTACACTTATATCCAAATATGTTACACATCATAATTTTTGATGAATCAACACATTAAGAAAATTTTAAAGTAGTGATTTCTTTAGTGTTTTCTTGGTCTGAGCTGTTTCTGACACATTTCAATCATTACCAGAAACTTAAGTGATTCTGGTCCCATTTGACAGATGAGACAGTGGCATAGGTAACTAGGATTCAGACTCATCTCTGGTTCTACTGTGAAGCTCTTTCCACTTGACCATGTGGTCTCTTTCCAACTGAATTAGGAGGGTAAATGGACCAAATATTAAAAGGCATTGGCAAGGTGCCAAGAAGATGTATTACAGTACCCCACAAATAATTTTAAGCAGGAAGATGACGTCATGCCCTTATGGTGAACAGACCTGCTGCTGAGCCAGGAGGGAGAAAGGTGAGCCTGCAGCCAGGGACATCAGGCTAAGAAGCTATTGCATCAGAGTAGGTAAGACAGTCTTTGAACGCATAAATCAACTTCCTTCAGCATGAGAAATATTCTACTTTTGCACATGCTTCTCTTGGTCAGTGATCAGTACTGGATTGGCCTGTCCCACCATTTCAGGGATAAGAGCCGGTATAGAAAATGGGTGTCTAGAGTAAAATAAGAAAAATTTCATGTTTTGCTTCAATTTTAAATTGAAGGTACACGTCATATAACAGCGTATTGTAATTTGCACCAGCTCAACATTACAGTGTAGACCAAATTCATAGTGAATAAGAGGGACCATTTGTTTTCCAGTGTATATACTTCTACTTGGAACCTCAGTCAGCAGGTCAAGCGAAGGATTTGGGTTTTCTTGGCTCTCGTCAAACTACCTTACTTGCTCTCATGTTTTGTATGACCTACATATACCTTGAGAACCTAAGAAATTAAATTGAAATACTTTAGAAATAGCAGAATTTAGTGATAAAAATATTTATAAAATCAATATATAGAAATCAACGCGATGAAAATATAAAACTAACAAGAGGCAAAAGGGGAATGAAGAGATCATGCCATTTTAAAGCATGAAGTCTCAACTGAGGATGCTAGCACAGGCCTATCATCCTAGTACTGAAGAAAGTTAAGGCAAAAGAATCATAAGTTTAAGTTCCCTAGGTACTAAGTTAGTAAAATCCTGCATCAAGATAATTAACTAATAGCAAAAGGGCCGGGCATGTAGCTCAGTGGTAGAGTGTCCCAGTGTTTTATTCCTAGTACTAGGGTTGGGAGAAATAGGACTTGGGGCTGGAGGTGTAGAGTGATAGAGGGATAGAGTCCTTGCCTAGCAAAGCTCTGGATTCCACACCTAGTACTGCAAATAGAACAAAGAAAACAGTATAAAGTCCATTCTAAAACTTACCTACAGATCTAATGTGCCATTAAAGACTCAATGACTTTAACTTAAATATTTTAAAATGTAACTGAAACCATAGTTTGGTAGAGGAAGATAAATTGACTTTATTATTACATTTTCCCTGTGACTGAATCTCACTTTGAGTAGTTTACTAGTATGAAAAAATGTAGAAAAATGATGACCATAGCATTATTTATAATTGGGAAATATGGTGCCTTAGTCCCATCCCTGACAAAACTAAGCAAAAAAAAGGGGATACAAAAGAAAGACCATTTTGTATCTGTATGTACAAAATAGGATAGATATACAGCACTTTCTCTTAATTCAATGAGAAGAAAGATTTGTGCTAATAGTATTTGGACAGTATATCATGTATGCATCTTGTACTATGAATAACCACTATGAAGGCAACAATATGCAGTGTAGGGCTCAGTGGAATAAGCACTTCCCTAGCAAGTACAAGGGTCTGAGTTCAATCCCCAGTTCTGCCAAAACAAACAAAAAGCAACAATGTGCAGTGTATTAATTATTGAAACTGTCCTACTAATCTGTTTTGAAACTGTCTCATTGCTATTTGTTTCTCAATAAAATTAATTTTTTTTAAAAAAATGAATACTGTGTCCCTACATGGCAAAAAGAACAAGGGTACTTCCTTAAGCCTCCTTCCTAGAGTACTAATTTCTTCATGAAGGTGGGACCCTCGTGATTCAATCCTCACCTCTTAATATTATCACATTGGGTATTAAGTTTCAACATAGCACATAAAAAGTAACTCTATAGCAAGCCAATTGGGTAAACTAATATATGACAAATACTGTTAGTTCCCCATCTAAAACCCACCACCTTCTCTTTTCCTCTTTTTTCAATTAGAGCAAATTACAAACACATTTTAAAATAGAATAATTAACAGCCCTCATGTACCCATCAGTTAGCTTCAACAATTAGAAACTCATGACCAACCTTGTTTATTAACACTTTCCTTCTCACCACCATATTCTTTAGAAATATCTTTTTTATATGTAAGCATTACAATAAGTGATTTTAAAGATTTTCATTTTTTTATGTACTTAGTACAGGATCTGCTGGGTCTCACTACACAGATCGGACTCATAGTGATCCTCCTGTTTTCAGCCTCCCAAGCACTGGGATTACAGGCATGCACACACCCAGTCTCAGTCGCTGTCCCTGGGGGCGGGGCTAGCATGGCACACGGGGAATTGAACCCTGGTCGCTGAGCTTAGTCCGCTGAGCTATCTGGCTGTCCCTAAGTGCCATAATTTTAAAAAACAATTTGGGTGACTTGAAACTCAAATTAAGTCTATCCATGGGAGCTGTCTTCTAAGTCCTTTTTAGCCAGTAAGATACTGCATTTCATCTCTTTTGTTTCCCTGATACTGATAAATTGAAGAAACCACATTATATATCCTCTGGTTTTCCAATATCTGATTTCCCTGAATATACTCTGCAAAGCTCTTAAGTTAGTCATTGGGTCTAGGGTCTTGATTAGATTTAGGTTTTTAATTTTTTTTTTTCCAAGATGATGTAGGTGTATTTTGTTCTTCAATCAGAAGCATATGATGTTGGCAATTGTTAATACTCAATGCTTAGATACATTTATTCAGTAGTTGTTGGAAATAGTGGCATCCTAACTTTGTGATTTATTTTTTACTTATTAGCAGAATACTTGTATAAAGGGAAACTTCTTTCCTCAATAATTTGATTTTTCCAGTTGATGAAGGAAAAGCAAGATAAACATTTGATTCATTCTCTTAATTTGCCAGTTTTCAAAATAATGAGTTGATACACTAGCCATCTCCAACTGTCCCCAATCCAGCTTGTTGGTTCAATGGTTGGAAAATGATTGTAAATTCCTGAACTTAAAACTTCATATATTTGATCACCTTTTTTTTGATCATCGAACCCTGATTTTTGTTTAATTAGTAACAGAGTGGATCACAGAGAAAAAACCCTGGCCTGAGCTAATCACACCAATGCATCCTTGTTTACCTGTGTATGGAGCAGCTGTGTGATAAACATGTGGCCATAAACATGTGGTGCAAGGAAATTTAGCAGACTTCCTCTGGCCGACTTCTGAGAGGACACCTGCATCTTCTACCCAGCTTCCCCCTCCTACTTTCTTCCTGTTGTGGTATGAGGATTTCTTTGGAGAACTACTAGTGAACCTTGGTACATCCCAATGGGTTCATGTGACACATATGCATAACTATAAGCATTAATATTACAGACCTAGAGTTACTGACAGAGAAAAACATCCAGGATATAATGCTGATATAACACAAATCATTAAAACTATATATGTACAACTGAACCCAAGTGTGTATGTTTGTACTGATGAGGCTTGATTGGGAATATATTCTCTTAAATAGTAATAATGATCATCTCTGAGCAGAGAGATGATGACTAATTGCTACATTTCTGTGTTTTTTGAAAGTTTACATTTTTATGTTAACAAACTTTTATAAAAGGATGATTTGGGGAGATTTCTATTTGGTTCATGTTACTTATAATGCATTTTTTCTAAATACATAGTCCTATCATAAAAATTCTTTCTATATAAGACCTCATTACTAGCATCACAGAATTCTTTCCATGGTATGATCAGGAAACAGGAAATGTTTTGATTCTAGACTAATATTTCCTGATAAACATTTTTCTGGAACATTTAAGCATTTCCTTACCTGAATATTTTCACGAATATTTCTTTGTGTAGCTCCTTGTTATAATTAGTAATACTCTAGGGAAATGAAACATTATCATCCTTTTGGAGAAAACACTTTTCAGAACAGCATGGGTTTTATTAGGAAGACATTTTCTATTCAACCAAGGAAATAAAAAATACCTTTTTCACTTAGTGGTTAAAATGGTAAGTAGTTTCTCTTTTGCCTACTTTAAGAAATTTCAGTTTCTTTGGTCTATCTAATTCTCCCAAGAAACTACAAGATCTTAAGACCAAAAATATATATTTTAAAAATGCTAGGCATCCAGAGTAAAATTGAAAGGGACCTGTTTTCCTCTTTGCATGGCTGGTCCTGCCAGTACATTATACAAGGATTGAAGGCAAGGCTGACCAACACAAAGACAAAGGAAATAGAATTATTGCTGCATGTCATGCATTATGAAAGTTGCTATAAAAAAATTCAATGGACGAGAGAATCAAATGCGCCCCTGCATCTCCAAATCTGAAGTTGAAAATGCTAGGATGACACTCAAGCACCTGAAGCTGGAGAAAAGTCTGGAAAGGCCCTTATCAGAAGGCACAGATAAATTTAAACAGAGAATAGATACAATCAGGAGAACAGATGGATGCAGGAAAACAGATTGAGAAGTGCCTGCAGGACTCCAGGAATTTGAAACTGTGGCTTTGAGGTGGCGAGAAAAAGAGAAAGCAGGGATTAGCTGAATATTTACACTAACATGCCCTTTCTTGTCCTTTCTTTCTTGTTCTTTCAAGCATTAATAGAATCTTCAAAAGGATTTAGCTTCTCACCTAGGACAGGAAAACTGAAAACAAGGGTTTTTATGTTCACCCTGGAGTTAAAAATCCAAAAGAAGAGTAGCTTTCCCTTGACACCAGCCTGGAGATGACTGACCTTTGAGCCAGGTCATCTGCAGGTCAAGTGTTAGTTGGATAGATCTCCCATTCAGCTGACTGCTGACAGTAAAAATCACCTCTCCATACAAGTACAAACAGATTTGGTCCTGATCCCAGTCCAAAATCAGTAAGCTGTGGATTCCAAAGTCATACCACAGCCTTCTTCCCTGTTTTGACATGCTTTCCTTGTTCAGTATTCAGGGTCTTCGGTGAGGTGTGTTTCTTCTTTACCTTGGAGTCTTCCTATAATTTATGGAAACAAATTTATCTTTTATAGTCATCATTTAGAACTGGATGTTCACCAAAACTGCCTTTCAGAGGATGGTCTTCCTGAGGCCTAGTCCGAGAAAGGCAGGGCTTTCAGAAGGCTTCTCTGCAACACTAAGAACTCAAACCTGACTTTACCATACCAGCCCGAACCAACACGGGTCTAGAAAAGAAACTAGAAAATCTGCAATGCAGAGGAAAAGCAGGGACTGTCTCCCCTCCAAACCATTCAAAGTTTGAGGCTCTCAGGCTTGCTTTGGTTTGGATCAAGGGTGTCATCTCAGCTGGTGGAAAGTTTAAGCATCCAACCTAGAAGAACCTTTGTGGAGACTCTTATTTAGTACCAGTGTCTATTTGATCTTCCCTCCTTATGAGATTCCTATCTGCTTAGTTGTTTGCTAACTAAGGTTTTGTGCTTTATTGCCAGTCTACCAGAGAAATACTGGAAACCAAAGCCTCCTCTCATTTTGCTAGGTCAGGCATAATGTTTCTGGAGCTCAATAACATAATTTGAACTGATGGTCTCATGTATATCTTAGTGGAAAGGAATAAAATGGAAATCTTGAGAGCTTGTCTGGAGGTTCTTTCTAGAAGGGAAAAGCAGCTACTCCTATACCCTTGACCTAGGAAATGGTCTGCCCCTATGGAAGGAAGTTGTTCCAAGCTTCAGGAGGGACATATACGGAGCAGTGAAAGAGGAGGAGATACCCTTCTAGTCAGCCAGATCAGCTGATTCAACTGTGGGGATTGATCAGGGAGGCGACAGACCTAGATCAGATAGGAAACTAGTTCGCTTCACATCCCCAAATGTAAATCTTAATTCTCTTTGTATATTGAAATTCTAATAGTGTTTGTAAATAGGATATCATGTCTGCATCTTGTACAGCAAATAACCACTAGAAGAGAGTATGCAATGTGTTAATTATTGGAACTCTCTTACCAATTTGATTTGAAACTGTCTCATTACTATTTATTTCTCAATAAAATTATGGAAAAAAAGAAATAATAACCTATTTGGTAAGTGAGGTAAGCCCAGCTTCATGGTTTCCAAAATTAAAATCAGGAGAGAGGTTGAAGAGAAATTCTTGTCCATGACTCCTAAAGTTACCCAGATGGGTTTGGGGTATGGACTGGAACTAACCCCTGTCCCAACATTGCCACAGGTCTGTTAATATTAGTCCAGGAGCAATATAAAAAGGAGTGATACTAGTCAAAGAAGGAATCAATTAGCAATCAGTGAACTATCTACAGTAGGACTGCCAAATATAGGCAGGAAGAAACTTTATCTTCAAGAAACCAGGAAGATGTGACAAAATGCTGCCTTGACAGTTGATACACTGATTTCCTCCTCAGCACATGTTGGCTTCAATCATCCCTCAGACCAATCCTTGATCAGTGAAGTAATTTAGCTTTGTGGAAGCTTCCTTGGAAAAATGGAGCAGAGGGTCCAAATAGTTATGCAAGTACGTCACTGAATCCATGTTTGGGACCTTTTACTTTGAAGTGGCTCTAAAAGTAAAACTGTCCAGGTAACTATTCAGGAACCAAATTGATATTCCCTTGTTTGGCAAAGAAAAAAAGAAAGGGGGCTGGGGAGATAGCTCAGTAGAATAAGCACTTGCCTGACAAGTGCAAGGTCCTGAGTTCAATCGCCAGTACTGGAAAGAAAGAAAGAAAGAAAGAAAGAAAGAAAGAAAGAAAGAAAGAAAGAAAGAAGGAAGGAAGGAAGGAAGGAAGGAA
>NW_004524627.1:10372150-10377183 GCF_000260255.1 Octodon degus
TATTCCATTGTGTAAAAATACCACATCTTTCTCAACCATTCCTCAGGTGATGGGCATTTGGTTGTTTCCAAGATTTGGCTATCACAAATTGTGCTTCTATAAACATGGGCACACATATATCCCTATGATATGATGTTTTCAGATCCTCTGGGAAAATTCCCAGTAAAGGAATAGCTGGTTTAAAGGGAATTTCCAGACCAACTTTTCTAAGGAGTCTCCATATTGACTATCATTGATTCTTAATGCACCAAGCTCTACCATGATGGATGAAGTAAGGGAAATCAGGAATAAAATGGAAAGGTGTTTTTTTCTTTTCTTTTCTTTGTCGGTATTTAGTACAGGGTCTATAGGGTCTCACTACATAGATTGGACTTGTAGTGGTCCTCCTGTTTTAAACCTCCCAAGTGCTGGGATTACAGATGCACGCCACCATGCCCAGTCTCAATCTCCAACTCAGTGTGCTACAGGGGTAGGGCTGGCACTGCATGCTGGGGATCAAACCCTGGCAGGTACGCTCTGCCTAAGCAGGTGCTTTAATCCACTGAGCTATCTGGCCGGCCCTGGAAGGGTGTTTTTCTTACAGAACATCATTTGTCAGATTTATTGGATCAAGACCTTAAAGAACATTAAATTATTAATTATTAAACATTAATAATTATATTTAAATTATTAAATTCAAACATCTAAAATGCTTGAGTCAGAAGACACTACAAATGAGGAAATATTGATTAATGAATCAGGAAGTGATAGTGAACCTGAAGATTTTTCAGAATTATTGGATGATAAATTTTATTCTTAGAATGAAGATTTTATGGGGGCTGGGGAGATGGCTCAGTGGAACAAGCGCTTCCCTAGCAAGTGCAAGGGTCTGAGTTCAATCCCCGGTTCTGCCAAAAATAAAAAAAATAAATGTTGCCTTTAGGGGCCGGGGAGATGGCTCAGTGGAATAAGCGCTTCTCTGGCAAGCGCAAGGGCCTGAGTTCAATCCCCGGTTCCGCAAAAAAAAAAAAAAAAAAAAAAAAAAGATTTTATGCCATTTAGCGAATTTGATGTGGTGAATTTGGAAAAGCCAATACATGCTCTTCCTAGATTTCCATTTGCCAATACTCCTGGTATAAATTTGCCATTTAGATAGGATACAGAGCAAGATATTATACACTATTATGAATATTTCTGAAATTATAAAATAATAGTGTTGATTACAATGGAAACTAATAGATATATAGATCAATCAAAGCATGTGGAATTTTAGAGGAATTTTCATGCTGCAAGACCTGGAAACCAACCGATAATGCAAAAATGTTTGTTTATGTACTTATTTATTTATTTTCTTCTGCATATTCTTCAAGAAATTATATGCAAGAATTATTGGCCTAAGAATCATTGCATTGAAGCACTTTTTAAAAAATGAACTTTATTGGTACAATCTAGACATACATATTGATTACATTCATCATAGAGAATGTTTACCTGAACCTGATATATCTTGGGAGCTCTTTTTCTCTACATTCTACTCCTCTTCCTCCAACCCTTCTACTTCTTTTCCATATTTATAAAACTTTGTTTCCATTTTATTCTTCTTTTCTCACTTTTTTCTTTTCCCTTTCTTCATCTTCTCATCCCCAGTTCACCTAACTTTTGAAAATTTTCTTCATATTTCACAATATCTATCATCCATTTTGGTTCTTATCTATGCTTTTAGTTTCTCACACCAAAGAAAAATGATGATATTTTCATGTGTGTTCAAATTATTTCACAAATGTCCTCAAGGTCTATCCATTTAGGCATTAATGTCTAAGGATATCCTTCTTTATGCCAGAATCCTATTCCATTGTATATAAAACAATAAGCCTACATTTTAAAAATCCATTCATTAGTTCATGAACATTTGGGTTGTTTCCAACATTTAACTCTTATAAATTGTGCTGTTATAAACATGGGTGAATATATATTTCATATATTTTTTGTGATACTTTTAATTCTTTTGGAAAGATACCAAGAAGGGGAATATCTGGGTCAAATGGAGCTTGTAATCTGAGTTTTCTGAAGAAGATCCACACTGTTTCCACAATGGTGCACCACTCTACATTCCCATTGACCATGGAAAAGTTTTCCTTTCTCCCAACAGCCCTGCCAGCATTTGTGATTGGCTGATTTCATGATGTTAGCCATGCTTTCTTGAGTGAGATGGATTCTCAGCACTGTTTTAGTTTCTATCTCTTGGATGATTATAGATGTTGAATCTTTATTCACATATATATGAAGTACAAGTGGAATATATTTGTACTTCTTCATCTGAAAAGTGTGTATTCATTTCAGATGCCTATTTTTGGATTGCATCTTTACAATTTTGGGGTCTGATATTTTCAATTCTTTATATATTCTATATAGTAGTCCTTTGTCTAAGAAATAACTGGCAAAATATCTTTCTACTCTATGAGTTGTCTTTTCACTCTGTTTGGGATTTCTTTTGCTGTGCCTAAAGCTTTTTAATGAACAGAGATTCCAGTTGTTGATTTTCTGTGATAAGTTCTATGCAATCAATGTTTTGTTTATGAAGTCTTTGTTTACACCAATGTCTTTAAGAGTTCTACTTATCCTCTCTTCTAGTAGATTTAGTGTTTCTGTTTTAATATTTAGATCTTTGATCCATTTTTATTTTAGTTTAGAGTATGGTGATAGATATGGGTCTAGTTTTAGTCTTTGCCATATGGAAAGCTCTGGGGGACCACCAAGTTATATTCCACTGAGAAATAAAACCCCTTGTTTCCACCTTTACCTGAGCTTTACTTCAATCTTTTCTACTAGATATGCAGAGCTGGCTATGTAGAGGCAGATGTTGTCTTAATTGGCTAAAAGAATGTCACTAAATCTGGCCAAGGAGCCAATTTATCTCATCTTGGTGAAGCAGCAACTCCTGGGTGAGACTCCCCTCACCCAAATGCCTCCTGGAATGGAGGCTCACTCAAGAGCCTGTGAAATATAAGGGTTAAGATGTGAAATAACATCTCTGATAAGACTGAGAGACTCAAAAAGATATATACATTCCCAGAAGGAAAGGTAGTAGCTTTCTAAAGATCAAATTATTTGTTGTGCACCACTCACTGGGGAGAGCATCTGTACTTGGTTCTAGAGTGTTTTGTTCCTACTTTACAAGCCATGCCTGCAAAGGTTATTCTTCTAGGCACTCTAACACAAGCCTCATCTTCCTTCATTAGTACCAATAAAAGTGATGATCACTCTGATTCATTTTCTTTTTGTTTTGGTACTGGGAATCAAACTCAGGACCTTGTGCTTGCCAGACAGGAACTTGTGCCAGTGATCTATATCCTTGCCCATCAGTCTGATTCTTGGTCTTTTGTTTCACTGAGAGAAATTGAACATTTCAGAATCCTCTGAAACTGCAGATCTCTTTGTCTTTCTTCATCCATGTGCCGCATTAATTTGTGGGAGACTGAACTCTCTGTGGGGGTATAATTAGAAAGCCAGTTTGTCCATTACCATTTATTAAAGAAGCTATCTTTCTTCCAGTGGATTTATTTGACTCCTTTATCAAAGATAAAGTGACTGAGTATGTCAGGAGTTGTTTCTACATCTTTTAATCAATTTCATTGATCCTTAGCCTGTTTTTTGTTTTGTTTTGTTTTTGTTTTTTTGGTCAGTACCATGCTGTTTTTTTGCAGTACCATTGCAGTATAATTTCAAGTTAGGGCTTGTAACTCCCCCTGACTTGCCTTTGTTGCCCAAATTTTTTTGCTATTATGTCTCTCCTCATTTCGAATAAATTTAAGGATTGTTTTCTCTAAATCTGTGGGATATGCTATTGGATTTTGATTGGGATTGCATTAAATCTGTATAAAAATTTGGGGATGATATCCATTTTCACTGTATTGGTTTTTTCCTATCTAAGAACAAGGGATATCTTTCCATTTTCTTATATCTTTCTTCGAGCTCCTTTTTCAGAGTATTGTAGTTTTCAATGTAGTAGTCTTTCACTTCATTTTTTAATTTGATTTGTAAGTATTTCATTTTTTTGGATGCTATTGTTTCACTTATTTCTCTCTCAGTGAATTTATTATTTTTGTACAAAGAAGGCTATTGATTTTTGAGTGTTATCTTTGTATCCAGGTATGCTACTGAATTTGGAGATTAAGTCTATAAGTTTTCTGGTGGAATTTTTGAGGTCTTCTATGTGGAGTACCAGGTCTTCTGCAAATAATGATAATTTAACTTCTTTCTTTCGTATCCTTATTCCTTTTATTTTTTTCTCTGTCTAATTGTTCTGGCTTATGTTTTTGTAACTATGTTGAATAAGAGTGGTGTAGTAAATAACCTTGTCTTGTTCCTGATTTTTAGAGTGAAAACTCAGTTTTTGTCCATTTAGTATAATGTTGGTTGTTAGCTTGAGATCAGATTGAGTTAAGGACCATCTATTCTAATTTTCTGCAGGGTTTTTTTCTATTATGAATTGGTGTTGGACTCTGTCAAGTGTTTTTCATCAATTGAGATGATCATATGGTTTTTGTCCTTAGAACCGTTGATATGGATTATTACATTATTGTTTTGCATATGTTGACCATGCCTGTATCCCTGGATGACTCTTATGTGGACATATTGTATAATCTTCTTGATGATTTGTTGTATTCTATTTGCTAGTATCTTTTTGAGGAGTGTTCCATCTATATTTATTAGGGAGATTGGCCTGCAGTTCTCTTTATTGGGTTGGATCACTCTCTGGTGTTGATATCACAATAATGCTTGCTTCCAAGAATGAATTTGGAAGTATTACTTCCTTTTCAATTTTATCAAAGAGTTTGAGAAGTAGCAGGATTAGATCTCTAAATTTCATGTAGATTTCAGCAATGAATCCATTAGGACCTGTAATTTTCTTTTTTTCCCCTTTTCATTAACTTTATTTAAAATCTATAATTACATAGCATATTAAAAATTGTAGGACTGGGAGTATAGCTCAGCAACATAAGCACCTGTCTGGCAAGCACAAGGTCCTGAGTTCAATCTCTGGTACCACAAAA
>NW_004524627.1:10378073-10380720 GCF_000260255.1 Octodon degus
ACAAATAGCAATGAGACAGTTTCAAAACTTATTAATAGGACAGTTTCAATAATTAATACATTGTGTATTGTTATCTTCTTAGTGGTTCTCCATAGTACAAGATGCAGACAGGATATCCTGTCCAAACACTATTAATACAAATCTTTCTTCTCATTGAATTAAGTGAAAGTAGCTGTTAATCTATCCTAACTATTCTGTATATATAGAGACAAAATAGTCCTTCTTTTGCATCCCCTTTTTTTGTTTAGACTTGTCAGAGATGATTATTCCATTGGCATCTAAATACTATAGGTGCATGGATTCAGCAAAACAATCCAACACAGTCCAGCAGTCCACAATAGTAGTGGGTTATCCACAGAAGTTGTTGACTTGAGCCTTTCACAGCTCAGCATATTAATATGGCTTTACTTTATATACATTGATTTTATACTTATTGCTGGATGGTTAAGACCAAGATAAAGCAAGACCTATAGAACAAGAAATGTAACTTTTGTATCTGATTAGTCAAGTCCCCTCAGAATTTATCCTGTAACATTGTACTGCAGTTTGCAGATCCTTTGACAGTGTCAGCCATGTGGATCAGTCACAGCCATTGCTTGACCGATTTGCTCTCTGTGAGAGCCTGAGAGAATGTTTTCTCTCCATGTGACTCTTCTTAGGCATACTCTACGTCATCAATCACACACGTTGCTCTGTGACCCATAATCTCCTTCATCAGAAAATTTGAGACACAACTGAGTTACATGATGTTACAGTATAGGTTCTCCTATGTCCTGAGTCTTCACTGACCTTGAAAGACTAGGGTCAAAATGTTGGCAGAAAAAAAAAATGTTGGCTGTCCTTGCAGCCCTTCCATTTCTCTAATTTTTGGTCTGCAAACTTAGGTTGCTAGCCCTCCAGAAGAGAAGCTTCTTACTACCCTACAACATATGCAGTTGGGTTTAACTTCACTATCTCTGAATATCAAAGAAGGACCTGTGATTTTCTTTATTGGTAGATTTTTAAGTACATCTTCAGTTTCATTGACTGATATTGATTTATCTAGAATTTTTATACCTCTTGATTCAGCTTTGATAATTCATATATATATTTATAATTCTGTCCATTTTTTCTATATTTTGCATCTTATTAGAATACAAGTTCTCAAAGTAAGCAATGAACATCTGGATTTTTGCAGGATCAGTTTTGATTTCACACTTTTCATTCTTAATTGCATGAATTTGAGTATTTTCCTTCCTTTTCTTTTATAAAGTTAGCTAAGGATTTGTCCATTTGACTCAATCTTTCAATGGGCCAACTTTGAAAATTCATTGGTTCTTTCTACTGTTTTCCTACTCTTTTTTTCAGTCAAATCCTGCTCTGCTCTTTACTATGTCCTCCATTGTACAAGCTCTGGGCTTGACTTGCTCTTCTTTTTCTAGAAGCTTGAGGTTCAACATTAGGTTGCTTATTTAAGCTTGCTTGTTTTTGCGATATGAGTATTCACCACTATAAATTTCCCTCATAGGACTGCTGTCATTGTGTCCCATAAGTCCCAGTATGTTGTATTGGTATTGTAATTTAATTGAAGAAATAAGTTAATAAATTCTTTAATTTGATCTATTACTCATTGGTTGTTCAGGATGATTTTATTTAATTTACATGTGTTTATGAAGTTCTTGTGGTTTCTTTTATCATTCATTTCCAATTTTATTACACTGTGATCTGATAATATGCATGGGATAACTTCATTTTCTTTGCATTTACTTAAGCATATTTTATGGGCCAGCATATGGTCTCTTTTGGTGGATATCCCATGTATGGCTGAGAAGAATGTATATTCTGACATTGTGGGGTGGCAACTCTGTGGACATCTACTAAGTCCATTTGTTCAAATTTGTAGTGAAGTCTAATATTTCATTGTTAATTTTTTGTCTAATTGCTCTATTTGTGACGTTGGGGTATTGAGGTCCCCCATTATTTTTCTAGTAGTGCTTATTTGTTTTTTTATGTCTGTCAATGTATTTTATATATTGAGTGTGCTGGTATTTGGCACATATATATTTGTGATTGCTAATAAATCTCTTGGATTTACCCCTTTACAATATGTAGTTACCTTCTTTGTCTCTCTGAATCATTCTAGGCTTGAAATCTACTTAGTCTGCAAATAGAATAGCTTTCTTGGTTTCTTTTGGGTTCCTGTTGCATAGAGTATTGTTTCCCTTCCTTTTACTTTCAGCCTATGAATTTTGTTTTTGAATTAAATTTCCTTTCTCTCTCTCTCTCTCTCTCTCTCTCTCTCTCTCTCTCTCTCTTTCTTTATTTCCTTCCTTTACCAAGAATCTAACTCAGGACCTTGCACTTCCAAGGCAAGCACTGTGCCACTGAATTATATCCCTGGCCCTAAACATGGTTCTTGTATGCAGCATACTGTTGAATTTTGCTTCTTTTTTTTAAACATTTATTTATTTTTTTCAAAGTTTTATTGATAAACAGATAGCAATGAGACAGATTCAAATCAAATCGGAAGTACAGTTTCAACAAATAATACACTGCATATATTCTTCTTAATGATTAATTGCTGTACAAGATGTGGACTTGTGATCCTATTCACAAACACCATTAGAACAAATCATTCTATTCATGAAGAGAATGCAACTATATATCT
>NW_004524627.1:10380820-10383838 GCF_000260255.1 Octodon degus
GAAGGAAGGAAGGAAGGAAGGAAAGAAAGAAAGAAAGAAAGAAAGAAAGAAAGAAAGAAAGAAAGAAAGAAAGAAAGAAAGAAAGAAAAAGAAAGAGAGGAAGATGGTGTGGCAGATGCTACCATAATGCCAATTCTTTCTTTCTTTCCAGGCATAGAAGCCCCCAAATTTAGCTATGTCCCAGCCACCTAAGAATAAAAATGATATCCCTTACTTGTCCCAGCCAAGTCCTGGGCAATGGGATATAAACATACTGTGATATATGTAACTTTCTGAAACTGTCCTTAGGGAATACACTCTCTACATTTTTCTCTTTCTCTTTGGTCACAATCTGGGTATGACAGCCAGACCTAGGAAGCCTCTTGATCCACAAGATAGAAGGTACATATAGAAGAGCTAGAGCAACAACTTAGAAAGAGACTGAGTTTCTGATAATTGCACAGCTACCTTCTGTCTTCGTTAAGCATTGTTTTTATAAGCTTTCTGCATGTTGATGCACACCCATCTACTATACTGAAGAGAAAACTGAGAAATTATTGATGTTAATGCTGAGAAATTTATTTTTCCCTGTACTGAAAAAATAATCCTTAAAGTCTTTTGTCTTATAATGCTTGAAAAATTCTCTTTCATCTTGTATAGTATTTGTCTCTAATATTTTTATTCTCTTTTACATTTCTTTCAACTCTTCTGTATCATTATGGTGCCTCTTATAAAGCAAAGAACTGGATTTTAAACATTTTTTTCAGTAAATTTCTGATTTTTTTATGAGCTAGTTTAACCTATTTATATTTATTGTAACTACTGGCACATTCAACTTTACTTCTTTTTTTTTTTTTTGGTTCAACTTTACTTCTGCTGTCTTGGTTTGTGTTTTATATTTTCCATATTTTATTTTTATTTTTTCTATATTTATCACTTTATTCCAGTATAATGTATTTATTGAGCTTTCTTGGCCCCTCAATATTTTATTTTAATGCTTTTACTGGATGTCTTTTAGCATGTATAAGTGGCGTATGTAGTTTACTGTAAACTGTGATACTCTGTCATGTTGAATGGCATCTCTCAATATTCAGTTCTTTTGAAGCCTCTTCTTGGATCTAGTCTCGTATTTAACCAATAGGATGTGGCAGAAGTGACATTATGTCAGATCCCCGTGTAACATTTTTACAAAGCCTATTGGCCCCTGCTTTTACCATCTTGGGAATCCTGAGCCTGTATATAGGAAGTCTAGCCATTCTGGTGGAGAGTCAGATAGAGAGACCATACAGAAGGCCACATAGAGGGTGAGAATCAGAGAATCCTTGAGACTACGGAAGAGAACTAAGGTCAAAGCTAACAGATTTGAGGTTTGAGTGTACAGCCCCAGTTGTGGGCACTAGCTACCACCCAATTATGTGACCTATCCTAGCATAGGTATGAACAAATTAGTGAAAAACTATTTACCCACAGACTTGTAAGAAAAAAACTATTACTTTGAGCTTCTGATGTTTGGTATGCATTGCTAAATGACAGTATATAACTGAAATGTTGATAAAATTTTGATCATCACACTGAATTGCATACTATTTTTAGTTTTAATTCCAGTTTCTCCCTTGACTACCAATATTTCATATTCTGATTTTTCTGGGTTCTATAATCCTATTACATACCTTAAAATAATCAAATAAATTATTTTTATAGTTGTCTTGTTCTCTTCTGGGGAGCCGTGGGGATGCTATTAGCTTTGCTGGCAGGATGTCTGTGACTCCAAAGGAGTTGGAGGACTCATCGAATTTTTATAATTTTCTTTTATTGTTCAACAAATAAATCCATGTTGTGATGTTGAGCTGTAGGGAACTCAGGTCAACAACTTCTGATATTGCCAGTCAAGTGGAAGACCCAATACTATTATGGACTACTGGACTATTTTGGAATATTTTGCTGAGTTCACACACTTATAATATTTAAATGATGTAATTAAACAAGAAAAGGGGATATATATGAATGACCATTTTGTATCTGTATATTCAAAATGGTTAGGATAGATATTTAGCTGCATTGTCTTAATTCAATGAATAGAGAGATTTGTTCTAATTGTGTTTGTAAATAGGATATCATGTCTGCATCCTGTACAACAGATAACCACTAGGAAGGCAGTATGCAATGTGTTAATTATTGGAACTCTCCTACCAATTTGATTTGAAACTGTCTCATTGCTATTTATTTCTCAATAAATTACAGAAAACAGAGAAAATCCTACAACCTTAAAATTTTTTTTATTTTATTTTGAAGAGTGAAAACAAGAGCAAGAAAAACAAAAACAAAGACAGAAACAGGATAATATACAACAATACATATGTTACAAATTTTCAAAACATAGAAGAGCTGATTAATAATGATTGATATATTTTCTATTTTTATCATCAAATCTGTTGCTCAGATTATCAGATATAGTTATGCAAGATGGGAAATATGATTGAATATTACCATAGACTTTTAAGAAAACTTAAATTTTTGTTCTTGTCTCTCATTTTCGTTCATTAACTTTTAAAAAATTACTTTAAAAAATATAATAATAATGAATAAGACATTAGAAATGGTACACATTTACAAGACCCAGAGGACAGGTATTTCGAGCATGGTTTTAATATTACACATTGCTGTCCTCAACATAGTTGCTTAGTTTACAGATATCAGCATAAAGGGTTAGTTAAGATAAGAATTCTGCCCATTAACTGCTATTTTAAAAGAACTAATGGAAATTCTTAAGACAATTGATTAGCCATCTCATATATATACATGTATGGTTTTGTTCCTACCTTACTTCCTATCTTTTCTCCTTTCTCTCTCTTCGTTGTTTAATCCTTCAGTTCTGTTACTTTCCATTTAACTGTCTATTATACCTTTCAGTTTTTATTTCTACTTTTGAGTTCTCACACTATCATTGATTCTTTTTTTTTTCAAAACTTTATTGATAAACAGCAATGAGACAGTTTCAAATCAAATCGGAAGTACAGTTTCAACAAATAACACACTGCA
>NW_004524627.1:10395493-10396613 GCF_000260255.1 Octodon degus
GAGTCCAGTAGCCCATAATAGCATTGGGTCTTCTGTTTAACTGGCAATGTCAGAAATTATTGACCTGAGTCCCCCACAGCTCAACTTAACAGCATGAATTTTGCTTCTTGATCCACTTTACCAATCTATTTCTTTTAATTGCTTAATTGAGACCATTACATTGATGGTTATGACTGATATATATTGACTTATCTTTGTCATGTTATTGGCTCCCCTTTTGCACTCTTGTTTAATTACTTGCCTTGACTGGTAGAATTATTCTTTTAGGGCTTATGCAGTTGTAATTCTTGTGATTTCTTTCAAAAATATCATTCAAAATATTTTGGAGTGCTGTTTTTTGGTCATGAATTTCCTCAGGTGTTCTTTGCCATGAAAGTATCTTATTTCTACATCAATTTTGAAAGATAGTTTTTCAGGGTACATAAATCTGAATTGGAGGATATTTCTCATAGGGCTTGAAATACTTCGCTCCAAGCTGTCATTGACTTGAGAGTTTGTGTTGAGAAGTCTGCTATGATTCTGAAGGGATTTCTTTTATAAGTGATTTGTTTCTTTTTTCTAACAGTTTTTAATATTCTGCTTTTGTGTTGAATTTTTGCAATTTTGAGTATTATACACTCTGTTGCAGATTTTTTTTATCATGGTTAATTGGAATTTTACAAGCCTCACTTAACTACATGTCAAATTATTTTCTGCTGTTACTTCTGTGAATAGGTTGGGTTTTTTGTTTGTTCTTTTTTTTTTTTTTTAAATTTAGGACAGAGTGTACAGGTTCTCACTGCATAGATCAGATGTAGTGATACTCCTTTTTACAGCCTCCCAAGTGCTGGGATTACAGGCATATGCCACCATGCCCAGTCTCAATCCCTATCTCAGCGTACCCTGAGGATGAACTTCCATGCCCTGCCTATAAACAGATGCTTTAATCCACTGAGCTATTTGGCTGGCCCTGTGAATAGGGTTTTTCTTTTTATAGTGTTTGTGCTATCTCCTGTTTTTTCATTGAATTCAATCAGTACTATGCTACTCTTTTTTTTTGCATCATCTATCAGCTACTGGATTGATTTCTCCTAGTCCTTTTCTATTTTTTTTAAATTGTTTTTGTTTTTACATTTATTTA
>NW_004524627.1:10396713-10418055 GCF_000260255.1 Octodon degus
GAACCGCGGTCCCTGCGCTTTGCCAAGCTTGTTCTAAGTAGGTGCTTTAGACCACTGAGCCATCTCTCCAGCCCCTCCTTTTCTATTTTTAAGAAATCTTTCTTTTCATAATTGCTAATCAGAGTCCTGTCATCTATATACGATATTCCGTCCTTACACTGGCTCATTCTGCTATGTATACTCTTGATGAACATTTTAATCTCCTATATAATTGTTTGAATTTGTTTTATGGATTCCAAATCTTTTCTATGTCAGACTTTAATGATTTTCATCATTTCCCTAAAAGCCTCAAATTTTTTTTCTCTGTATCTGCTCTAGAGTCACTCAGAATGTCTTTTATTATGGTGAACACCCTTGTGGTTGTTTGAAAAAATATTTTTCATGAGACTCACCAATGTGCTTTGTTATTTCCTCTGTTACCACTTCAGAGAATCCAGGTGTGTGGTTTTCAGGTTGTTCCACTAAACTGTCCCCTCAGTTTGCCTTTGGTGAGCTGGAAGTCTGGAGTTGCATCTTCTTTAATTGTTCTCTCTCTCTCTCTCTCTCTCTCTCTCTCTCTCTCTCTCTCTCTCTCATTGCATGCTTGTAAATTGCTTATGGTGAGTAGTTTCATTGCTGGTGTTTAGAACTCTTAGAAGCTTATTACTTCTTAGAGGTGTCTTTCAGCTGCAGTGGCTTTTGAGTTTTGAGTTGTTGCAAAATCCTACCCCTTCAATTTATTCGGTGTGAGAAGTTGCTGCCTATTTGGCCCTGCTCCTGGTTCTTTGTTACTGACCTATAGCGTATTTTATGACCCTCAGGCAATCTCAGTCTTGGTATACCAGGAAGAACAATTAGAACAATTACGTCACCTTGGCTAAAGTGAGACAATGAGAAATATCAATATTTCTCATGAAGCACAGCCTAGAAAATGACGAACTGTGATAACTATTAATTTGTCACCTTTAACTGCATGAACTAGATTTATAGTTATATAATAAATCTTTTAAAAACCCTAGAAAATTATATGCAATAAATAAGCCTTCAGTATGATGTTTTCATCCTCAGGCAAAAATTTTTAGAAAGTGTTAGGGGAAAATAATAGAGGAAAAAAAGAAGAGGAAGAGATTAGAAGCAAGGCTATAGGACAAAGACATATGCAAAGTTTGGGAAACTGGTGAAGAAGACAGGAGAGAAAGAAGAAATAAAAACAAGAACAGAACACAACACAACAATAAAACTAGAAACCATGTTCACACTCATAGAAAAATAACAACAAACAATCCAGAAAAAGAAAAGAGACAGAGAAAAAAGAAGAAAATAAAAAAAAATCCATTTCAAGTGTGTCTCTGCTGTTACTGGTAGATAATATAGACAGAAGAGTTCAGATCCAAGTTGATTAACCTCAGCAAGCCAACCATAGCTTTACGGTGTGGTGGTGGATAATCCTAGAAAGTCTGCACCTTTAGTTCCATTGAAGTTCAGGCTGGTTTCTGGCTGTGAGACTGACACTAGCAGAAAATGACCCTTAGCCAGTATACTTCAGTTTGCTAGTTGCTCAGGTAACAGTTCTGGAAATAGTTCCTATTACTTTTGTTTCTTAGAAATGGCTAGTTACTGTGGTGCATAACTGGTCTCTATGATGCATATTGTAAGGACCAAAGACAGCCAAGTACCCTTCTTTGTTAAACTCTCTCTTCATTCTCCCTATTGGCTTCAATTCTCATTTCAGATCCTTCCTGGGTCCTGTGAACTCACTTCTGTCCTTCTCTTTCTCCCATTGCTGTTTCCCAGTGTCTGGACAGCGAATCTCAGAAAGGTTCCTTCTCTGCTGCTCACCATTGTGCCTCTTCTTGGCAGTCAATACTTTTCAATAAAGTGATGTTATATAAAAGTTTCACTTTATTGCAAACTTTCATTCATTTTATAGATAATTCTACTTTCCATACTAGCTCTTAACTGACTCCTAGACTAAGTAATTTATAGCTAAGTATTGAACAGTTCAAGAAAAAAAATTTTTTTCTGCACTTACATTTGAGAGAGGTACCACAATTGATGAAAATCTGGTACTATATAAAGGTTAATGGATTCACATTGTGACCCTCTAAAAATATACATTTGGTCTTAAATCTTACATGCTTTGTAAACCCAAATCTTGGTATATTTGTCTTTCATAATTTACATTGGAAAGAACAGTACTTGATAACAACTATAAAGATTATTCCATGGGTACACAAATTGGTTTGACTCTGATAAAATCACTTTTGAACATGAGAAATTGTCTTATTACAGACAATTTTTATACTGTTATAGAACTCAGTGGTATTGTCTTATGATACCAAATGGGCACATTTAGGACACAGATTGAATAGGAAGTGCCAAAAGATCTACACAAAAAACAACAACTGAAAAAAAAAAGAGAAATGTTAGCATACTAAAGGGGCAAAACTCCACGTTATGAAATGAAAAGTTTTTTTATTTTCAACTTGCATAATACAGAAATGAGACAACAATATGCAATGTATTAATTATTGTAACTGAAATAGACCCAGAGCACAGGCCCAAGTGAGTGAGAGGACCTGGGGCTGCCGGATCCTGAATTGACCCAGAGCCCTTGCCCAGCGTGGAACCCTTCAGCAGAACTCCCTGCAAAGAGACTAGAGGCAAGACCTACCCAGCTGATTCAGGAGCAGAACATCTTGCCAGAGTGACACAAAGGGTTCAACTCCAACAGCTGCAGCAGAAAGAAGTGGAGCACAGCAGCCAGACCCCAGCCAGATCCAAGCAACATCCACCTGGGGGAATCTGAACTTCGTAGATCCGGACCTGGTGCTAAGGTAATAACTCTATCTAAGCTCTACACCAAAGATCAGAAGACAGTGGTATACAAAATGACAAAGAGAAGGAACAAAATGCAGTCTCAGGCCCTGAGTCCACCCAGTACAAATGCAGAAGACACTAGCACTGAGGAAACTGGAAATCACACCCCTGAAATCTCTGAAATAATAGAGTTGGAAGTAAAGAAACAACTGCAGAAAGGTATAGAAGAAGTCAGATCAGAAATAATTTCTGAACTAAAAAATGTAGTGATAACTATAATCAAAGAAGTACTAAGTGCTTCTAAAGAATACACTGATAAAAAAAATTAGAGCAGAATCCAGAAGAAATGGGTAGATTCCTAGCTACATCTAAAACTGAGCCAACAGATATAAAAACTGAACCAAAAGATATAAAAACTGTGAATAATCCAGTAACAGAAGAAAATTGAAGCAGTAAGAAACAATTACCACTACGAAAAGCTCAGGACCTGATGGAATCACCAAGAACTGTACAAATACTGCAGGGAAGACAACACACACCAACACTCTTCAAACCCTTAAATGAAATTAAAAGGGAAGGACTCCTGCCAAAGTCATTCCTGGAAGCTAGCACGAACATTCACAGCAGGGCCATAATGTATTCAATGTTTTACTGCTGGGAGGTTCTGATTGAACAGTTGCATGATGGGGCTATGATTTGTTTGTCTCTCTGTTAGTGGGCTTTGATATGAATTTGATCGTTCTTGCTGGCTTTTATCACTGGTGCTACAGGCATGCTCTCCCACTGCGTGGTTTATATCATCTGGAGGGTGGCATCTGATTATAATAATGCAAAAAAGATACTGATTTAGCAGAACAGATGTCAGTGTATTGTAGTTTATTATGAAAAACATTAAAATGGTATGAAAAATTATAATAAAGATAATTTTTGGTAAAAAAATTATTGAATTGTCCTGCTAACTTGTTTTGAAACTGTCTCATTGCCATTTCTTTCTCAAGAAAATTAGTTTAAAAAATACAGAAATGATTGAACTAGAAAAAAGAAGCAAAACTTTAACAATTCCAATAGTGATCAATGATTATAATAATTCTTTGGGTGGTGTTGACAGAGTTGACCAACATCTAACAAGGTATCTTGTAATCAAACAGTGAGGAAAAAATTATAAAATATTTATGCAACTTCTAGACCAAACAATATGGAACTTGTTTGCTATTCAAAGCAAGGGAGATTCAAAAAATCATTTACAATTTAGATTATGTCCAAAACACCAAGTAGTCAAAAAATATGGGAAAGCATAATACTAACCAAACTGTCAATTACTGACACCATCATTACATTTAGTGAGGAGACATTTTATTGAAATTTTACTCCCATAAGAAATAAACCAAAGGCTATCATGACAGGTAAAGCATATTCAAAGAAAGATAATAACACTAAAGGAATCAGGAGAGAGACTAGATACTACTGTCCAGATTATAACATTGCATTGTGTATAGAATGTACTAAGATACATCATCCATAGAAAAGTTATGGAATAAACTGGATAAAATTGTCACTTTTTAATTTCCTGTTATATTTAAAATTAATAAAAAATGCAAATTTTGGTTATCTTGTATTTCAAAAATGGATCCTTACATGATTAAGGCATATTAAAAAAGAATTATAACTACAAAAAAGCTTTTTCAACATCTTTCAGTTTAAATTATACCAGAAACTGAGAGCCACCTGTGGAAGATTTACTTCGATTTTGAAGATTAAAACCAAACCAAACACTTTAGGTGGCAGTCAGGCTAGAGCATTAGGTGGCTGTTTCTGCATTAGAAAAAATGTACTAATTTCTAGGAAACTGAAAATGAACAATTTTGTTGCCATAAAGGCTGGTTTTGTCCTTTCTTTTTTAATTTAATTTTATTATTATTATTTTTTTGGTTGTTGCTGGCTCAGGCCACCCTGGAGGGCAGGGCTGGTGTGGCACGTTGCCAGGGATCAAACCACAGTCCCTGCACTTGCCTAAGCTTGCCTAAGCAGGTGCTTTATACTGCTGAGCTATCTTGCCAGCTCTGGTTTTGTCCTTTCCAAAGTCACCATGGATTTGTTGATGTTAAGCTGTTTGAAACTGCAAGCTCAGATGATAATGTTACTGTGGAGTTAGCATCCACATTACAAGATACAGTGTTCTTGATTGCACACCAGGACAAGAGCCTACTGTGCAAAAAAACTTAGCAGGGTTTGGATGCAGTGTTACCAAAGATAGGGTTGACCGGAATATTGGTGCTACTGCCATGCATGAGGCAGTTGTCTTTTTACAGCCAGAAAAGCTTAGTGAAGGCAAACCTATTTGCATAAATGGGAAAAGTGGTTGTGTCATAAAAGATGAGTGTGCCTCAGAGGAAGAGATGCTAGCAAAACCTTCACATCAAAGGAACTCAGATAATTGCATAACATTAAATGTGCTAATTACATATTTTGGGAGCTGATCCAAACTTAGAAATAGGACAATTTGAGGAGGTATAGGAAAGACCCTCCTTATTTTAAGTAATATAACAGGAAGTCAGGTCCAGTTCAAACCACTTGATACATGATGAATAGAATTTTCATTGTTTTTAGTATTTTAAACTATAGCATACTAAACATTAGCTTCATGTTATTATAGAGCTAGAATTTTTTTTTACATTATAACTAACAGCAAGAGAGTTACATTTTAGACTTGCCCCTTTCCCCATAAAGGGGTTCAACTTCCCCCACCCTTTATTTTTCACATTTAGATAAAATCTCACTGGACTGCCTAGGTTGTCCTCAAAATTGTGATCCTTCTCACTCAGTTCCTCCATAATTGGAATTATAGGTATATACTATGCCTGTCTTGTTTTAGACAAAATTTAAGGTTGATGAATCATCACACATTTCCTCATAAGTTAAGATTGCTTTACAACTTCAGCTTGCATGGTAAAAAAAAACCACTTCAAGCTATGGGCTGGGGAGATAACTTGGTGGTCTAAGTACCTCTTGGCAAATGCAAGAACCCAGGTTCGATCCCTGGTACTGAATGCCATTTTGGCCTGGAACTGGTTGTGGTGGTGCTTGCTTGTAATCCTAATGCTGGGGAGGCTGAGACAGGGGGATCATTAGGAGTCTGAGCTGTGTAATAGACCCTGTTCTAAATAAATACATAAATAAATAAATAATTTTTAAAATATACTACAAGCTAGCAAACCTTCCTAATTATCCAAACACATGTCAGTGCTACAAATGTGTGTTTTATCCTTATTGTATTCATTACTTTTCATATTGCCTTTGTATACTGCTATATCAAAGCTCTGAAATAAAAATTTGTAATGCTGAATTTCTCATACATGGGCTTAATCTAGTTGTAGGTAGAGAAAATAAAAATAAAAATAAACCTGACAGATAGACAGATTTATTTTTCCTGTAAAGGGCTCTTTGAAGGCTGTATGATCTCTAGTGTAGCTACTCACTTTAGCCCTCATAGCCAAAGAACACAGTGACTAACCACTGAATGTGAATGTGTTCTAATAAAACTTTATTTTTGGATACTGGGGGGAAAAAAGAACTATTAGACTAAAAAATAGCAAGGGCTTTACTGGATGTGGTAGCAAGAGAATTGCAAGTTTGAGCCTACCCTGGGCCCCTTAGCAATTCAGCAAGACCCCTATCTCAGGGCAAAGGCCTTCTGTTCATTACTGGGGAAAGCAAGGATTTAGAAAAGGTAAACAACTCAATCACATAACAGGGGCTAGTTGCCATAATAAGAATACTCCACCAAATAACAATATAATATGCTTTCTTTTTTTAGACTATGTGAAACCTTCCCAAGAGAAAGTATATCTTAAGCAACTTTTTTAAAAAAAATCAACATATTTAAATAAAATCATACAATGTGTATTCGCTGACTATAATTAGGGTTGAACTCAGGACTTTTGCTTGCCAGGCAGGCACTTATGCCTCTGAGCTATATCTCCAGCCCCTTTGCTGACTATAATTAAATCAAATTAGTAATAATAAAAAACCCAGAAAATAATCTAAACACATGTGAATTAAATAATATATTTGTAAATAATTCATATATCAGTGGAGAATTCTCAAAGGAAAGAAAACATGTGGAACTGAGTGAAAGGCCAGCCTGATAGGTTAGCGAACTAAAGCACCTGCTTAGGCAGAGCACAATGACTGGGGTTTGTTCCCCTGCACGCTATGGCAACCCCGCCCCCGAGGCACACTGAGACGGCGATTGAGACTGGGCATGGTGGTGCACACCTGTAATTCCAGGGCTTGGGAGGTTGAAAACAGGAGGATCACTATGAGTCCAATCTACGTAGTGAGACCCTGCAGACCCTGTACTAAATACAAAGGAAAAAAAAAGACTGAATGAAATGAAAATACATGTCAATATATATGGAATACAACTAAAGCAGTGCTGAGAAGAAGATTTATGGCATTAAATGCTGCATTAGAAACAATGAAAGGTTTTTCAGTTCATACCATAAGAAACTAGAAAAAGAAGATTAAAATGAAAGAAAAGGAAAATAATAGAAGTCAGTGAAATAGAAAATAGAGAAAATGTATAAGAAGTAAAGCCATGCTATTATGTTGAGCTGTAGGGGACTCAAGTCAATAATTTCTGACATTGCCAGTGAGGTGGAAGACCCAATACTATTATGGACTACTGGACTCTTTTAGAATATTTTGCTAAGTTAACACACCTATAATATGCAAATAACAGAACTTAACAAAAAAGGGGGATACAGATGAATGTCCATTTTGTATCTGTGTATTCAAAATGGTTAGGATAAATATATAGTTACATTCTCTTAATGAATAGAATGATTTATTCTAATGGTGTTTGTAAATAGGATATCATGTCCACATCTTCTACAGCAATTAACCACTAGGAAAAATGTATGCACTGTGTTAATTATTGAAACTGTCCTACCAATTTGGTTTGAAACTGTCTCATTGCTCTCTGTTTTTCAATAAAATTATGGGGAAAAAAAGAAAATAGAGAAAATCAGTGAAAATGAAAGCTGGATTATTTTTTAAAAATGAATAAAAGTGATAAATTTCTAGCAAAACTGATTTCAAGTTAAAAATAAGAAGGACACAAATTGACAAGTGCAAAAATAAGGCAGAAGGTGTTACTCCAAGTCTTGCAGTTTGTAAGATGCATGCTTCTGTTCATGCTTGTAATCCAAGTTACCTGAGAGGCTAACCTGGAAGCAGTGCAAATTCCAGGCCAGCCTACACAGTTTATTGGGCCTCTGCCACAAAATAAAAAAGAACAGGGATATACCTGAGTGGAGAGCAATTGCTTAGCATTTGCAAGACCCTGAGTTAAACCCTGAATATCTAACACACACACACACACACACACACACACACACACACACAAATACACTGAACAATTTTATACTTGTACATTTGATAGTTAGAAGAAATACACTTATTTTTTGAAAACCACAGTCTCACCCAAGATGATGTAGATAATATGAATAGCTATAGTCATGAATGAAACTGAATTTATAACTTAAAATTATGTGAAAAAAATTTTAGGGATGGATATTTTCACAGAAGAAATCAATTGAATCAATCAAGAGAAAAATGAACATTTTTTATGTTTTCCAGAAATAGAAGAGGCAGAAACACATCTAAACTCACCTTATGAGTTCAGTATTGTATTGAATCTAAATCATAACAAAAAGCATAAAATAAAAGGAAAAAAGATATTTATAGACCAATAACTCTCATGAATTTATATACAAAAAATTCTTTAAAAAATTAGTGAACTAAAGCTAATGATGTATAAAAGAATTATACACCAAATTGGGAGTTATTCCTGGAAGCTAAGATCATTTCTGTGTTCAGAATTAACCAATGGTGGGGCCACGGATATAGTTCAGCAGCACAAGTACCTGCCTGGCAAATGCAAGGTCCCAAGTTCAGTTCCCAATACAAAAAGAGAAAAAAAAGAATTAAGCAATGATATATCAATAGCCTAAAGAAAAAATAATAGTATGACCATATCATTTCACACAGCAAAATTGTTTGACCATATGCAAAACAATGATGATCAAGTAGGCAAAATTCTAGGAACACCCCCCAACAAAAGAAAACATCAACCAAAATCTAATACATTATATGAACATAAATTTGACATGGACTTAAAATTTTAAAAGCCAGGATAAAACTTTCAAGATTCAGGACTAGACAAAACATTCTTAGACTTGGCACCAAAAACAAGATCCATAAATGGAAAAATTGACAAATTGTGCCTCATTAAAATAAAAATTTGCCTTATAAAAGCCAGTGTAGCCCGTGTACCCAGACCCCAGCTTCTGTACGCCCACATGCCAAGATGCCAAGAGGGAGGTCAGCTTAGCCAAAGGGGCCATGAAGGAGGAGCCCAAGAGGAGATCTGCGAGGGTGTCGGCTAACCTTGTTCCAGCTAAAGTGGAAATGAAGCCAAAAAAGGCAGCGGGAAAGGATAAATCTTCAAACAAAAAAGTGTAAGCAAAAGGGAAAAGGGGAGCCAAGGGAAAACAGGCTGAAGGAGCTAATCAAGAAACAAAGGGAGATTTACCTGCAGAAAATGGAGAAACTAAAAATGAGAAGTGCACATTTTGTTAATGTGCTGTGAAAGATAAAAAATTTGAGTATTTAGTGTATGTGATAAGAAATTGTGAATAGGTGGGACTTAAGTAACACTTTGTCAGCATTTGAAGATACTGGTACTTAATCCTCTTATAGAAAATTTGCCTCTAAATTTAAAGCTGGAAAGTCACTGGAATAACTGAAAAACAATACATGGATTTTTTTTTTTTTAGAATTTAATCTAAATCAACTTTATAATTAAATTTAGTCCCTACTCATCTTTTTGGTATTTGTGTTAAGAATTGTGCACAAAGTGAATCATGTGTACTGATCCACAACAGAACCAATAAAATCTTAAATATTGAAGGCAAAAAAAATTTAAAAAGCCAATGTAAAGAATAAAAAGAGAAAAAAGTACAAGCCAGGTATAGGTATAGTGGCACATACCTGTAATCTCTGGTACTTGGGATGGTAAGGCAGAAAAATAGTAAATTCAAATCTAGTCCAGGCAAATTAAGAAGTATATGTCTCAAAGTTTAAGAAAAACCTGAAAGTATAAATTTGTGGTAGACCACTGTTGGGTTCTATCCCGAGAGAGAGAGAGAGAGAGAGAGAGAGAGAGAGAGAGAGAGAGAGAGAGAGAGAGAGAGAGAGAGAGAGACTAAAAGAAAATATTTAAACAGTATATTCAATAAGGGGCTAATATTTAGAAAATATAAGGAATTCTCAATGCACAACATTATAAAGCTTCAGAAGACTCAGTTAAAAAATAGACAAAGTCATGAAAAGACATTTCACCAAAGAAGTAATTTTTTTTTTTTTTTTCAGTACTGGGGATTGAACTCAGGGCCTTGCACTTGCCAGGAAAGTGCTCATTCTACTGAGCTACCTCCCCAGCCCAGAAGTAATTTAAGTAAGCATCTGAAAAGATATTCAATATCACTTGCCACTGGGGTGTTGAAATCAATCACTGAACTACATCCTCAGTCCTATGTAACATTTTTTAAACAATAGAACTTAGAAATGGAAAATAGTAGTGGTTAGTAGTTGACAGTGGGTAAAGTTGGAGGACAGGAGAAGTAAGTGTTGTCATAAAAGGGAAACAGCGAGAGTTTCTTGTGGTAATGAAATGTGTTGTGTTAACAGAGGCTATGGATACATGAACTTAGTTGTATAGTTTTAAATGCACACACACAAATGTTTCTATGTTGCAGTGGGAAAGTGTGAGTAAAACATGTAGATAGTATTGGTATCAATATTCTGGTTATGACTAAGCTACTGCACTGCAGATGGAAATTTGTAACAGTTGTTTCATGTTGGGAGTGCCTGTCATTGTGGTATTCTGAATATGGGCGGCTTGTCATGACATGCCAGTTACTGCTAAGATGTCTCTCGGATAGATGGATGTTCAAGAAGAAGGGGGTGGTGAATGAAAGCAAGAGACAGGAAAAGGAATATTGTGGGACTGTCCTGCTTCAAAGTTGTAGATGGTGAGATTTTTGGACTTATGTGCAAACATGAGAAGCATAGAATTCTTTATCCTATTTTTAAAAATATAATCTAATTTTTAAATGTTTTTTTATCATATTACGTAGGGACTTAAAGTTCAACATATCAATACTTGATGAAAAATACCTGTTCCTTATTATGCCTAAGATGTTTGAAATGCAGTGAGATAGTGAGGTTAAGATTGATAGCTCAAATCGTTTGATAATAACAATAAGCTTTTCTTCTGGATGGTTAACAACCTAAGTTTGCAGACCAAAATTAGAGAAAAAGGAGGGCTACAAGGAAAGCCAACATTTTGGCCCTAGCCTTCTAAGGTCAATTAAGACTCAGGACATATGAGAACTTGTACTGTAACATCATGTACCTCAGTAGTGTCCCAAATTTTCTGATCAAGAAGATTATGGGGCCAAAGAGGAAAGTGATTGATGACATAGAGTGGGCCTAAGGAGAGTCACATGGGGAGAAGACACTCTCTCAGACTTTCACAGAGAGCACATTGGCCAAGCAATGGCCGTGACTCATCCACATGGCTGACACTGACAAAGGTTCTACAATCTGAGGTACAGGATCTCAGGACAAATCCTGAGGGCATTTCACTGACCTTCTCAGACCAAAAAGCTACAACTGTTGTTGCATAGGTCTTGCTTTACCTTGGTCTTAACCATCCAGTAGAAAAGTATGAAGACGAAATATAAGAAATAAAGCCATGCTGTTAAGTTGAGCTGTGGGGGACTCAGGTCAATAATTTCTGACATTGCCAGTTAAACAGAAGACCCAATGCTATTATGGGCTACTGGACTCTTTTAGAATATTTTGCTGAGTTTACACACCTATAATATTCAATAACGGAACTTAGAAAAAATGGGGTATACCGATGAATGTCCATTTTGTATCTGTGTATTCAAAGAGGTTGGGATAGATATATAGTTGCATTCTCTTAATGAATAGAATGATTTGTTCTAATGGTGTTTGTAAATAGGATCACAAGTCCGCATCTTGTACAGCAATTAACCACTAAGAAGAATATATGCAGTGTATTATTTGTTGAAACTGTACTTCTGATTTGATTTGAAACTGTCTCATTGCTGTTTATCAATAAAACTTTAAAAAATATTCTGGTTATGATATTACACCATAGTTTTGCAAAATGGGAGAAACTAGTAGAAAGTTTTCTCCTTATTTTTGCTTACAAATACATGTAAATTTAAAACTATTATAGTAAAAATTTTCTTTAAAATGTTTTATTAAACATATATGTTCTCTTTATTACTACTTTTAAAAGTGCATTTAGTACAGAGTCTCACTACACAGATTAGATTTGTTTTCAGCCTTCCAAAAGCTGGGATTACAGGCACATGCCACTATGCCCAGTCTCTATATATTCTCTTAACATTCTTTTTCATATCCTTTACCTGATTTCTTGCTTATAATGACAAAACGAATTTATTTTGTGGATTTTTTCAGAAAATAAAATAGTAAGAGTAAATGCTCCCAACTAACCATTTTTGGTTCCATTGTTTTGTCAGCTGAGTCAGTCATATTAAGAATCATTATCTTTAATTAAGGAGTAGAGGATGGAAGAAAGCACTGCTTTAAATATGGCCAGGCAGTATTTTTGATGATGATGTGGTTAAGGCCTTTGTTCTTAGAATTTATATTGTGCCTGGCATCACAGAATTGAAGGCACATTTCTCTCCAAGTCTATCTGTTTTATCTCTCTACTGCTGCAAAAAATTGTTCTCCACAGTGCATTCATAATAAGTGATGATTACTATTATTAATACTAATAGCCCCAACAACATTATACAGTATAATGGCTCTGCTGATTATAGTGAGAAATTTGATAAATCTTATTTTCCTTTGCTCATCCTGAAATTTCTTCTTGCTCAATATCATCTTATTATTTCTCCCTTAAAATGTCCTGCCTGTTACTTCCCCTATAATTATAGGATCTCTGAGCAAGGTGTTTTCATTTTGGTTTTCTCTTCACTGCCTAGAGCATAGCAGACACGCTCTAAATGCTGTTTCACTTTTTATGTTGACATCTTCAAGTGTAGACAGCTGGCTGGATTCACAAGGTGGGGCAACCATTGTATCAGCCAGGATTAATTTGACACTTTCCTTCAAGCTCATTATAATATTGGCTTTTCTCCAAACATATTGAATTTTGAAAGATTAATGCTGATAATCTTCATTCCCCCACAATTTTAAAAATCCAGCTGAAATAGTCATTTTTTGTAATTCCATTCTTTGCAGTAATATTTCATTTAAAAATACTTAAATGATACATTTAAGTATTGTCATGATACGTTGATATTTGCCAATTAGATGTTGAGAGTACTATTTTCATTTTTATTACAGTGTAATGAAGACTTACACCAAGATAGCATCTGAACTCATACATTTACAACTGGAGCAGGGAAATGAAGTGCCCATTAGAAAGATAAGTAAGCAGCAATTGCACCATTTACTACTCTGATGATTTTGAAAAAGGAAGTGACGGAGACAAAAATAACTTAAAGAACTTGTAGGAAATATATCTAAATTACAATATAGGTTAAATAAAGTAGTTAGGAAGGACCAAAACTACAGGGGCCTTCTGAGCAGTAAGCTTGGTGAAAGTATCTAGCAAGTACTCATGAAAAAGGACTCACAGTCAAAAAGTACACACAAACCTATAATGATAAGGCAGAAAGCAAATCCAGTGCAAACAGAGTTTACGTAGACCAGTATCTTCACACTAAATACCACCTATGTAGAAAAATCCATGCTGACTTGAGAGATTTAGCACCTTATCTGCAGGAAACACCACTGTCTTAGGGAAACTCTGGGAGGGTGGGGAAGGAGAGGGAGAAGGAAGAGAGGGAAAGGGGAAGGGGAGGGAGAGGGAGATGGAGAAAGAGAGAGATAGACAGACAGAGACAGAGAGATAGAGACAGAGACAGAAAGAGACAGAGAGACACAGAAAAATCTGGAAAGAGACTGTGAAAACTGGATCTGAGCCACAGAGGTGCTTACTCATGCAAAGTAAGGCTTTGTGTTTGGACAGCCTGGGAAATTTCACCTCTGGGTTTGTGTTCTGCTACTAATCAATCTTTGGACCCAAAAGTGTTGGCCCAAACTTGGTACCATTTTTTTTTTTCAGACCAACTAGTTAAATGCCTAAGGTTAGATAAAGTATGGGGGAAAAACCAAATGGTTCCCTACCTGGAGGATAATAGTAATGTAATGTGGGGTGAGGTGGGCAAGGGTAATAAAATGCAGTAGGTACAGCTTGAGACTTGGCATGGAAGATGTGCAGTTATTATTGCTCTCTAAAATACTGGAGATGTCAGTGTCCCTGGGGCTAGGGCTGACAGGTCTCCAAGGCTGAAATAAGGAACTTAACCTTACTCTTTTAAAATAAATTTTCAGATTTGCTGACTCCCACCTCAGAAAAAGAATATCAGGATGGGTCAGAAAGAGGCATGAGTAGGCAGAGATTGTAGGATGCACTCAGGAATGGAGCACGGGTGCTCAAAGAAGTGAGATGTGTTGCAAGGTGGAGCAGGGTTCACGTAAGAAGTATCTTTAAGATGGGTGATCTGGGATATGCACTCTCATTGCCCATTGGGTTATGATGCAAGCTGCCTCTGTGTTTGAAGTTGAGGTGTGCTGCCCATCAATGTGCTGCTTCCTTGGGGGTGGAGGAAGCACAGTTTACAGGTGAAACAATTTACAGATGAAAAGGATAGTTCTAGTGGCCAGATTTTCTGTAAAAGGACCTGTAGGAAGTTTTGTTTTGAGTGAGTTTCCAAGAAATGTTTGAATAACGTTTGTGTTTTGAAGCTGCAATTCATCTTAATTTTAAAATCTCAATTTCCCTTGTCTCTGCTCTACCTACTTTTTATTTCTTCTCTCCCATCTCACTAGTAAATGCCATTTTCCATAGAATAATAGGCTTCTTCAACCACAGTGATGTCTTTGCCTTGAACTCCTTCTATTAAATTTCCTTTCTAGTGGTATCTTCACTCATAATTATTGCATCCAAGAGCAACTGACAGAGAACATTTTATTCCAAGAAATACTAGACTGTTTCTTCTGCTCATCAAAATGGTTTTAAATGCAATCTGTTCTTCACTGAAACTGGAAAATGAGTTTAAATGTACCCAGTAGCTAAATGTCTCCAGAGAACTGTACTTAAGAGGCAGAGCCAATGCTTTTTGTCCAGGTCACTTTACTACAATTTTTTTCCTAAGAGATGCATATAATACCCAATACTACAATTATAATAGACTCACCATAATTAACAAATATGTTTCTTGTCCAAGTATCAAAAAAATACATCAATGGTCTAATGAGAAAACATTTGTGGTTTTTTGTTTTGGCCTCCAGCTAACTACTAACTCTAGATGAGTCACAAGACCTCCCTGGCTTTCAATTTCCGTGTTATAAACTAAAGGGATTGGGCCAGTTACCTCCAAAGTCCCTGCCTGTTTTATAGAGGATAAAGGGAAAGTAATTTTCCCCCTTGCTATTCTATAAAGCTTCCAATTATCAATTCCATTCTCCAGGTTGCTTTGTTTCCAAACCTGAATTGCTTTAATTGTGTAACTGTAATATCACAAGTAAATTTAAGTGTTTGAACTGTAAGGGTTGGTGGCCAAAGGATCCTTAAGCCACATAAACTTTCATTCATTGGTCAATAAAACCTCCTTGTCTCTGTTTCATCAACTATCAATTCATCCTGTTTATATTGGCCCTGATATGCTTTTAATAAGTTGTGTGAGTCACCAGGAAGTCAGAGCAATAGATTCTGTTAGCATTTTAGACCGCTTGTTGAGAAAAATATGTAAGGCAGGACACATAAGGGCTAAATAGGATCTAGAAAAGAAACTAAATTGAAGTTGCAATGGCAATGGCAGAAAGACACATGTTGTCAGGGTCTCTGTCTCTCTGTCTCTGTCTCTGTCTCTCTGTCTCTCTCTCTGTCTCTCTCTCTGTCTCTCTGTCTGTCTCTCTGTCTGTCTCTCTGTCTGTCTCTCTGTCTGTCTCTCTCTCTCTCTCTCTCTCTCTCTCTCTCTCTCTCTCTCTCTCTCGTTCTTGTTGTAAAAATAAAGATTGATAGATAAATGCTATCCCTTTTCTGAATTGGCCATAAAGACTCACAAAAAGAACATTCAGCAAAGGAGAAGTGATGATGCTAAAAAGGCATAGCAAATAAAGGAGGATGTTTATTCCAGTTTTAAAAAGATCATCTTTCCTTGTCTTTGTTTTACTTCCTCTTTGAGTTGCTGACCTGCTCTATTATGACAATGATAAGAGGCACTTGGAGAGGCTTTATAAATACTGACTCTGCAGCTTGCCTTATCAGTAACTTTACCCTAGAGTCTTATTTAGGCATCAGAAAAAGAAAACAAGTTGCAATGCAGTTTGTCATAGGAGTGGTTACTATGAGAGCAAAAGGGAATCTAAAAAACTCACTTAGCTAGAAGTAGGAATGTAGTTGAAAGAAGCAAGTTTATCACAGCTCAAACTGTTGCGATCACTTGCTATTTTGTTTTTTTTTTAAATGAAGTTAATACCAGCATTATGGCAAGGCAGATAATTGCTAAGAATGAAATGGTTGATATAAGATTGATATAAGAAAAATATAACTCCTGACCTGCTCGATGTCAGATGTGCTGAGCTCATGTACCCAAGTCTTGAAGAATGAATTTCTTTTTCTTTTTTTTTTTTTTTCAGTCTTTGTGTAAAATTTATTAAATGTCTCCACACAGCAGTATTTTCAGATACTGCTGCCAGGAGCAACCTGTTAGGCAGTAGGGACCGGCTGGGGCATGGCAGGCGGCTCTGGTTTCCCACCCTTCTGCTCCGAGATGGGAGTGGTGGGCAGGATCTCATCTTTGGGTTCCACAATGCTCACATGGTCAGGAAGACGCTTCTTGGGGCCAATCTTACCACTTGGATCCCAGGGCAGCATGATCTTTACTTTGATACCCAGCACACCCTGTCTGAGTAGCACGTGCCGCACAGCAGTGTCAACATAGTAATTGACAGGGTCCCCACTGTGGATCATCAGGCCATCCACAAACTTCATGGACTTAGCCCGCTGTCCGCGGAGTTTCCCAGACACCACGACCTCACAGCCCTTGGCTCTGCTCTCCATGATGAACCGCAGCACACCATAGCAGGCCCTCCGCACAGCAAGCCCTCCTAGGAGTTTGAGATTCCGCCTGGGCAATGGCACAGAGACCTCTCGTTGCCACCTTTTCAGCATAAAGCTCTACACTGCCCTCAGGGAAGCCAAACCTCTTCTGCATGACAGCAGTTAACTCACGGATCCTCCGGCCCTTCTCACCAAGAACATTCTGTGTCCTGGTGGCTAAAATGATGATTTCTGTTCTGGTGGGTGTAACTCTGACTTCAATGCCAGAGTAGCCATCTTCAGCCAGCTCCCTAGTGAGGAACTCATTCAGTTCAGCTTTGAAGATGCCGTCAGCGACAAACTTCCTCTTCTTAGAGATCTGTACCGCCATCTTTCCACTGCGCGCCTCCGAAGGGAAAGAAGAATGAATTTCAAAGGACAGAATATGTAGAAAAGGTTTAGTACTTAAGAGAAAGTTCCTGAGATACAGGAGGTGTCATGAATGTGTGGCAATCGAGACCGTTTGTCAGGAGTAATTTATTCAGCAAAATCAAGGCATTGTTACAACTTATGTCAAACTACAATCAATTAACAGGGTGACAAGTATAACCACTGAGCTAATATTTTTTAAGTAATTTTATTGAGAAACAAATAGCAATGAGACAGTTTCAAAACTAATTACTAGCAGTTTCAATAATACATTGCATCTTGTCACTGTACAAGATGCAGACATGATATCCTGTCCACAAACACTATTAGAAAAAATCTCTCTATTCATTGAATTAAGAGAATGCTGCTGTATACCTATCCTAAGTATTTTGAATTTACAGATACAAAATGGTTGTTCATTTGTATCCCCCTTTTTTGTTTAGTTTTGTCAGAGAAGGGTATTCCATTGTCATTTAAATATTGTAGGTATGTGAATTCAGCAATATATTCCAATATAGTCCAGTAGTCCATAATAGTAGTGGGTTTTCTGTAAGACTGGTAATGTCAGAAGTTGTTGACTTGAGCCTTTTACAGCTCAGCATATTAATATGGCTTTACTTTTCATACTTTGTTTTTACACTTTTCTGCTGGATGGTTAAGACCAAGATAAAGCAAGACCTATGTAACAAGAAATGTAACTTTTGTATCTGGTAAGGTCAGTCAAATCCCCTCAAGATTTATCCAGAAACCCTGTACCACAGTTTGTAGATCCTTTGTGAGTGTCAGCCCTGTGGATGAGTCATGGCCACTGCTTGACCAATTTGCTTTCTGTGAAAGCCTGAGAGAATGTTTTCTCTCCATGTGACTTCACTGAGCTAATATTGATCCAATAGGGAAGTGAGTCACATAGCAAGGATACATGGAAAGAACAAAGGTATTTTGGGGAAGGGAGGGAAAGATGGGTCCATATGTTCTTGTCACCCACCTTTGCTTCTGATGCCCATCTGGGCCCACTAGGCCTGGGGGTGCTACTTACAGTATAACCTCAAGTTTCTGCTTATATTGCAGGCATGGCTACTGCGTCTCTACCTTGAGGCCTGGCTCTCTTTAGATTTTCTTCTAGCCGTAATTCTGGTGTCTCTATTTTTTTCTACCCAACTTCCTTGAGGGCCCAATCTCTCTCTCTGACTATATATTAAGATATATTAAGGTACCTATGATAAAATCACTGATACAACTTCAGGCCATATAACCCAAGAGATTATGCGACTTGTACAATATTATTCATGTGCATTAGGTTATTACAGTCAGGGATGATTTTATCCCCTACGTGATAAGTGGCAATGTCTGGATACAGTTTTTTTTTGGATACATTTTTTATTGTTGCAGCTTGAGAGGCTCTTGTGGAACATTAACTTCATAATATTGTAACAAAATACCCAAGATAATCAACTCAAAAAGAGGAGTCATCTTAGCTTATAGTTTTGGGCTGATGGAGAAATAGTACATCATGACAAGAACATAGAGTGGAGAAATCCTACTCATGTCATGCAGTATGTCATAGCAGGAAACAAAAGAAGAGAAAACAGCAGCGTCCTACAACTCATAGCCCCCTTTGAAAACCTATATCCTCCAATGGTCTAAAGCCTTCCAATGTCCCCACCTGCTAGAGGCTCCACCACGTCTCAGTGGACCAAGCTGAGGACCAAACCCTTAACACATGGGACTCTGGAGGGCATTCCAAATCCACATGATACTATTGACATCCTGTGGGTAGAAATTAGGGATGCTGCTGAATGTCTTACAATCATAGGAGAGTTTGCCTAATAGAATTGTCCAATCCAAATTGTTAATTATGTTAAGTCTGGGAAACTTGATAAGCATTAAATGGATAATTAGGCATGGCTTGATGACTTCTGGAGTGTGTCTCTTCAGGGAATGAACAAATCTGTTCTTAGAGAATTAAAGTTTTAAAAAATAGGCAAGGCCTCTAATACCCAGGCCTGGCTGAGATGGGGCTACTGGCTATCAGTTAAAGTACTCAATCTGATGTGCATGGCCAAAGGCCAACAGGCTGGCACCTGAGTAGCAAAATCTTTGCATTATGTCACCTACCTCAGGTAAAATGTAAGAAACTCCTGTATTACCAGTTTTTCCAAGAGGAAGTCTCCAGGCTCATGCTCATATCAACCTACAGAAAACTGGCTCTCATCAAGTTAGAAAAGGTACAAGCCAGAAAATATCCTAGTGATAAATAGTCTACACATGAGCAACATGATCAGTGAGTGCAGGGAGGGGAAAAAATATGTGTCTCTGCATGTGCCCTGGATGAGGCAGACAGGATAGGAATGCCCTCCCTGGAGAACTACAATCTGGGAACTCTGCAAGCCATCAGACTTTTTCTTCTGTAGCCTTCATGTAGCATTCAATCTCTCAGTGCTGAGTTTTATATGTCTCATTTGTGTCTACCACAATGGATCAAAATGTTCTCTGCATAGGTGGATTCCTAGGGTTCTGAGGAGTTACTATAAATAACTATCACAATTTTGTCAAAGAAATTCTAGACTTCTGTGCCCCAGGGTCTGGGATACACAAGTCATAGGCCCATTGTAGTTACAAGGCTTTAAAAATGAGGGAAACTTAGTGGGGTGTGGTGGCTTATGCCTGTCATAGCAACACCCAGGAGGTTGAGGCAGGAGGATTCAAGGCTAGCCTGAGCTACATAGTGAGTTCAAGGCCAGCCTGGACTACATAATGAGACCCTGTCTCAAAAAATGAGAGAAGTCTTATCTGATTCAGTTGCAGTTATTATTAAACTTCACCTCCAAATAGTTACAGCAGAGTGTAGTGTGAAACTTAGGGTGATATTTGAATTAAACAGTCTACAAACAAATCACAGTATGTTTTAGAACTTTAGAACTTTTTCCATGAAAATGATGACCTAAGTATATCTATAAATTCCACACAGCACCACGTGCTATAGCTTGAGTCTAGAATGTTACCCAAGAACCCATGTGCTGCAGGCACCATCCCGAGCGGGATGTGGGATGTGGTGGAACCTTTAGGAGCTGCGGCCTGGTGGGATATTTGAGGTCAGTAGGGGGTTCCCTGAAGGAGACTATTGAACCCTGATCTCTTCCTCTTTCTCCTTTTTCATCCTGGCTGCAAGATGAGCAGGTTTTCTCCACCACACCCTTTGCACCCTCATGTGCTGCCCCACCACAGGCCTGAAGCCACAGAACCAGCCATGGACAGAAACCACGAGCCAAAATAGCTATGAACTGAAATGAATCGTTCCTCTTTTCATGTTGATCCTATCAGATATTTTGTTACAACAATGGGAAGCTAAAGAATGATCTTTCCCACAGTGTATACATATACAAGCAGAGTGTGCTCTTTGCTTTTAAGAAATCAATACAGTAATGACGCTGTCCCACAACCCCAAGGGAAAGAACGTCTCTATTTTCCCCAAATTTCATTTTAAATGAGAACAAAATAAGAAATGAAAGCAAATGCACAAATATACACTAAACACCTAATGCTTTACACAACAAGGAAGAGAATGAGGAGGGAAAGAATGACCAAGATTTATTTAGGTTCTCAAAACTTTAGAATGTATAAATCAAGTGGTTTAAAAAGCATCACTGATATAAACTTATTGGTCCAGTAGCCTTCCTTTAGTCCCTCAGGATTTCCCTTGCTTTATATTTAAGTTTGGAAGCATTTATAGTATGTTTCCTATTTTCCTTTTTTGTTAATATCACTCTATGATTCAGTAAGGGAAAGTTGATCTGAAGGCTGATTAGCTTTTACCATAAGGCTTTGTCCTAAGCAGCATCCAGTAATCCAGTAGCTTCCATATATATATATAT